>NC_067439.1:10587826-10887826 GCF_009764475.1 Pristis pectinata | reverse complement strand
TGGACTAGTTTGGCCGAAGGGCCTGTTTCCGTGCTGTATGACTCCGTGAGAGTCTAGGAACCGAGGGCACAGCCTCAGAATAAAACAGATGTGGAGGAATTTCTTCAGCTAGAGAGCGGTGAATCTTTGGAATTTGTTGCCACAGAGGGTTGTAGAGGCCAAGTCACTGGGTGTATTTAAGGCAGAGATTGGTAGGTTCTTGATCGGTGAGGGGGTTGAGGATTACAGGGAGAAGGCGGGAGAATCAGATTGGAAAAAAATCAGCCATGATTGAATGGTGGAGCAGACACGATGGGCCGAATGGCCTAATTCTGCTCCTATATTTTATGGTCTCTGGGATGAGAGTGGAGACTAACTGAACAGATCTTGAGGCCAGCCAGCACAGGCATCGTGACTGAGTGGCATCATGGTGAACTGTACTAGTCTGTGATATGTGCCCCTTCCAACTCTTGCTGTGTGTTAGGAGTCCAAATGTGTTTGGTATCCCAACTTGTTTTCCTTCAGCATTTTAGCCAGTGGACAACAGTGGAAAAGGTGGGTGAGGTGTAAGGGTTTTGGTGGGTGGGTTGGGGGGGGGGAGGTAGCTGAACCCATGTCCGAGGGTGATCAAAAAATGACAGAGGACACTGACAGAATAATAATAAGCAGCCTTGAGCAAAAAGTAGATGTTATTGTGGAAATGGGGAATACTTTTAATATGCCCAATGTGGTCTTGACAGCTGAGTTTAGAGAAAATTTATTCACATCACAGGATACTTCAGCTGAAAAGAAATTTAACATGATTAAGTTGGTCTGTTTCAAGTATCAAGATGAGTAACCAGTATCTGTAGGTTATAATAGAATGTTTTTTTTCCAAGAGGGGCTAAAGTAACAGGTCTCAGAAGTGGTAAATGGTTTGAGAGAAAAACACTAGGCTGGAATAACTTACATATTAAAAAAAAATCCTGTCTCTTTTCTGCTGATTTCCCCCACAGAGGTCATGTCTGGCCTCTAGTGCTTCACTGTCTGAAAAGAAAGAAATCTGGGAGCTTCACCTTTACACTGATTGAATCAGGCCTCTGCTTTGGAAAGAAAGTTGACAGTAAGTCAATGAATATTAGCAATAGAGTCGTGGAGTTCTACAGCACAGACCAGGCCCTTTGGCCCACCATGTACATGCTGACCTTTCTGCTCATATGCTATTCCCATTTGCCTGTATGAGATCCGTATTCTTAAGTGAAAATTAACAAAAAAAATTGATGCTGGAAACACTCAGAAGGTCAGGCTGCGTCGGAGGGAAGAGAAACAGAGTTAATATTTCAAGTTGAAACCCCTTTGTCAGAACTGGGAAGGAGACAAAAGTTCATTAAGCTGCAGGGAGGGTGGGGAGATGGTGATATCTCTGACAGGGTAAAACCAGGGTGACTGGTTTTACCATGTCAGAGATATCAAGCTGTAAACAAGGTTATCTGGTCACTGAGTGGATGGAAGCAGTTAGAGAGTGTATTGTGGAGGACCAGGGCTGTCACGTGACAGCACTGCCCAGTACCTGGTCGAAAGACACACCACTGTCAATCACAAGCCTGGCTCCACCCTACCTATCAGTGCACACCTGACCATTGGCCCTTTTGAACTACCTGGGCTGGACCCCCCAGCCCTCCAGCACTATAAAGAGTACCACATGTGCTGGGTCCGCTCTCTTTGTTTGCTCCGAGGAATCGTGAAATGACAGAGAGACCGCTGGTAAGGTTGCACTTTGACCAGGTTAGAAGCGTCCTAAGTTAGTATTCCCAGTAGCGTGGAGCCATGCCTGCACTGAGACAAGGGGTGGCGGGTATCGTATTGCATTTCCCTGATTGTCTGTACCCAGTTCGTTGTGTGTACATGTGTGTATTTTACCCTTGTTGCGATTTTCCCACGCTCACTATCACTGGTGTGCATGTGTGTGTTGCCCTGTTACCTTTTCCCCACGTTTGTCTTTGTAAATAAATCATTTAGCTCTAAGACTGTGTTCAGAGTCCCTGTTCTTCGAGACCTCAAACTTGTTTCACAACAGAAAGTGAGAATGTAGACAAGTAAATGAAGGAGTTGTGAAGTACAGAGCAGAAGGACAAGCCCAGCAGTTCAGGCTGGGCACATCCTCCGCTCCTAGAGGGGAAAATGATGTTGAATTGTACCATTTCAGACAACTTGATTTCTCTGTCTGTATCTGTGGTCCTTCTGTGATATTGGCTCAGCTTGTTTGTGTTTTATTTCCCTTTGGGAGATGCATAGACTCGGTGGGCTGAATGGCCTTCTCTGCCGTAAGGAAGCATGGGAAGTAATATGAGAAATAAGGAACGTTGCCTTCCAGGTAGTCAGGTTTATAACATTAATAGGAATTACCAATCAAGCCAGATAATCTCTAATCAATCGGTCTTCAGATAATCTCTAATCAATCCTAGTTCAGACAACTGAAGGCACAGCTTAGATAAGGTCTTTTTATCCTCTGCTTTCTTAGCACCAAGATCGCTACTGTGGCAGCCAGAGTGATAACAAGTAGATAAGATATCTTTATTAGTTAGATGAACATCGAAACACACAGTGAAATGAATCTTTTTTTGCACAGTGTGTTCTGGGGGGCAGCCCGCAAGTGTTGCCACGCTTCCGGCGCCAACATAACATGCCCATAACTTCCTAACCCATATGTCTTTGGAATGTGGGAGGAAACCGGAGCACCCGGAGGAAACCTATGCAGACACGGGGAGAACGTACAAACTCCTTACAGACAGTGGCCAGAATTGAACCCGGGTCACTGACGCTGTAAAGCGTTACGCTAACCGCTACGCTACTGTGCCTATCCTATCCCATCAGGATAATACCCTGCTGCCTAGGAAGAGTTGTTGGTAACCACAGAACAAAGAGGCACAGTGAAGGAAGTTCATGTAACTGACACCCGATCAGTGTCGATTGAGAACGTAGCTAATACAGGTTTCCAGGCCTGTGGACTGTCCCATCATAAACATCCCACTGTGAGCTATCCGGAAGATGGGACAAGCAGCCAGGGGTAATTGGGACCTGACATCTTGTGGAAAACGACATAATGTTTGGTGGGGGGAGTGTATTGTGAAGGGTCATGGCTGTCACGTGACAGCACTGTTCATTACCTGGTCGGAAGACACACCTCTGTCAATCAGGGTTTGGCTCCACCCCACCCATCAGTGCACACCTGACCTTTAAGCACCTTTGTACCTGGCCTCGGCCCATTGTCCTTTTTGAACTACCTGGGCCGGACCCCCAAGCCCTCCACCACTATAAAGAGTGCCACGTTCATGGTTCTCTCTCTCTTGATTGCTCCAGGGAATCATGAAACAATGCTGAAGAGACCATTGGTAAGAGTGTGCACTTCCACAGGGTTAAGAACGTTCTAAGTTAATATTCCCGGTAGCGTAGAGCCATGTCTGCACTGAGTCAAGGGGTGGCAGGCATCGTATTGTTTCTTCCTTGATCGTTTGTACCCAGTTCATTGTGTGTGTGCATCTTACCCTTGTTGCGATTCCCCCCACATTCGTGATCACCAGTGCGCATTTGTGTATGTGTGTGTTGCCCCCATTATCTTTTTCCGTGTTTGTCTTTATAAATAAATCATTTAACTCCAAGACTGTGTTCAGAGTCCTTGTCCTTCGAGACCCTTCGAATCTGTTTCACAACAGGGAGGGGGGAGGTTATGTGAAGAAATGTATAAAAAGGTGCCTTACAAAGTGGCCAGCAGCAGTGACCCTGGAGACCATCCACTGAAGAAGACCCTGAGAAGAACTCACCAAGATCCAACCCCGGCCTGGTTAATCAAGAGCGGGTAGTATCTGAAAACAAGCAGTGAGTTTTGGAAGTTGTGAAAGTAAACTAAAGAGTTGTGGAAGTAACTAAAAGAGTTGTGAAACTAAAGAGTTAAGTGATTGTTTGAAACTACGTGGTAGATCTTTGAGTTGTTTGAATCAATCGTGACTAATAAAGAAATTAGTTTTTAGGCAAAGTCATTGTCTGATGTGTTTTTATCACGTACTGTATTTAATTGGCAATAGTACCCACCTCTGTTTTCACTTTCTTCCTGTTCTCCAAGACCAGGCGATCCTGATCGTCCTTCTGATGCTGGTTGAACTTCTCCAGCTCTTGACACAGTGTGGCCGCATGCTTGCCGGCTTCCTTCAGCTGATGGCCGTACTTCTTCACCTGGTTTTGAAACTGTGTTTCATTTGGTGTTTTATTTACCCCACATAGTACCTCATCTATGTTTTTTTTTGTGTATTTAACCAAAGAAGGCAGTCCATCTTTTGGACTTCTGTGTAACATGTATTCTGCACTCAGGAAGGTGACAGACATTAATTGGAGACACAAGAGACTCCTGTACGTCTCCTTGTCGCCATCTGAGCTTCTGCCAACAACAGTGGTGTCATTGGCGAATTTATAGATGGCATTTGAGCTGTGCTTACCACACAGTCATGAGTGTAGACAAAGTAGAGCAGTGGGCTAAGCACACATCCTTGGGGTGCGTCTGTGTCGATTGTCAGCGAGGAGGAGCCCTAGAGTGGAATCGTGTGACGGTCAGTCCACTCTGTGCAATGTGACGTCCTTTCTTCACCATGAAAATATCCACTCCATCCCAGTGGATTGTTGGTGGGTGGGGGCACATCCAGGCCAGAGAAGCAACTCCACCAGCAAAGTAATATGTATTTCAAAGACATTTGGACAGGTTCATTGGATGGGAAAGGTTTAGAAGGATATGGGCCAAATGCAGCAAGTGGGACTAGTTCAGGAAGGCACCTTGGAGTGCATTGAACAAGTTGAGCTGAAAGGCCTGTTTCTGTGCTGTATAACATTAACTGTCTTTGGGAGTCTGGCGTGATAATAGAGTTACAGCGTTGTGGTAGGACCATCCCATTGTGAATAAGTAGCCAATCCATACTCTTGATTCATGGGGCAAGAGCCAGAGACATGTCCTTGGCAACATCAGCGAGCAGCCCTCAGCACACTTTAGTCTGGAGTTACACTTTCTGGTCCAATGAATGTGCTTTGTTTGGATATAAGTAGCATGAATATCTGAAGTTCATCAGCCTTAGTGGACATCACTTTGATAGCAGGTTCAAGTATCAAGGTTTGAGCGGACGATGTCGGCTGAGACTGGGTGTTCTGCATTGTCAGAGATGCCGTCCTGCTGTGTGAAAAAAATTTAAGTAACGTGGAGCCTGCCTCACAGGGGGTGTGCAAGATCCCTTATCACTACTTCAAAGAAAGCAGAGAATTTTTTTCTTGTGGTGCCTGCCCAATATTTCTCCCTCAATGAATGTTCTTGAAACCAAAGAGCTGAGATTATCTTGTTGCTGTTTGGGGGCTCTAGCTTCATACCAGCTTCTGAAATGACCTTATTGATCTGATCACAATTTAAAAGTACTTCGGCTGTAAAGCACTTTAGGACGCCCTGCTAAGGTGAAGGTACCACCATATATGCACAAGCTCTTTCTATCAACATATTTTGTCCAAGGTTTGCTGGATCCTCAGATCCACCCTCAGGGAAAGATCACAGTGATTCTTACATACTATTAATGCAACCCGGTGTTCTTTGGTCTGAGTATCTGTTCAAAACCCGACTTCATCTGGAATGGCAGTACCTTTTATCCAGCATCAGTCACCTGCCAGTTGCCAGCTCCTCCAGACCTGCAGAAGTAACTATAATTGGTGTAATGGAGATTGAAGACTGCTGGCTTGGTGCACCTAACAACCACCACAAAGTTGCCTGTGAACTGTATGCCTGTACCTCCCAGCTGTCCCGTCACTTACTTTTTAAAGGAGCCTGTCCTCTGACCAGCTACCAATCAGTTTACGGACCATTCACCCAAACATGGACTTTAATTGCCTCTAAATTGGGTCGGCAGTTAAAAAAAAGGCACGTGTCACTGTATCCGCCCAATCACTGGAGTGAAATGTGAGGCGGGGATTCGGGTCGTCATTGATGTCACTGCACGGTCACTCGTGTTTTCTGATTGGCTGAGCTGAGTGTCGATCACCGCGTCCTGGGGCCGCACTGCGCAGGCGTCGCCCTTTCCCCGGCGGTTGGGGTGGGAGGACGGAGCTCGGTGGCCGCCATGGATCGCAGCCCCCCCGGCTTCAGGCACCGTAAGTTGCGTACGTGGCCCGCTTCTTCATTGTTGGCCACAAGACGGCAGCAACGGCGGCGGGATGTTTCCCGTGCGCAGATACCCGCCGGAATGGGAAGCGGCGGCGGCTACTTCCCCAGGGTCCCCGCCTGTTGTCCCCGCGGGACGGACCGGGCCCGGGAGACCCACCCACCGAGACCCCCCCCAACCCCAGGGTTGGAATGGTCTGCACCCCCACCCCCCCGCCACATCTAGGAGAGTGGTTCATCCCGACACCCACCCTCGGGGTCGGGGGGCGGGTGGGGTGGGTGGATGTTGTCGGGTGTGGAGGAGAGGGGGTGGACGATCAGGCGGGGGGGGGTGGGCGGGGCAGAGGGGGTGGACGGTCGGGCGGGGGAGAGGGGGTCGGGGGTGGTTGGGTGGGAGAGGGGGTTGGGGGGGCCGGGGAGAGGGGGTCGGGTGGGTGGGGGAGAGGGGGTCGGGCGGGGGGGTGGACGGTGGGGGCGTGGGTGGGGTCGGAGGGTTTGTGGAGAGGGGGTCGGGGGTTTGGAGGGGAGTGGGGTGTGTGAACAGGGTCAGGGGTGAGTATGTGGTCGGGGGCGTGGAGAGAGTGGGGTGGGTAGGTGGATTATTCAGGGGAGCTAGAGGAGGGGATTGGGTGGTCGAGAGGTGGAGGAGAGGGGGTTAGGTAGGTGGACATGAGGTGGAGGAGAGGGGATGGGGTTGGGGTGGAGGAGAGGGTGTTTGGGGGGGTGGGGGCTTGGAGGAGAGTGGGGTGGGTGGATGGACAGGGTTCTGGGGTGGGTGGACAGGGTTGGGGTGGAGGAGAGAGGGTTTGAGGGGTGGGGGCTTGGAGGAGATGGGGTGGGTGTGTGGACGGGGGTGGGGGATTGAGGAGAGAGCAGTTGAGTGTGTGGGTGGGGTTGGGGGTGGAGGAGAGGGGGTGGGTGGACAGGGTTGAGGGGTGGAGGAGAGGGGCATGGGTGGATGGGGTCGAGGGAGGGATTTGGATGTGGATGCGGGAGGAATGAACACGGCTTTGGGGAAATGCCAGACATTGACTTTTCTCTGAAATCTGTGGGAAGGGGAGGGCTGCACCCTGACCCCACAAACATGAGGGGAGAAACTTGTAATTGCAAAGACCTTGCAGTTTGAGGGGAAAGTGATAAGTTTGGGTGATAATGGAGATTTGTCCCTGGAATAACTGTTCCTCAATTTTTCAGGAACTAATGGCCCTAATTCCTTTCCCCTTGCAATGCTTGTCTTGGAATTTGGGTTGGTAGGTTCAATTCCCACCCCAGAGACTAGGCTGACACTCAGAACCATCTGTTGGATCAGGTTTGTGCATAGAGTTCCACACCTCCTGGGAGCTGGCTTACTGTCCCAGAGTCCTGACTATTTTATCAGCAACACCCTCTTGTCATACACAGCGTTGTAGAGGTTTACTGGGCAAATTGTTTTCTTTTTATTTTGTATTACTGCATGATCTGTGTTTAAAAAAGAAACGATTGGCTGTACAATGCAGTAAAACTGTGATAATCTGTTATGCCATTGATGGGAAATCCAAATAGTTCCAGCATCTGTCTTACCAGGTGGTATTTCCAGTGCTCCCTTTAAACTAACTGGGTCCCTGTGTCCTGTCCTCTTTCTAAACTCACTGGGTTCACTGGAAAGTTTATTCTACCACAGTGTAAAATCTAAAAGGAATGAATTAAAATTTTTGGGGAACTTGATCAAATTATTTATTTAAATTTATTCTTTAAAAAATTATTTTATAAATTTATTATGTTTTTTATTTTGTAGATGCACACAAATTATAAAAACAAAAATCAAATAATTAAAAAAGATTTAAAATCAAAAGGAATGATGTGCAATAGTCTGGAAAATCCGCTGCAGCACCAAAGTCTCAAGGGTGCTGGATTATTGGAGTTTTGCTGTCCTTGGGGCATTTGGTTAGAGAAGGAACAGTACAAATGTACATCTTTCTCTTGATTAAAAGAAAACTCATAGAAATTGTAATTTCCCAACTGCAGTTTGAGTTTGTAACAGCACAGCTGGTAGAGCCACTGCCTTATAATTCCTGTGACTTGGGTTCAATACCAACCTCCAATGTAGTCTGTGTGTAGTTTGCCTGTTCTCCCTTTGACTGTGGGTTTCCTCTGGATGTTCCAGATTCCTCGCATTCCAAAGGCATATTCAAAGGCATAGGTTGGTAGGTTAATTAGCTGCTGCAAATTGCCTCCTAGTGTGCATGTGAGTGGTTGAATCTGGAGGGAGTTGATGAGAATGGGGGGGGAATAAAGTGAGATCAGAGTAGGGTTTAGAGTAAGTGGGTGCTTGATGGCTGCTGTGTACTCAGTGAGCTGAAGCACCTGCATGAAGGTGCTCCATGACTCTGTGACTTGTATCTTGTGTACATTCAGTCAGGAAAGAAGGTTTCTGTAAAATTCAGTGGCCAGAGTGTCAAACTCATTCTGTGTCTGGTTTTGCTCAAAGTTGCATCCCATGTTTGCCTTACTGAATTTTTGCACGTTTTACGTCATCTTCATGATTTCTTGGATTGGTGTTTTTTCCGCTTCCAGACCGACAGAGGGAGTATCATCTACAAATGGAGTTGCTTTAACCCAAGTAAACTCAAGATATGAAATCTTGCTGTTGGCATGAAGGCATCAAAGGCTCCCATTGATACTACATACCCTCTCTGAGGCACAGCCCAATGATAAAACTGTTCTTTTCATCCTAAATGCAGCCATAAGGAACATTGTAAGCAATATTATGTAACTTGCAATAACATTAGGGCCTTGGCTAGTAGGGTTAAGAAAAATCCCAAGGCCTTTTTCAAGTACGTGAAGGGTAGGAGGATGGCTAGGGTAAAGGTAGGTCCGATTAAAGACAAAGGTGGGAGAATGTGCCTGGAGGTGGCGGAAGTGGGAGAAGTTCTCAATGAGTACTTCTCTTCGGTATTCACTGAGGAGAGGGGTCTTGATGACGCGGAAGGGAGTGCTGGTAGGGGTAATGTTCTCGAGGTTGTAGATATCAAGAGAGAGTATGTGTTGAAGTTAAATAATATTAAGACAGATAAGTCTCCGGGGCCTGATGGGATTTTCCCCAGGCTGCTTCGAGAGGCTAGGGAGGAGATTGTTGAACCGCTGGTAAGGATCTTTGAGTCCTCGTTGTCCACTGGGATGGTGCCAGAGGATTGGAGGGTTGCAAATGTCCCCTTGTTCAAAAAAGGTAATAGGGATAGTCCAGGGAATTATAGACTGGTGAGTCTCACGTCTGTGGTGGGTAAGCTGTTAGAAAGGATTCTAAGGGATAGGATTTATGAACACCTAGAGAATCATGGACTGATTAGGGACAGCCAGCATGAATTTGTGAAGGGAAGATCTTGCCTCACAAGCCTGATAGAGTTCTTTGAGGAGGTGACTAGGAAGATTGATGAGGCTCTTGTGGTGGATGTGGTCTACATGGATTTTAGTAAGGCGTTTGATAAGGTTCTTCATGGTAGGCTTCTTCAGAAGGTCAGAGGCCAAGGGATCCAGGGAAGCTCGGCTGTGTGGATTAGGAATTGGCTTGCATGTAGAAAGCAGAGGGTTGTGGTGGAAGGAGTGCCCTCGGATTGGAGGGCAGTGACTAGTGGTGTCCCGCAGGGATCGGTTCTGGGACCTCTACTTTTTGTGGTATTTATAGATGACTTAGATGAGGGGGCGGAAGGCTGGGTTAGTAAGTTTGCGGACGACACTAAGATCGGCGGTGTTGTGGATAGTGTGGAGGGCTGTCGGAGCTTACAGAGGGACATTGATAGGATGCAGAGCTGGGCTGACAAGTGGCAGATGGAGTTCAATCCGGAGAAGTGTGAGGTGTTACACTTTGGAAGGACAAACTCCAGGGCAGAGTACAGGGTAAACGGCAAGGTACTTGGCAGTGTGGAGGAGCAGAGGAATCTGGGGGTTCATATTCACAGTTCATTGAAAGTTGCCTCACAGGTGGAAAGAGCAGTTAAGAAGGCCAATGGGATGTTGGCTTTCATAAGTCGCGGGATTGAGTTTAAGAGCCGAGAAGTGATGATGCAGCTTTACAAAACTCTAGTTAGGCCACACTTGGAGTACTGTGTTCAGTTCTGGTCGCCTCATTATAGGAAGGATGTGGAGGCGTTGGAGAGGGTACGGAGGAGATTTACCAGGATGCTGCCTGGATTGGAGAGTATTGAATATGAGGAAAGGCTTAAGGTGCTAGGGCTTTATTCACTGGAAAGGAGGAGGATGAGAGGAGACATGATAGAGGTATATAAAATATTGAGAGGAATAGATAGAGTAGACAGTCAGCGCCTCCTTCCCAGGGCACCAATGCTCAAGACGAGAGGGCATGGCTTTAAGGTTATGGGTGGGAGGTTCAGGGGAGATGTCGGGGAGATTTTTCACCCAGAGAGTGGTTGGTGCATGGAACGCACTGCCTGGGGTGGTGGTGGAGGCAGATACATTGGACAGGTTCAAGAGCTTGTTGGATAGGCATATGGAGGAATGTGAGATAGAGGGATATGCGGGAGGAAAGGGTTAGGTAGTGTGAGGGTGGTTTGATGGATGGCACAACATGGTGGGCCGAAGGTCCTGTTTTGTGCTGTATGGTTCTATGGTTCATTGTTTCTATGAGGCCGGTTCCTTTTCACGCTCCCACACACTGGTTTAGGACCTGTTTGTGTTGATCAGCTACCCTAGCTTTGTTAGTGTAGCCCTGGAAGTACGGTGTCAAATCCTTTACAGAAGTTAGTAGTGGAGAAGGAATGTGGGCCAGACAATTTTGTCTTTGCATGTTTCAGCTTGATAAGGTGTTGGGGATGGTGTCCCTTAGACCCTTGAGTTTGGCTGACTGTCCTTCAAAAATGCAGCACCGCTTAGAACAGAGATAACACTAGGTGCATTCAGAGGATGTGCTGTGGGATAGATTCCCAGGCTAAGAGAAGTCTGTCTGGCTACCTTCCATTTCATAATAGGGTGGATAGGTTCAGTTTTCAATTAAATCGGTGTTTGGTTTGGGACTGTTCCCTGTCGCTAAGATCACTCACAAGTTCGGGTAGCCTGGAACAGAATTGGGGAGAATGCAACGAGCAATTTGAAGCTTTCCAAGATGAATTCCATATGTGCCTTGGCTTGACTTGGCTTAAAGCCTTGAGCAGCTTGAAAAGATGAACAAGAACAATGCAGGACGGTGACCTGCCAAGACTGAGCTGCCCTGCTGTTCGTTCCATCTGTTACTGATTACACATCAGTTTAATGTAATCGTGTTTTGACCCAATAAATCATTATTTTGCCGTCCTGCCTGGGTGATCTGAATCAAGATAGTTCAAATCTTACAACATCGAGGAAAGTGAATCTGTTTATCCCAACTCTGAGTACTTACAACATGCTTTCCCTCGTTTGGATCATCATGTTGCAACAAGTACACGATGTGTTTTTTCTCAAGTGTCCTCGGGGGTTGTCTGCACTTTCCTCAATGGGTTCACACCCATTTCTAGTCGGTCATCGCTCTTATCTTTCAGTGGGAACCAGTTTTTCATGAACCCAGACAGTAACAGTGCCAGACCCAATTCTGACCATGCCCAAGAAATCCAACATGTATACTTCCTTCATGTGCAATCTCTCGCCTTGCTGACTTGTGTACCCTTGGTCAAATATGTTCTTTTGTTGCTTGTTTTGCCATGAAATCAGTTGGTGGAGGGGTAGGGGTAGTGACAACTTCTGAGTGTTTTCTGTATCAGGGCTCATCCAAGGAGCTGGGTTGGATCTCCAGCCTGTTTGCAACCCATGCCAGCTCATTCTGTTGCTCTTTCCTCCAGCTACCAAGGTGAGGACGAGGATCTCAGGGCATCCCAGTCACCTCTTTGAAGATACCAGTGGAAATGTGGATGTTCCGACGTTTGAACCAGGATACGAGGGACCCTCCTCAGGCTTTGGCCTCGCAAGACCAGGCATCCTCAGTGACCCCATGATGTCTAACCTGGCAATGGCTTATGGGAGCAGTTTGGCAAGTCAGGGGAAGGACATTGTGGATAAAAATGTAAGGGTCTTTGTGATGGTGAGCCCATTCTTCACATAACACACAGTATCTTCTTTACCATATCATTCCTGAGCCATGAGTGTTCAGCACACGGGAACAGCTGATGATCTGCGCTGGCTGTCGGTATATCTCCACTCCAATAACTGTGGTGGTTTGCAAAGGGTCACTCAGGGTACAGTGTACCAGTAGGCAGGTTCACCCCTCTGACTGAGGAATATACAGCCACAACCATGGCAAACCCCTGTGTGTGAGCGGTCAGTTTCAAGCCCTGCTCCCACCGCACCCTGCTAATCCTCATTTAGTAAGGGGTGGGAGTTCTGTTGGCCAATAGAACACACGAAAATAGGAGTAGATCACTTGAACCTTCAAACCTGCCTCACCATTCAATGTGATCATGGCTGATTTACCCCAGGATTCAACTCTTCCTTTTTGCCAGTTCCCCATAACCCTGAATCCTTGGATCTTTTGAAAATTTACCTACCTCAACTTCTGATAATCCAGCCTCCACAACACTGGGGCAGAGAACTGCAGAGATTCACCGCTCTCTGCCAGAAGATAAGGTGTGTGCCTGACCCAGAAATTGTCAGGTTCAGGATCTTAGTCAAGCAGTATTTTTTTTCGCTTTGTACTTGGTCATTGTTCAGCAGCGGCATCATCCTCTTAAATCGAAATATCTTGAAACCTACTGTTAATGATGCATAGTGCCTCTTGACCCACTGTTCCTTGCTGTCTGCAGATTGATCGATTTATTCCAGTGAGCAGATTGAAGTATTACTTTGCTGTGGACACTGTTTACGTTGGAAAGAAGCTGGGTCTCCTCGTCTTTCCGTACATGCACCAGGTACAGAATGCAAACTTTCACTGGCCTTAACGATGCAGAATATTCCTGTGGTTATAAGTGTATCCTGATGTAATATTAAAACTCAAATCTTCGGGAATCGAGTTCCTTTGGGATGTGACAAAGCAGCCTTTGTGTCTCAAATGTCATCTGGTTTAGAATCATCCCTGTGCCCCAGTACTTTGCTCCTGTTAACATGGGGTGTGAAATTGTTTCTGAAGTCTTGTACTACTTCATGTGAATCCTAACACTGTCTCTGTACGTACTGCTGGTAAACAGGAACATAATTGAAATGTGGACAGGCGCAGAGAGGTCAGCCTTGTAGCTGCATGTAAATGTTCTATGGTTCTCCAGAGACAACGCTGTGATACTTTGAATACTCCCAGACCCAATTCTCTTGTGTGATCGGGAACTTTATTTGGTATTTGTTCATTTCACTGGCAAGGTGATGCTGGTAATCTTGAGGGTGTTTAAAAGCCAACCTTAATGTGGGACTGGAGTAACATCAGGTGCACACTGAAGCAAGGGTGGCTTCTATTCACTGAAAGGCGGTAGGAAGGATGATGAAGAGTTGGAGTGGAGGAGGGTTGAGATGGTGTGAAGCAGCAAGTGGTGATGAGAAGGAAAGCCTGTGGTAGAGGCGACTGTTCCACAATGACGTGGAGATGGATAGTTACAGGAGGAGAGTAAGGGTCAATTTTAGAAAAATAATGATCCAAGAGCAAAGTTACGGCAGCTTTTCACCCTTTTTGTTAACAGAACTGGGAGGTGCAATACCAACAAGACACCCCTGTGGCCCCCCGGGTTGAAGTAAATGCTCCTGATTTGTATATTCCAGGTGAGTGACTACGCTCTTTGATCACCAGTGCTTATAGTTATAACCAGGTGTATGAATTGTTCCAGGGTATTGACACTATTGTCAACATTAGGCAAGGTTCAATACAGACCTGATGGTGATGGACACTCTTGTGCTGCAGGGTGAATACATTCACACTCTTCAGTGAGTGAATCTGCTTATAGAGAAGATGCATATTGGTCTCTCCCCACAAGCACCTGCTTGGATAGTTGGAGTTTACGTGTGTGTGGCGTCAGAGCCAAGCCTGATCATCCAATTTCCAATAGGCTGTACGGATCATAATCGAGCAGAAATGCAAGGTGCTCTTTCCCTTTTGAATTGCAACATCTTTAATGCCATCCCAGCTGAGATCTATTGATGCCACAAACCATGAATGGAAAGTGGGTTCATACTCTGTACAGCTCCACTGAACTATTGGCAGGGAACAGGATCAGTTGCATGTCAGGTGTTTGACTGTGTGACTGCACCTTTCTGTTGATGGGTTAGGGTTAGTACATTTACTGATGATTACTGCACTCTGAAATAGGATCATAACAGATTCTCCATGGCCTCTAAATTGTCAGATTACTTGGCAACGTACAATACAAGTTGAGGAAAAATTTCCTTTGACGTATAACAAATGCCAAAGCTGCTGACTTTAATGGTTGTCACAAACCATTCCCCAGCTACCAGCTCTATTCTTCTCCCTAGCATCAGTTTGTAACTGAATCAGACCTTATCTGAGTCCAGCTGCTGCCTGAGCTATCCCACTACTCTCACTCCTCATGTTTTCTTATGACCTAGGGAGGCCATTCAGCCCATTGAGTCTGTGCCTGCTGTCAGAGTAATGCCGTCCCCCACATGTTTATGTAAGCTATTTCATTTTTCAAGTCTATCAACTACCACCCCCCCTCCCCCACTTTATACTGCTCAAAGACACACTAGGGGTAATTTACAGCATCTACTTATCCGAAAGATGTGCGGGTTGGTAGGTTGTGTGAGGAAACCCACGCAGTCACAGGGAGAACGTGCAAACTCCACACAGACAGCAGCAAAGGTTAGGTTTGAACCCAGGTTGTTGGAGCTATGGGGCAGCAGCACTACGTGCCGCACCACTATCACCCACTTCTGGCTGGTCTTCCCCCAACTGAGAAGTGCCTCTGTTTCCTCACCCTTTTAAATCCTTTCACAGTTTTGGCACTCCTATGTAACGTCCTCCACCCCTACACCTTTTGGATATCTCCTTCCTCCAATTCAGAACTCTAGGTTATCCCCAGACTTGTATTGCTGCACCTTTGACAGCTCTGCAGAGCTCTGGGACTTTGTCCATAACTTCCTTCTCGCTCGCTCTCTGACATTTCTTAAAACCATTGTCCTTGACTTTCCCTGCTGTGTGCCTGTGTCAAATTTTGTTGCATAGAACTACTGTGAAGCAGTGGGATAGTTTGCTACAGTTTGTCTCTGGTGAACTTGTTGAAACATTATTGTAGGTTACTGTGAATTGACTCAATTTGTTGTTGTGTCTCTCTCTCTCTCTCTCCAGCAATGGCATTCATCACATACTTACTGGTGGCTGGGTTTGCTCTTGGCACTCAGAGCAGGTAAGGACCCTTTTGTCACTGTCATTCGTGTCCCTCCATTCACCAATCCAACCAGCTGTATAGTTGAGCATAGTTAACTGAGGCGTCAGGAGTCGGCATAATGTATCTTTGTCAGTTTTCTGCTTAAGAAAGAATATTAGCACCAAGAAATGACAGACTTTCATTTGTGTGTTACCTTGCCAGCTGCTGAGATAGTTTTGTAATGCAGTAAATGTAATCCTATTTAGTACCATCTCAGAGTAGTGTAATAATATTCAGATACTGTTCTTTAATAATGTCAGTCAAGGAATAAATGTTGGCCAGGACACTGGGTGCTATGTTTGTCTTCAGGATAATGCCTTTGGATCTTCTATGTGCCCTGAGAGAGAAGAGAGAGCTTTGGCTTAATGACTAATCCAAAAGATGGCAATGCAGTGCTGCTTTATACTGCACTGGTACATGAGTCTGAGGCAAGACAGCATCGTTATTACAGCACAGAAACAGGCCCTTCGGCGCAATTCGTCCTTGCCAACCAAGATATCTACCTGAGCTAGCCCCATTTTCCTGCGTTTGGCCCATATCCCTCTAGGTCTTTTCTATCCACGTACAAATGAACCTACAAACATTTTCCTTTTTTTTTTTCAGATATCAAGCGCACTCTACACTTGTAGTTATTATTATCCTCATTTGTGTCTTGTCCTTTCCAGCTCCAAACAGCCCACGATGAATTTGCTCCAGATTAATCCTGCTTTCCAGCTGGTTGCTGGGAAGATGAGGGTGAATTCTGGGATGATTTTCTTTTCCTGTTGGGAGGTGACCCCTTGCGCCGTGGATGGGATGACTACAGGTTATAGCTCGGCATTGTGTCACTGCAAGATATGACAGACCACATCCAATTATCCAGCCACATTGTTGCTCTCACTCAGCAGTGGTAAAGCTCACTCTCCCTCTTCCCACAGGTTCTCCCCAGAGGTGCTGGGGATGCTGGCCAGCACTGCATTAATCTGGCTGGTCATTGAAGTGCTTGCCATCTTGCTCAGTCTCTACCTCGTCACCGTGAACACAGATCTAACCACAATCGACCTCGTTGCCTTTGCAGGATACAAATATGTCGGGTAGGTGTGTGAGCATTGGGGTTGGGCAGGCAGGATGGGTGGGTTTTTAAGTGTATCCTGATGCTAAGTGGGTCTAAGGGTATTGGGCCAAACAAGGTTAGGGACACAAGGTGGGAGTATGGGCATTGATACCTTGGCAGTAAAGCAGCCATGTCATCTCAACACTGTCCGATTTCTTCCCCACAGGATGATAGCTGGAGTTGTAGCTGGACTGATTTTTGGAAGAACGGGATACTACATTGCTTTGGGCTGGTGCTGCATCTCGGTTGTGGTGTTCATGGTGGGTTTAGTTATTCAACTTGTTTATTCTTTCACAATCCACTAATATTTATCCATTAAGGGAATTAAAATCTTTTCTCTCCACCTCTCCTTGCGATTCCACATCCTGACTGCTCCCTGGGAGACAAGTTGTAGGGTTGCTGTCTCTGGAGCACAATTCCAGGGACATCAACTCTCCTGCGATACAATATCTGGCTCCTCCCTGCAGTACAATACTGGGGACACTGACTCTCCCTTGGGTACATTCCAGCATCACAGGCTGTAGACAGTCACACAGCACTAACAGGCCTTTCAGCCCAACAAGTCTCTGCTGACTACCAAGTACCCATTTATTCTGATACCAAGGAATTGAAGTAGGATTCCACCAGATTCCACAACTCACCTACACTGGTGGTGACAATTTATAGCAGTTGGTTAACCTACCAACGAGCATGTCTTTGGGATGTGGGAGGGAACCGGAACACCCGGGGGAAACCCACACAGTCACAGGGAGAACGTGCAAACTCCACATTGACAGCACCCGAGGTCAGCATTGAAGCTGGATCACTAGCTGTGCCATGTGCTGTTCTCTCGCTCTCTTCCCCCCCCCAGTGTGCCTGCTATTGGCCTTGCAGACTATGTGACCGTGAGGTTGCACCCATCCTTGCCTTGTCTGCCTTCCACATGTTCACCAGCCACCCTGGGCTGAGTTCTTGCCCCTCTCTTAGTGGGTTCTGAGTTCCATTAAACAGCAATAAGCCGGCTGACCAGTATCTCCCAGACTGCGTTTACTTTGTCCTCACAATCCCTTAATTCTCCAGTTTTCAAATATTTTTCAGATCCGAACTTTGAGACTGAAGATTCTGTCGGAAGCTGCAGCCGAGGGAGTTCTCGTCCGGGGCACTAGGAATCAGCTGCGGGTGTACCTGACCATGGCCATCGCTGCAGTGCAGCCATTCTTCATGTACTGGCTCACCTATCACTTGGTTAGATAGGATATCCAGAAAACCACCTGCATTCCCTTGGGGTGGGGGGGGGGGTGGGGTCATTGATCTCCCATTGATGTTGGGGGACAATGGGGGTTGGAGAATGTAGGGGAGCCTGTCACCCCGGGTGGGTGGAGCAAGGGGTGGGACATCACACTGGATGAGAGGGGGGGATAAAGCCATCTGTGTGTGTGCCCGTCCTCTGAGGGTCACAGGATAGCTTAATCTCCCCAAGGAGGGTGTGACTAACCCATTTCCAATGAAGCAAGGGAATTGGGGGAGGGAGACAAGGAGCACTGACTTGGTCTTCCCAAAGGAATAGTTTTGGAAAGTGGATTTCATCTGTCCTCTGCAATAGCTGAGCTTTTTCTGCTGGACTGCCCATATCATACACGCACATTAACTGAGAGTTGCAGCCTCAACCCCAGATTTCTAATCTGCAGGGAAACACAAGCTGATGGACAAATCTGTGGTGAATCTGCTGACCACTGTGGGGAATATTTTTAATACCTATTTATAAACACAAGTTGAGGAAATAAAAAAAATAATGTATCAATCACTGCTGAATTTTGCAATTATTTCAGCAGGATTACAATGTGTTCTGCTTCCCCTTCAAGTACAAGCCCATTTTCTTTCCAAATTAAAGAATAGTTATTCTGGTGTCTTCCTGTTGATTCTGTGTACCACGTGTTAGAGGCAGAGGGGATAGAACTTGGTACAAGTTGTGGAACAAATGATTTTGGGTTTTGGTTGTCAACTAAAGAGACAGTGGAGATGTCTTTATGCAGCCATTTATTATCTGGGACACACTGCTGGAAATGGAGGCAGAAGCAGATTGAGAGGTAATATTCAAGAGGAACAAGCAAAGGTGCAGGGCTCTGGGTACAAGATAGTTAATTTAAATTGATTCAATGGCTTTCATAGTCTGCCCCCAAATGTTAGTTTCTGTGCCCTGGAGAATGCTGGCGTTCTGTTCCACCCTCAATACCTGCTGTGGACTTGGCTCCACTCCAGCTTGTTCGAAGAGCGATGAACCGTACTCTACCTTTGAAACCTTGTTTGACTGTGGGTTTCTGAATGTCCTATTACTGCTTCCAGACCACTTACATCAGGCAAACTGGTCTATAATTTCCTGCTTCCTGGCCTGTATAAACCACTACATCACTCGGGGAGCAGTTACCTCTCTGATAGAAGTGGAATATTTTCAATCCTGGGTCAAGACACCAGAAATGCTGTGACTCTGGGTAACTGCTTCCCGTCAATAAGAGAATACAGATATTATGTTAACACTAGTGCCAAGCTGTAGGCCTGAAAGAAGCAACTGCTAAATATTTGATCCAAAGGATCATAAATCTGCCATTGTAGTAAATCTCAGGAATGTGTGTTCATGTGGAGCTGGTGCATTGTAGACAGAGTAAACCAGGAGAAAACTGCCAATGTTTTACTGGGGCAGGGACTCTGAGGGAGATCCAGGACGCATGTACAGTGTTCATGTCAGTGATGTGCATTACAGTCCACATTATATCAGGAGCAGTTTAACACTAACAATTTGCACAGTCTCCAACCACAACCCTTTCCTCCACATAACCTGCAAACATTGAAGTAGATAGAGGTTTCTCAGCATAATTCTGATTTCAGTGCAGCATTATGGGAGTGCTGTACATCGGAGGAATTGAACTTTGAATGAAACGTTGAAGAGAATCTGCCCTTTCAAATAAACAGAGGACTCTGCAGCACTGTTTTGAAGAGTCATGGGATTCTTCCCCCTTGTCCTAGTCCAATCATCATCACCACAAACAAATCAGCTTGGTGCTGAGAGTGGGAGCTTGCTAGTTTCATACATTAAAACAGTGACTACACCTAGAGTGCTTTGAAAGCTGGGTAGACCTGAGATACTGAAGATTTTATAGAAGTTATTTTTCAGTTATTAGTAATGGAAGCAGTTAACTTTGTTGCTGTAAACAATGGTTGGAGAAGAATCACAACCCCACACAATCCTAGCTTCACACCACCTTCGGGTATGACGTAGGATGTTCCATCATTGTCTCGCTTTGGACTAAACTCTATCAGCTGCATGTTGCTCCTATGCACCAGCTTGTACTCCCACAGCTGGTACTTCAAACTCTTCCCTTGCTTGGCCAGCAGGTAAGACTCAACGACACAGCCTTCAGCGTATGTGGGTCCAGTCGCACCTCTGTTCAGGTAAAAGAGGCCAGGGATATCAGGATCCTTCTCGTAGATGTCGTTCAGCAGTTCGCACCTCAGTCCCAGCAGTGCTCCTGTACAACCATAAGAAACAATCAAAGCTGTTGAATGGTCAGCAAGTACAGGCAATCAAATTATTCACCTATCCGTCCATTCATAAACATTTGTGAATGCATCCATTATATGCAAGTGTTAAAATTACATTTTTTCTGAGCTGTTTTCAGACTTTAAGAAGCACCATGATTAACCTCAGAGCCTGCTTAACTATAGCTAATCTTAAAGCAACAGGTAGGTGTGCAGTGAAGCATTGTAACAGGATCCAGTGATGTCACTTGAATTATTAAACTAGGATTATTAGTCAAGTTCAAATCCCACCACAACAGTTTGAGAATTTATTTAAAATGTGTATTAAAATTGGTATGAAGAATGGCACAAAAGATTCATTAATTTCCTGTAGGAAAGAAACCTGCGTCCTTGCCCACTCTGACCTGCATCACCACTCCGAGAACAGGAACAATCACTTGGCCCTTTCAGAACAGCTAGAGTTGTGCGACAAATACTGACCTTACCAGCAATGATCACACCAAGAATTTTTCTTTAATTGTCATATTCTGTGGGATTTGTTGAACATTGTAAGAAACCCCACAACTGAATAACAAGCTTTCTTCAGTTGTGCCCCTGTTCAAATCCAATTCCAGTGTCATGGTGATGTGGAAAAGACTGATTTGGATAGTGCTGCACAAGCTTCTCTCCCAGAATCACCACCCATTGGGCTCACATACCTACCCCTCGCTGGGCTGGACACAGATGGCCAACGTCACTGGCCTTCTGCATCCTGGAGTCAGGGTAGTGAGGGCAGGAGGGTTGAGGCTTCAAGTAGAAAAATGCAGAGACCTCCATCCATGAAACATGTTAAAGACAAAGGTGTCGAGAATATTAAATTTTTACATCTGATATTCAGACACTTAAAAATTTAGAATTGAAGTTGGTAGGTTAGTTGGCTACATATTGCCCCATGTGTAAGGGAGTGCGGGGAGTTGATGGAAATGTGGGCAGAATACAATAGGGTTAGTGTAAACGGGTGTTGGTCAGTGCAGACTCGTCGGACTGAGGGGCCTGTTTCTGCATTGAAATGACTCCATGAAGTAAATGTTCAATAATTATAAAATGTAATCTGCGAAGGTCAAATTCACAAAACTTGATAATAGTTAAGGATATGAAACTTAAATGATTTGACCTAATCCGAAAGCCAAGAATCCCAGTTGAAATCCTATCCCTGTTCTGAACTGTGCGTGGGGCAATATCCAGCAATCAGTAAATCTCTGACTTGTGTATTTGCCCAAGTCTGAGACATGAAGTCTAAATGGCTGAACATCAGCAGTTCCAAATTGGAACCACAGTCCTGTTAAATTAAAGCTCCATCTGTCCTCACAGTTGGGTCTTAAAGGTCCCAAGATACAACTGGAGGAAGAGCAGGGGACATCCTGGTCAATATTTACTTCTCAACCAACAGCACACAACTGGTCATTTATCTCAATGCTGTTTTTAGGAACATGCAGGGTGCATTTTGGCTTCTGTGGTTTTACCAACTTACAGGTCCCCCTCATGTTAAGACAGGGTTCAGTTCCTGACAACTGTTCATAACCTGAATAGTTCACAAGTTGGAGATGCAGCTGCCAGGCGATAAAAACCTAGGCCATCCAAGGGCAACGTGTAGTTAAACCAGGGTGTTTAAGTCAGCCATTCAGACGTTGTCACAAACTAAGTTCCCAGGCAGCAAGACGCCTGTAATCCTGCAGTACCCGGAAACCAGATGGTCTCCCAAACACTCGTCTGTGCGGGCTGTATAAATCAGGCGTTTGTAACCTGGGGAAGTCCCCTACCATGATTACATTTGAAGTCCTTTTGAATACTGTGAACAAGTGAAAATGTTCTGTATATTGCAAGCTCTTTAATTAGCAACGTTATGTAGCAGCATTAATGCAGACAAAATACTTCAATGAGGTTCTCTGAGGCACAATCATAAAATATCTGCTGAGACACGAGGTGATTGAAAGTTCAGCCAATCAGTATTGAGGATCTGTAGAAGGATAGGGAAGCAAAAGGGTTCAGGGAGAGAATTCCAGACTTTTGGATCTGTGAAGATGAAGACACGATCACCAGTGGTGGGGCAAAGGTAGGGATGGGATGTCAAAAGGTCTAAAGCAGAGAGTTTGGCATGTGGCCTGTTAGATTGTAGAGGTAGTGCCGGGATGTCTTGGGATACTGAAAGGAACCGAGTTATTTCTATTGGTTCCTACAGAAGACCTACCTCAAAAAGGCCTGAAGTAATGAGAAACTGCCCATGAAAGGGGTGCCACACACTCCTGATCCGAACAACACATACCGACCTGTCACATTGGTGGTCTAATGAGAGACTCCTGACTCAGCAGCTTGGACCATAACACACCTAATTATATATTCCAGCTGCAACAGAGGGGAAGCAAGATACCGACACTGGTACAGCTCCGTATGGTGTTGAAACCCACCTGACACCACTGCCCAGTGTGCTCTGTGTCCTTTCCTTAGGCAGGGCTCGTGGTTGAAATCTTCATCATAGCTTCTAATAGTTATGGAATGATACCAATTTGCGGTGAACCAGGTTGTTAGTCGCGTGCTCCCTCTCGTCCAGGACTACTGATTCCATAAGAACAAACTAACACAAAGTAGATTAGCGGTTTAACCTTGGGCATTGCCCGTTTAACTGCACGTCACGTCTTGCACTATCATGGACTTGTGTCCAATTGTGGGTTCTTTTGCACCAATGTCCTGTTTTGACAGTGTTTTCCTTCACCATCTTGTATGATTTATGTACAATTTATTTTCTGTGTGTGCTGTCTGTACCTACATGCCTGTTATGCTGCTGCAAGTTTTTCACTGTACCTGTACCTCACCATACTTGTGCACATGACAATAAACTCAACTTGACTTGAACCCTTGTGTGGAGCTGCCTTTCTCATTAAACTCTCAGGGGAGCTACAAGGGTATTCAACTGATCCTCGATTTGGTGCCTTGTTCCACATACAAGAGCCCTGTTCTAACAAGCGCTGTAGGAATTGCTATAGCTGCCCTGGGTTGTGGAGGGGATGTGTGGGAGAGGGGAGGGGAGGGAACGAATCCACCTGGTTTCCTGCTCCAGATTCTAGCCTGAGGCATGGGAGAAATCAGACAAAGTTCTTGCTCTTAACCCAGTGACCTCTAGGTTGGAGGAAAGGGAAATCAGCCAGCTCCTGACCACCACCTAGTGACACTTGGATCGGGTTGGGAAGAGAGCTGTTCTTCCCCCTCTTCATCCCCACCCAGTAATCACAGAACATAGAACAGTACAGCACAGCAACAGGCCCTTCGGCCCACAATGTCTGTGCTGAACACCATGCCAAATTAAACTAAATCTCTTCTGCCTGCACATAATCCACATCCCTCCACTCCCTGCATATTCAGGTGTCCATCTAACAGCCTCTGAAACACCACTATCGTATCTGCTTCCACCACCACCCCTGGCAGCCTGTTCCAGGTATCCACAGCGCTCTGTGTAAAAAATCTTGCCTCACACATCTCCTTTAAACTTTCCCCCTCTCACCTTAAATGTATGTCCTCCGGTATTTGACATTTCTATCCTGGGAAAATGACTCTGACTGTCTACCCTATCTGTGCCCCTCATAATTCTATAAACCTCTATCAGGTCTCCCCTCAGCCTCCACCTCTCCAGAGAAAACAACACAAATTTGTCCAGCCTCTCCTCATAGCTTATACCCTCTAATCCAGGCAGCATCCTGGCAAACCTCTTTTCTACCCTTTCCAAAGCCTCCACATCCTTCCTGTAATGGGGCGACCAGAACTGTACACAATACTCTAAATCGCCTAACCAAAGTTTTATATAGCTGCAACATAACTTCCTGACTCTTATACTCCATGCCCTAACCAATGAAGGTAAGCATGCCGTACGTCTTCTGGATTTGAAAGATGGGTATTCAGCCATAGTTTTAGCTTTCAAAATTGATAATCAATATTTCAAAGCCAAAATATAAAATAATTATTTGCATTTCAAGTTATCACTGCACTGTCCTCTACATATAGAGCTCCCTCCTGCAATTTTCTTTTGCATTTCATGTCCAGTTACCCCTGGATCAGAGGGGTGGAAATCGGCATGAGGTTCGCCTACTGCTCAACCATCATGTTCCCTGATTAGGCAGAGGAGACACCAGGCAGCTTTCCTTTCCTGATCACTGCAGTGAGCCTTGGATGTAGCACTGAGATTCAATGTCCATTGGTTCCTGTTCCTAATCACCAATCAGTGACTCCCCAGATTAGACCCAGTGTAAATCAGTCAGGATTCCAGCTCCTGATCAATGCACAGGGACCCATGGATCAGAGAGGAGGAATCTCATTCATGGTTCCTGCTTCCAGTTACTGGGTTAGAGAGAGGGGAAGCAAGTCAGTGTCCCTGCCTCTGTTAGCACCCTAGTAACCGGTAGCTGGAGGTTCAATTGTCCTTAGGAACAGATGAGAACTGATACTCAGTTAACAGCATGCTCATGATGAATGGAGATGGGTAACACTCACTATTACAGCTGCTGCCCATGGAACCATCCAATTACTTAGAAGCCACTACAGTGAAATTCTGATAATCCAGATTGTCTGGCATTTTGGTGGTGCAGAACTGGCAGATTTGCTGTACTACTGGGTGTCATTTTTAAAAAAGGATCCCCAAAACATTTTAGTTAGATTTTTCATGATGACAAGGAATACTATAATAAATTCTCCATTGAACTTGGAAAGTTTCAGAGGATCACAGGAACTGGAGCCCTGGTGTGTCATGGGGGGAGTGTGGGTCCGGTATGTCTCAGGGGGATGTGGGGTCCCGGTGTATCTCAGGGGGAGTGAGGGGTCCTGGTGTGTCATGGGGGGAGTGTGGGACTGGTGTTTCTCGGGGAGTGTGGGACTGGTGTGTCTCGGGGGATGTGGGGTTCTGGTGTGTCTTAGGGGGAGTGAGGGACCGGTGTGCCTCAGGGGGAGTGTGGGACCCTGGTGTGTCTCGGGGGAGTGTGGGACCGGTGTGCCTCAGGGGGATGTGGGGTTCTGGTGTGTCATGGGGGGAGTGTGGGACTGGTGTGCCTCAGGGGGATGTGGGGTTCTGGTGTGTCATGGGGGGAGTGTGGGACCGGTGTGTCTCAAGGGGATGTGGGGTCTTGGTGTGTCTCGGGGGAGTGTGGGGTCCTGGTGTGTCTCGGGGGAGTGTGGGGTCCTGGTGTGTCATGGGGGGAGTGTGGGACTGGTGTGTCTCAGGGGGAGTGAGGGACCGGTGTGTCTCAGGGGGATGTGGGGTTCTGGTGTGTCTCGGGGGAGTGTGGGACCGGTGTGCCTCAGGGGGATGTGGGGTTCTGGTGTGTCTCAGGGGGATGTGGGGTTCTGGTGTGTCTCGGGGGAGTGTGGGGTTCTGGTGTGCCTCGGGGGAGTGTGGGGTTCTGGTGTGTCTCAGGGGAGTGTGGGGTCCTGGTGTGTCTCGGGGAAGTGTGGGGTTCTGGTGTGTCTCGGGGGAGTGTGGGGTCCTGGTGTGCCTCAGGGGGATGTGGGAAAAGGTGAGGGAAAAAAATGGGGTAGAAAAAAGAGAGATTGGCTGGGAAAGGGAAGAAGAGGCATGATTGGGGGAGGGGAGCTGGGGGGGGGGAAGGGGTGTGGGGATTACTTAAAGTGGGAGAATTCAATGTTGATGCCACTACCTATCACCACCTTGTGCCCACCCCGCCTCCCCTCTTCTGTCCACCTATCACTGCTCTGCTTTTCCCTCCTATATATTGGGCTTCCCCTTTTCCTATCTTCAGTCCTGAAGAAGGGTCCTGGCCCGAAACGTTGACCGCCTGCTTTTCTCCACGGATGCTGCCTGGCCTGCTGAGTTCCTCCAGCATCACAGTGTTTTTCAGCAGATTATCGGAGTTTTATTGCATCATTAAACAGGTTTGGCAATTCGAGATGCTCACACAGGTCTACGTCTGACCAATCATCACTGGCTTGCAGCCCAAATCTGTGGATGCCTCGAAGATTCGAATTTTTTTTGCAAGGATACGGTATTAACACAGGATAACCCGCCTTCAGATGACACATTATTCTGGATTTGTTACTGCCCATTAAACCATCAGAGAGCAGTTCACCGTGACATGCAAAAACTTCTTTTGCCAGCTTTACCATATTATCACCTGCAATCAGAAAATAAATAACTTGCATTAATTTAGCTTCCATTCACAACCTTAGGATGTCACGGTTTAGCTACTGTTAAAATATAGGAAATGCGGCAGTTCGTTTCTGCCTATCAGTCTCCCCCAATCTGCAAAGACTTAAGGACCAGATAATATTTATCAGTCAAGACACAAGAGACTGTAGATGCTGGAATCCGGAGCAAGAAGCAAAGTGCTGGAGCAACTCTGCAGCCCTTTGATGCCTCCACCAATCACCTCCCAGCCTCTGTCGCCATTCCCACTCTTCCCTCCCCCCCACGTGCCTATCACCCCTCCCCTCATCTGGATCCACCTATCACCTGCCAGTCTTGCCCCACCACTTCCCCTCACCTCTTTATACTGGCTCGCTCCCCTCTATCTTCCAGTCCAGATGAAGGGTGTTGACCTGAAATGTTGACTCTGCGTTTCCCTCCACAGAAGCTGCCCGACCCACTGAGTTCCTCCAGAAGTTTGTTTTTTTAATATTTATTAGTGATATTGGTTCACAGGTAAACATTGTGGCACTGCTGTTTCTCTTCAGATAATGGTGTCAGACCTTTTATGTACACCTTGTAAAGCTATTGGGTCTCAGTTAAACCTCTCATCAAAACGATGGCTGTTTAACAGTGCGGCGTTCCTGCCAGTTTACCAAGCTGTCAGCCTGGAATTTGTGCTCAGGTCTCTGGAGTGAAAGAATATGAGGAAGAGCTAAAAGTGCTGGACAGGTTGAGTTGTCGAGTTCAAAAAGGCAGTGTGAGGTAAGGCAAAGTGATTTTTCCTACTGGCAAGCCTAGTATTGAGGTCGAGGAACAGCATATAAAATGGAGGCAGGTGGCAATTTTGAGAAGGGCTGTTTTGAGGTCAAAGTGCAGAGGCTTTTTACCAGGGATGCTTGGGCCAGGAGGCTGGGTGGTGACAAGGTGAGTCAAGGGAAGGTCTTTCCTTCTCTTTCTTTCTTTTAAGCCAGTAGGTACATGAGGGATAGAACTGGGTGGAGTGGTGTGCTCCCGTGAGATGTGGGGGATCAGGGAGAGGTCAAGCGTCCCTAACGACTATATCTGCAGGAAGTGAGTCCGGCTGCACCACCCCCCCCCCCACCCCACCAACCCCCCACCCCCCCACCCCCACCTCTCAGACCGCGTGGATCGGGGGGGGGGGGGAGCAGCAGTTGGATTCACTGAGGAACATACAGGAGGCAGAGAGCGTTATGGACAGGCCCAATCACTACAGTTTAGCAACACTATGACCACTTTGCACCAAAATGGACTTTGTTTTTTTTTGGTTGTTCTAATTGTGTTCTTTCTTGTAAAAATTGTGTATAATTTATGTTTTTCTTGTGAATCCTGCTTCTCTGATGCTACGTGCCTGTGATGCTGCTGCAAGTAAGTTTTTCATTGCACCTGTACACACATGGACTTGTGCGTAAGACAGTAAACTCGACTTGACTTGACTTTCAGGGAGGTGGCCACACAGCAGGTTCAGACAGATAGACGGGTCACCACCAGGAGGGGAAGGCAGGTAGTGCAGGAGTGTCCTGTGGCTATTCCCCTCTCTGACTGTTACACTGTTTTGGATACTGTTGGCAGTCTGGCCTCTCAGGGGAAAGCGACAGCAGCTGTCAGAACAGCAGCACCATGACTGGCTCTGTTATACAGCAGGGAAGGTCGGTCTAGGTGACTGGTCGTGATAGGGGACTCTACAGTCAGGGGCACAGACAGGTGTCTCTGAGGCTACGAGTGAGACTCCAGGATGGTGTGTTGCCTCCCTGATATCAGGGTCAAGGATGTCTCTGAGCAGGCACAGGATATTCTGAAAGGGGAGGGTGAGCAGCCAGAGGTTGTGGTCCATGTTGGTACTAACTTGTGCAGAGAAATGGCAGATGGAGTTTAATTGTGAAATGCTGCACTTCAGGAGGTTAAATGCAAAAACGAAGTATATGTTGCAAATGGCAGGACCCTTGGGAGTATTGATATACAGAGGGACCTTGGGGTGAAAGTCCATCGCTCCCTGAAAGCGTCAACACAAGTGGATAGGGTGGTAAAGAAGGCATACGGCACGCTTGCCTTCATCGGGTGGGGCAATCAGTATAAAAGTTGGTAAAGTCATGTTGCAGCTTTATAAAACTTTGGTTAAGCCACATTAGAGAATGGTGTGCAATTCTGGTCACCACACCATAGAAAGGATGTGGAGGCTTTGGAGAGAGTGCAGAAGAGGTTCACCAGGATGCTGCCTGGATTGGAGAGTATTAGCTATAGGGAGAGGTTGGACAAACTTGGATTATTTTCTCCGGAGCATCGGCGGCTGAGAGGAGACCTGAGAGAAGTGTATACAATTACGAGAGGCACAGAAAGGGTAGACAGACAGAGTCTTTTATCCAGAGTGGAAATATCAAATACTAGAGGGCATAGCGTCAAGGTGAGAGGGGGACAGTTTAAGGGAGATTTACACAGAGGGTGGTAAGTCCCTGGCAGGGAAGGTGGTGGAAGCAGATACAGTAGCAATGTTTAAGAGTTATTTAGACAGACACATGAACAGGCAGGGACTAGAGGGATATGGATCATATGCAGGCAGATGGGATTAGTTTAACTTAGCATCATGGTCGGCACAGACATGGTGGACCGAAGGGCCTGTTCCCGTGCTGGTAAATAGTATTAGGCTAGATGGGTACCTGATGGTCAGTACAGATGTGATGGGCTGAAGGGCCTGATTCTATGTTCTATGACACTGAGCCAGGCTAATCCATAAAGTAGAAAGGACGGGAGCCAATAATGGAAAGGCTGAGGCACAGAAGAAGCAGAGTTATCTGACGCTGCGTGTCGGACGATACCTGAGAACATCTCCCCCTGAGCTGTGTACTTCCTCTCTACGGCACAGCTCACAATCTTCTGCAGACTCACTGGCTCTGACGCATTCAGCAAATGTCCGGCCATCCAGAGAGCAACCAGGCCACACCTGGAGTAGAATAAAACATCTGAAGCAGCAGGAGCTGAAAAATGCAGGGGATCACCCCCGGACCATTGACAAGGGGAAGGATGGAGCTCAGACAGGGTGAAGCCCAGGCTGGGAATTTATCCTTCATTCTACAGTCCAAGTTCTTTGTTTTGGAATTTCATCCAAACAGGAATGAAGGAAGACAGTGAATGTTGTGAATATTTGGATTAAATTTGGAAATGGTTCATAGTGGCACAGTTAGTATAATCTCAGAACTGCAGTGACCTGGGTTCGATCCTGTGTGGAGTGTGCATGTTCTCCCTGTGACTGTGTGAGTTTCCTCCGGGTGCTCCAGTTTCCTCCCGTATCCCAACGAGGTTCAGGTTGTTAGATTAATTGGCTGCTGTAAATTGCCCCTCGTGTGTGGGCGAGGGGTAGAATCTGGGGGGAGTTGATGGGAATGTGGGGAGAGTAAAAAATATGGTCAATGTAGGATTGGTGTAAGTGGGTGTTAGGTGGTCAGTGTGGACTCGGTGGGTCTAAGGGCCCGTTTCTGTGCTGTATAACTCAAAGTGCCATTGCAATTAATTACTTTACAGGGCAGTATGTTGATAAACACATGGGAGACTTTACACAAAACAAACTATGAGACAGAGGGCCAGTCACTGTGGTTTTGACGGATCGGTTGAGGTATGAATGATCTGGGAAATGGGAAAACTCACTACTTTTTCAAGTAGTCCACTGACCAGATAGGGCATGGTGAAGCCCCTCAACACTGTAAGAACTCCCTTGAGGTTTTATTGCAGTACAGCTAAAGAACGTATATATGTCACGAGAATGGGGCTTGAACCCACAATGTACCAATTTCAAGATGCTAATGATTTACACAAACTAATGGTTTACACTGATGTTAAACAAGGTGATGGATACTTACTGTGGACCATCCTGGATCAACGAGGGTACAGGTGTGTTAATGAGCAGCCAGTTCAACTCTTTACTAAAACTGTGAAAGGATAAAAAGAAACTGATAAAATCTATTGCTGGAAGAACATCTGTCACTTTATAGCAGGTTACCTATAATACTGCACAGGGTCTATGACATTAAATAGCGCACAGGGTCTATAATGTTAAATAGCATGCAGGGTTCAAGGTTAATCTGTAAAAGAAAACCTCCAATAGGGTATAATGCTAACTCCCAATAGTGGACAGGGTGTATGCCAGCCTGTAATAGCAGACAGCACACATTATTAATCTGTAATATCATGTAACATGGGTGGTTAACCTGTGTTAGCACAGGTGTGTGGTTAACCTACAGCAGCTCACAGGGTGAGGCACCAACTTGCGTTAACACACAGGGTATAATGCTAACCTGTAATACGAACATTCAGAGTATAAAACAGGAGATGGCCACTGTTCTGTCATTTAATGCGAACACGGCTGATCTGGCAGCAATTCTGCCCGACCCCTGGTCACCTTTCACCCACTTGCTTATCATGAATCTATCTACCTGTGTATAGAAAGACTCTGCCTCCACCACCCTTCAAGGAAGAAGGTTCCAAACATGCACAACGGTCCAAGAAAAAGATATTCCCCATCTCTTTCTTAAATAGATGACCCATTTACTTTTAAGCAGTGACTCCCTGGTTCTAGTTTGTCCACAAGAGAAAACATTCTCACCACATCTACCCTTTCAAATCCCCTCATGGTCTTGTATGTTTCAATCAAGTCCCCCCTCACTCTTCTGAACATCAGTAGATACAAGCCTGACCTGTCCAAACGTTTCCTGTAAGACAACTCACCCGTTCCAGGTAACAATGCACTAACATCCTTCCTAACACAAGGAGATCAGATGTGGTCTCACCAATGTCCTATAGAACTTAGCATCACCTCTTTACTTTTGTACTAATTTGCCTTGCAATTATAATATCGTTAGCTTTCCTAATCACTTGCTGACTCTGTATACTAGTCTGATACAAATCACATAACCTAGAGCTCTGCAACCCTTCTCCACATGGGTAACATGCTTCAGTTTTCTTTCCACAATTTCATATTAACTCCCAATAGTGAACAGGGTGTATGCCAGCCTGTAATAGCAGAGCACACATTATTAATCTGTAATATCATGTAACACTGTGGTTAATCTGTGATAGCACAGATGTGTTGTTAACATTATTTCACATTATCCCACATTATACTCCATTTGCCAGTTCTTTACCCGGTCCTTAACCAATTCTTGTGTAAACCACCCCCCTCCCCCCCCCCCCCCCCCCGCCATATCCTCTTCACAACTTGCAATCCTACCTATCTTTGTGTCACCAACAAATTTTGCAACTGTTCCTTCAATGGCTTTATCCAAGACATTTATATAAACTGTAAAAATTCAAGGAACCAGCGCTATTCCCTAATGCATCCACTCATTACAAAGTGCCAACCAGAACAAAATTCATTTATGTCTACTCTCTGTATCCTGTGAACCAGACAGTCTCCTACCCACACAGGTATCTTCCCTCTTATGTAATGAGTTCTTATTTTCATCAATGCATTTCCTTGCAGCACCTTATCAAACGGTGGCTGGAAGTCCAGGTGTTGTACAGGTACCTCTCCATCCTTATCCTGTTGCTTCTTCAAAGAACTCTAAGAATATGATTTCCCTTTCACTAAACCGTTGACTTTGCCTGATTACTAAATCAATTTTCTAAATGCCCTGTTATAATGTTTTGAATTATACCTTCTAACGATTTCCCAGTGATAGATGTTAAAGCTGACAGGCCTGTAGTTCCAGTGCACCGACAACTCACCGATACTGCTTCCTGAACTAATACAGGACTTGAAAATGACATCAATTTCGCTGCCAATTTCCACCCTGCCCTCACCTCCACATGGTCCATCTCTGACCCCTCCCTTCCTTTTCTGGATCTGTCTCCATCTCAGGGGATAAGCTAGCCACCAACATCCACTAGAAGCCCACATACTCATTCAGCCACCTTGATTATACTTCCTTCCATCCCTGTCTCCTGCAAGGACTCCACTCCATTCTTCCTGCTCATCTGTCTCCATTGCATTTGGTCCAATGATGAGACTTTCCACACATCTGCCTCTGAAATATCTTCCATCTTCCTGAACCGTGGTTTCCCCTCTTCCATCGTTGAGAGGTATCTCATCCATTCCCTGCACCAACTCCTCACCTCTTGGACAGAGCAAGAACAAAGTTCCATGGTCCCTACCTTCCATCCCAACAGCCTCCACATACAACAGGGCATCCTTGGCAATTTTGTCCAGCTTCAACGAGATTTTACCACCAGACACACATTTCCTTCCCCTACCCTTTCAGCATTTTTAAGGAACTGTTCATTTTGCAACTCCCTGGTCTGCTCTTTACTCCCTATCTTACAGCAACCTCTGAGAATCAACCCTTGTCCCCTCCCCTTCTCTCCTTCCCACCTCCCAGAGACCCAAGAGTCCTTCCAGGTGAAGCAGCAATTCACCTGCACTTCTTGCAATCTAGTCCACTGCATCCGGTGTTCACGCTGTGGTCCCCTCTACATCGGAGAAAACAAACACAGACAGGGTGCATGCTTTGCGGAGTATCTCTGTTCAGACTACAGGGGTGACCCCAAGCTTCCTGCTGCTTGTCACTTTAATTCACCATCCCAATCCGACCCATGGCCTCTGCACTGTTACAACAAAGGCCCAATGCAAGCTTGGGGAACAATGGCTCATCTTCCATCCGGGCACGTTGCAGCCTGCAGGATTCAACGTCTCCATTTCTCCAGGTAGCTCACTCTCTCTGTCTGTGTTGGAACCGGGTCTTTCTGCTGTAAGTTCCCCACCGGTGACACTGGCTCAGTTTCTCTCTCTCCGATAGTACAGCCTGACCTGCCAAGTATGTCCCACAGGCAGCTGTTAACAGTACATTATGCTTCTCTATCTGTTATCATCCTCTAACTGACCCCTTTAACCTTTTTGACCAGGCGACCCCTACAAATCATCCCCACGGAAACTCTCGTTTCATCCATCACAGATAATCCTTTGTCCTGTCCGTCCCTGTTTCCACCTTATTCACAGAAACAGGCCCTTTGGCCCAACTCCTCCATGCTGACAAAGATGCCCATCTAAGCTAGTCCCAAGGGCAGGCAAGGTAGTGTAGCGGTTAGCATAACGCTTTACAGTGCCGGCGACCTGGGTTCAATTCCGACCACTGTCTGTAAGGAGTTTGTACGCTCTCCTCATGTCTGCGTGGGTTTCCTCTGGGTGCTCTGGTTTCCTCCGGGTGCTCTGGTTTCCTCCCACATTCCAAAGACGCACGGGTTAGGAAGTTGTGGGCATGCTATGTTGGCACCGGAAGCGTGGCGACACTTGCGGGCTGCCCCCAGAACACTCTACGCAAAAGATGCATTTCACTGTGTTTTTCGATGTACAACATGTGAGTAATAAAGATATCTTGTCTTATCATTTGGCCCGTATCCCTCTGAACCTTTCCTACCCATGTACCTGTCCAAATGTCTTTTAAATGTTGTTATTGTACCTGCCTCAACCACTCCCTCTGGCAGCTCGTTCCATATACACTTTCTCTGCAACTCTACTTTTTTTCCTCTTTCCCAGTTCAGAAGGTCTTCGACCTGAAGCAGTAACTTTGTTTTATTCTCCCACCACCCCATGCCAACCAAGATTCCCATCTAAGCTAGTCCCACTTACCTGCATTTGGCCCATATCCCTCTAAACCTTTCCTATCCATGTATCTTTTAAACATTGTTAATGTACCTGCCTCAACCACTTCCTCTGGCAGCTCGTTCCATATACTGACCACCCTCTGGCTGAAAAAGTTGCCCCTCAAGTTCCTGTTAAATCTCTCCCCTCCCCCTTTAAATCTATGCCCTCTGGTTCTTGATTCCCCAATCCTGGGGAAAAGATTGCACATTCACTCTATCTATGCCCCTCATAATTTTACACACCTCTATAAGATCACATCTCATTCTCCTACGCTCCAATGAAAAAGTCTCAACCTGCTATTATTATTTTTTCCCCCAGACTCTAGGACCAACGTTTACTTTGTTAACACTTTTCTGCATCAATGGAAACTCTTACCATTTGTTCTTTACATTCCTGTCCAGCTTTATCTCGTACTCTAATTCTTTCTCCTTTATTATTTTTGTAGTCATACTCTTGCTTCTTTTTAATATATTCTGTCTAAATTTTCACAGAGGGTGACTTGTTAACCTGTAGTAGCACACAGGGTGAGAAACTGGGAGATTATGTTGCAGTTGTACAAGTCGTTGGTGAGGCTGCACTTGGGAGTGCTGTGTGCAGTTTTGGTCGCCCTGTTTTAGGACATATGTGGTTAACTGGAAAGAGCGCAGAAAAAATTTACGAGGATGTTGCCAGGACTCGAGGGTTGGCCAGGCTGGGTCTTTATTCCTTGGAATGTAGGAGAATGAGGGGCAACCTTATAGAAGTATTTAAAATTATGAGAAGCAGAGATAAGGTGGATGGTAACAGTCTTTTCCCCAGGGTAGGGGAGTCCAAAACTAGGGGGCATGGGTTTAGGGCGAGAGGGGAAAGACTTAAGAGGGACCTGAGGGGCAACTTCTTCACGCAGAGGGTGGTGAGTGTATGGAACGAGCTGCCAGAGGAAGTGGGTGAGGCAGGTACAATAGTGTCATTTAAGAAGCACTTGGATAGAGACATGGAGGGGCAGGGCCTGGAGGGATACGGGCTGGACACAGGAAATAGGAACTAGCTGGGTGGGCACAGTGCTCGGAATGGGCCGAAGGGTCTGTATCTGTGCTATACTGCTCTATGACTCTAAACTAACCTGGAAGAACAGACAGTTGCATTGTTAACATATAAGATATACAAAGTGTGCTGTTAACCTTTAATAGCACACACAGAGTGACTCGTTAGCCTGTTGTAACATACGAGTTCAATATTATCCAGCACTAGTATGCTCCAGTATTATACCATAAGGTTTACACTGCTCTTTTGCACCTTATTCTGTTCAGTATCAGGCATTATTGATATGAGAAGCCTGCCAGAGAAAAGTAATGAACAAAGAGGGCAACCGTTAAGCAGGCTGACATTTTTCATGTCACTGTACCTGTTGGATCGGTTCTGGAACAGCATCTTCAGTTCTTCTCGGTCACTTCTTGGCTGCAATTGGCCTTCGGCAAGAACTTGGTACAACTTTTTTGCAGGCAATGATGGTGGGGTGGAAAACGGAGGGGGAGGGGGAGGAGGGGGAGGTGGGGGTGGGGGAAGCTGCGACCTTTCTGAATCAGAAGGCATCACAGTGTCATCCTCCCAGGAACTTGCGCCCCATTGTTGCGATATTTGTGTTTCAGGACGTTGCATTCACTGGAATCAGTTAATTTGTGTTTCAGTTTTTAAATTAGACAGGCTACGTATCCCCTGAATGAGGGTCTTTTCTTGTGTCAACTTTCCTTAGCGACCAGGGCAGCAGGAGTCCAGAACCGACAAGGTATAATACCTCCACAAGGTGGAAAAAAAGTGTAAATCAGTCTTGGTTATAATTCAGACACTTTGTACATTATTCACAGACTGGGATGTACGGTTGTTGTGATTACAGGTGGTGAAGATGTTATTAGGGGAAGGGCTGGAGCGGGGGACAGAGTATGGGATGTTACTGGCAAGGGGCAGGAAGGCTGTAGTTAGGAACTGGCGTTTGGAGGAGGAAATGGAATGAAGGTGGGAGGTGGTGTTGGGAGGCAGAGTGGAGTGGAAGTGCGGGGTGGTGTTGAAGAAAGGGGCATAGAAGAAGGACAGTGCTTGAGAGGTGGAGGAATCATAGACCACAGACTGGGCTATTTCAGCCCACCATATCCATGCCACTGTGATGCCTATCTACATTAATCCTATTTGCACACATTAGGCCCGCACCCTCTACTCCTTTCCTATACAAGTACCTGTCCAAACTCTTTTAAACTGAGGTACAGTGAAAAACATGTTTTGCATACTTTCATACAGATCAATACATTCCACAGTGCATTAAGGTACTACAAGGTAAAACAATACAGAATGCAGAGTAAAGTGTCACAGCTACAGAGAAAGTGCAGTGCAGGTAGACAAAAAGGTGCAAGGTCATAATGAGGTAGATTGTGAGGTCAAAGGTCCATCTTATCGTACTGTTCAATAGTCTTATAACAGCAGGATAGATGCTATCCTTGAGCCTGGTGGTACATGATTTCAGACTTTTGTATCTTCTGCCTGAAGGGAGAGGGGAGAAGAGAGAATATCCCGGGTGGGTGGTGCCTTTGATTATGCTGGCTGCTTTACCGAGGCAGTGAGAAGTATAGACAGAGTCCATGGAGGGGAGGCTGGTTTCCGTGATGTGTTGACCTGTGTCCACAATTCTCTGCAGTTTCTTGTGGTCCCGGGCAGAGCAGTTGCCATACCAAGCCATGATGCATCCAGATAGGATGCTTTCCATGTTGCATTGATAAGCCATGGGAGATATGCCAAATTTCTTTGACCTCCTGAGGAAGTGGAGGCACTGGTGAGCTTTCTTGGCCGTGGTGTCTACATAGTTGGACCAAGACAGGCTGTTGGTGATTTGACAACAATAAACCAATCCAATTCCAATTATTGGATTCTCACCCTGTACGTACCTCCACCAACCCCTCTGGCAGCTCATTCCAGATATTCACCACTGTGTGTGTGTGTGTGTGTGTGTGTGTGTGTGTGGGGGGGGGGGGGGGGGTTGGAAACAAACCTACCCCTCAGATCTCCTTTAAATTTTTCCCCTCTCACTCTAAACCTGAGCCCTCCAGTTCTAGACTCCCCTGCCCTGGGAAAAGATCCTATCTATCCTATCTCTGCCCCCTCATAATTTTATAAACCTCCAAAACATCACCCCTCAGCCTCCTACCTTCCAGTGAGAATAAACCCTGCCTACCCAGGCTCTCATAACGACAGCCTCCATTCCAGGCAAGATCCTGGGGTGGAGACAGAGAGGTGGGATGGGGGGGGGAAGTATATTAAGGCAACACACTGGGTGAAGGCAGGCGTGCACGGGGGAAGATATTTGCGCTGGGATCTGCAAAGGACGTTGGTAGTCATGGGGCCGGGTCTCTGCGCTGGAAATTGGACCAATCAGATTTCAGTGCCTGTGTGATTGGTTTGAAAGGAACACCACGCATGATTGACATCTAAGCACACCAATCACCACGGCCCGTAGGCTTCCCCTCATCCAATCAGTTTTTGAACCTGCCCTTATTAGGAGACAGAGGTTAGAAAAGGGAGAACGGGCAAGCGAAGGTGTTGTTAGCTCAGAGGATCGTTCAACCGGCGGCGAAACGTGAATAAACCCGGTAATAAACCGTGGATTTGGTCGCGTGCTCGTAGTTTTTTTAACGTCAGCTCTCAATTTGGCGGGTTTTTTTGTGATGTTGATTGATAATGTGAGGAGCCAATCACAGCGCGGCTTGTCGGCAGAGCCGGCCAATCGGGGGAGGGCGTGGGCGGGACGTCGGGCGGCCGGGCTGTCGGTTGGGGAGACGCCGGACAATCGCCGTCCATCCGTGAGTGCCGGGCGGCGGCGGCGGGGCGCAACCGGCGGGGGCGCGGCGGCCCGACCCTTCCCCCCCCCCCCCCCGCCGGGGGGCCGCCCGGATCGCGCAGGCAGCGGCGGCCGCAGAGCCGCGATCTTACCGGGCTGTGTGAGGGGCCTCCGGCTCGGTCCGGGGTGGGAGGTCCCGGCCGGGCGGGGCTTCCGGTTTGCGTCTGCCCGGGGAGGGCGCCCGGGGCCTCGCTGGCCGGGGCCCGGGGAGGAAGGGGGGAGGCGGCCAGGGCGCCGGGGCCCGGGGAGGAAGGGGGGAGGCGGCCAGGGCGCCGGGGCCCGGGGAGGAAGGGGGGAGGCGGCCAGGGCGTCGGGGCCCGGGGAGGAAGTGGGGGGGGGGGGGTGCCCGGGGCCTCGCTGGCCGGGGCCTGGGGAGGAAGGGGGGGATGCCCGGGGCCCGGGGAGGAGGGGTGGGTGGGTGCCTGGGGCGTTGCTGGCCGGGGCCCGGGGAGGAAGTGGGGGGCGCCCGTGGCCTCGCTGGCCGGGGAGGGAGGAGGGCGCTCGGGGCCGGGGTGGGGGAGGAGAGGTGCCTGGGGTGTCGGTGGGGGCCCGGGGGGGAGGGAGGCGCCTGGGACCTCGCTGGCCGGGGCCCGGAGTGGAAGAGCCCGCTGACCGGCACTGGGAAAGTTGTGAAGTGGTGAGGGGGACAGTCGGTGTGGGTGTGTTGGGGGGAGACGGCGTCTAATGCCTTCGGTAGGCGGTGGGCAGGGACAAGAGCAATTGGTATCGGCTTATTCATTGTCACATGTACCCAGTTACGGTGGAGAACTTTTGTCTGCCTGTCATCCAGACAGATCATTCCATGCACAAGTGCGTCAAGGTAGTAGAAAAGGAAAGCAGAATGTAGAATATAGTGTTACAGAGAAAGTGCGGAGTGGTACTGTTGATCCTTCGCTTAAATTTGAAGACATTTGGAGTCCATTTATTCAATACTTTCATATGATCATAGATCCCTTTTCAATAACTTTTCAATTTAGAGGAACGGAGTTGACGACATAATATTGCTCTGTTTTAAATTGAGAATTTTCAGTACAGTCTTTTTTTGAAATTTTCTTTTTAGTTTGGTTTGATTATTTACAATTTTTTTTAGTTGGGTATTTTTTTCCTTTTTATATACACAATAAATCTTTTTCTTTCCTTTTATATTACATTCATCTACTAACAGATAGTGAGATCTAAAGATTTTTTTATATTATTATTCTTTATGATTATCTATGCTGTGATTGTTCTCTTGATCTCTTCGTATTACATGTACAATCGTCGATGATATATATTAACCTGTATTAATTTGGAAACTCTTAAAAAGATTAGGAAAGAGTGCAGAGCAGGTAGACAAAGTGCAAGGAGGGCATTTGACCTTGTGTAACTGCATTTCAAGTGAGATTGAATGCCTCAGCCCGGCTGATCAGGATCGCAAAGGTTCTGGGTCCAACATTTGGCTCAGTGGCGACTAGTAGATGGGTGGTTTAGTCGCTGCAATGTTGCAAGAGACACGAGACTGCAGGTGCTGGAATCTGTAGCAGCATGCAATCTGCTGGAGGAACTCAGTGGGTTGAACAGCATCTGTGAGTGGGGTAGGAATTTTCAGGTTGACAGGTTGAGTCTGTATTCTATGGAGTTCAGAAGAATGAGGGGGTGACCTTATTCGTAATTGGTTTATTGTTGCCACATGTACTGAGATCCAGTGAAAAGCTTTTGTTTCCATGCCATCCAGACAAATTATTCCATGCATAAGTATATCAAGGTAGTACGGTTGGGGGGGGGGGGGGGGAGACAGAAACAATGCAGAATATAGTGTAGTAGTTACAGAGAGTGCAGGTTGACAAAGTGCAAGGGTCATAACTAGGTAGATTGAGAGATCAAGCATTCATCTTGAGCATACAAAAGGTCCATTCAAGAGTCTTATGACAGTGGAATAGAATCTGTTTCAAGACTCTTGAATGGACCCCTTGTACATAAGATTCTAAGGGGACTTGACAGGGTTAAGTCCAGATGAAGGATCTAGACTGGAAATGTTGACTGTCCATTTCCCTCCACAGATGCTGCCTGAACTGCTGAGTTCCTCTGGCATTTTGTTTTTTTTTGCTCCAGATTCCAGCATCTGGAGTCTTTGTCCACATTTGACAGAGTAGATGTTGAGATGTTTCCACCAGTGGGAAAGTCAAAAAGGGAATGTAGCTACAGAATAAGGAGCTGGTCTTTTGAACCTGAGGTGCATAATCATTTCTTCTCTGAGGGTGGTGAATCTTGAATTCTCTGTCCCAAGGGTCAGACATTGCTAGATATATTTAAGGTGGAGATAGATAAATATTTGAAAGCTTAAAGAATTGGGAGCTATGGGGAACTGGCACAGAAGAGGTGTTGAGGCTAGCACAGGTCAGCCATGATCATATTGAATGGCAGGACAGGCTTGAGGGACCCAGTGCCTTGCTTCTGCTCCTATTTTCTTGTGTTCTCTTGTTTGCCATCCCTATGTTCATTATCTGCCACTTCTCCACACTGGTGTTTGCTACTTTTGTTCACTCAACCAATACATTGATGGTATCTTGCAGTCTACAATTTTTTTTCTATTAATTGTGCTGTTGGTTTTGGTATAATTAGCAAACTCTTCAGCCTATCAGTTGCTTTTACCCAAGAAAAAGTGGGGCTGTGGAATTTGCTGACTGAAACGAATTGAAGGCAGAAATCCTCATATCTTTTTAAAAACACGTACCCTGGATGAGCACATGCATTGTTGTACTCTGCAGAATAACAGTCTGAAAAGTGGGGATTGCAATGTGGCACGAAGAGTTTCATTTAGTGCCTGTTTGTGGTCTTCATTGTCAGCACCAGACCCACGTGTTGTTCACTGACATAAACGAAAAGGGTCCAAGTAAGGGTTTTGTGTGACCTTTGGTCATTGTTTTGTGAACAAAGCCAAAATCCTTTTGGATTTATTAAATTTCACAAGTTGCTATGGTTGGCTTTAAATTTGTGATTTCTGGGTCAACTTTTGCTCTCCTACAGTGATCTGTGTTTGTTGATTTTCTGTAGCAGTGAAGAAGTTTGTTTTGCAGTGATTGCCATCAGGCCATGACTGATCTTTTTTTCTCGTTTTGAATTTCATTTAGTTCAGTGAAGAGCCATGTCTGTCCAGGACACCCGTCCAAACCACACCATCTACATCAATAATTTGAACGAGAAGATTAAAAAAGATGGTAACTATTTGGAGAGCATCTGAAGCAACAGCACCTTGAGTTAATGGGTTGCACATCAGTGAATTTGACAACAGGGTTACAGAGGATGGCATGGAAACTTGGTTCAAAAGCAGGCCATTTGACCCAATTGGTTCATATCTGGTTACTGTTTTCCATTCTCCCATGTATTTATCAACCTCGTTTATCAAGGAGTACTGAACTGTTACCCGTTATAGCAAATCCCAACTTGTACTGTTTGGGGTAAACAAATTTCCCTTGAACCCCTTAAAGGGACTTGTTAGGGTTGACTGTTAGACTTGTGATATATATTTGGAGCTACCAACAGTCCAAAGAACTTCTCCATCTGTCGCTCTTTAAACTCCTTCATAATTTTAAATTCCTCCCTTGGCTCACCACTTGTTTAAGGGAGAATAGCCCCATCAATTCCATCCTTCCGTGTAAGTTAATACTCTAGTAGTGTGATTCATGCATCCCTAATACCTCAGTTCTTGTATTATGGAGACCAGCACCATGCCCTGTGTGACTTCATGTGTAAGCAAGCGTTTGTCATCATCCTGTACACCAGTGAACGAAACCACAGCAGTGATTAAGGTCTGTTGACACTTGTTATTCTGTGCTGAGTTGAAACAAAAGCTGATTGATGTTCTGTGTGTCTCCAGAGCTGAAGAAGTCGCTCTATGCCATCTTCTCCCAGTTTGGCCAAATTCTGGACATCCTTGTCTCCAGGAACCTGAAGATGCGGGGGCAGGCCTTTGTCATTTTCAAGGAAGTCAGCAGTGCTACCAATGCCCTAAGGTCTATGCAAGGGTTTCCGTTCTATGACAAGCCGATGGTGAGTTCCTCATGGATGTACTCTATTCTTGGGCACACTAAAGTGTGATGCTTGGCCTTTTGCTTTTATTTCAATCTTCTACTAATGTGATTGGGTTGCAGTTGACCCAAATGCAAAGAAATTAAGTCACAAATGAGACATACGACCCACCTAGTCTGAGCCGGTGTGTTTGGTCCACACAAACCTACTGCCCAATTAACCTGATCAGTATAACCTGTTACATTATCCTTCCTGTGCTTATCTGGTTTACCTTGGATGCCCTTCAACTGCTCCAGGATGTAGCAAGTTCCAATTGAACCAAAACTTTAAGGTCTTGTCTCTTGTCAGCAAGCCTTATCCCCACTTGTTAGCTTGAGAGGTTTGCAGCTGGTACTCCTTCCTTTTCTTCTGCGCTACTATAACTTGTGTTCTCTATAGAGGATTTTTTTACTGCAGATCAAATGGAAGTGTTGCTCCTGCACCAGGGGTTTTAACGACAAGGCCCAAATTACCCTCGTGGCATTTCAGTAGTTTGATGCAACATTTTTCCCCCCCCCCCCCCCCCCATCAACAGCGGATCCAGTATGCAAAAACGGATTCTGATATTATAGCCAAGATGAAGGGCACCTACGTGGAACGTGACAGGAAGAAGGAGAAGAGGAAGGTGAAAGCTCCTGAACCTTCTGTCAACAAGAAAGCAAATGCCCCACCAACAGCCAATGCTGTGCCCCCTCCCGTCTCGGTAAGTGTGACCACCTGTGACACCATCTGAATGGGAATGAGTAACTTGTTGGGAATCAAATTACCTGCCTACTCATTGGCTGGATGGGCTGTGTAAGCCTGTTACTGAGGTGACAAAGTCAGTCCAATTTATTGCCATATGCACAAGTCCATGTGTGCACAGGTGCAATGGAAAACTTACTAACAGCAGCGTCACAGGCACACAGCATCAGATGCACAACATTCACAAGAAAAACATACAAAGAACACAATTGGAACAAAAAAAATCAGTCGATTGCATTGCAAAGTGGTCATAGTGTTGACCTACTGAGGTAGTGATTAGGGTTATGCAGGTTTGTTCAAGAGCCACAGAAAAGGCTGTATGATGATGGGGCAGTCTGGGTCCAGCACTGGTCCTGCTGATGAACTCTGAACCATCCCCTGTCCACATTGCCAAGCCATAGGTGAACCCTGATTGCTATTGGTGTTGATCAGTTAACTCTGAAAGGGCGTTTCCAGTCAGCTGGACATTTAGTGTCTTTTCCTAGTTAATCTAAACACTTATGTTTATCACTTGATTTTTAAAATTGGTCTTTTTATGTTAAAAGTTGTTTCTCAAGGTCGAGTTATTGTCATATGCACAGGTGCAGTGGAAAAACTCGCAGCAGCATCACAGGCACATAGCATCAGATAAGCAGCATTCACAAGAAAAGCATAAATTGGACATAAATTATACACATTTTATACAAAGAAAACAATTAGAACAAAAAAGTCCATTTTAGTGCAAAGTGGTCAGGGGCTGAAGGGCCTGTACTATGCTGTGATGTTCTACAGTGTTGCTAAACTGTAGGTGATTAGGGTTTTGTTCTTAATGGTCACAGTTGGATGGTGTTAACTTTGTCTTGCTGCTTGAATTGTTGCATTTAAAACTAGTTTACCTGCCGTGCTGCTGGATAATGTCCAGTTCGACTTGGAAGTGAATTTTTACTGAACTTGAGCAATTGGCTAGGCCTGAACTGTTGAAACCTGAGCAAAGCCAGTGGAATCGTCAGTCTCTCTCCTCCTGCTCTCAGTTCCCTCACTGTCTACTGATCTCAATGGAGGCTTCTGGGATAAATCGTATCAACTCACTTTGCATTCTTGGGAACTAAGCTTCAGCTGTGGGTTACCTCCACGTTGACTCTGGTCTTTGATCTTTAGTGCCTTTTAGGTTTCACCATCTCAGGCACTACTTCCCAAAGTGTCTTCCATGTTTATACAGTCATGGCAATGTTTAAGTGGCCATCACTGAACATCTGGGGTTTGCTGCAGCAGAAACTGGGTCTGTGGTGGGGGCAAAACAGCTGTCAGCAAAGGGGGGGGGGGGGTGCGGGGTGTCATGTTAACACAACATTTGTTGCTCTAGATTTTACTGCTTGGTGAACCAGTCTCTGTTCTTCATTGCTGTGTTTGTCCCAGGGCATGCCTATGATGAGCCAAGCCCCACGGATGATGCCAATGTCGGGGCAGCCTCCCTACATGCCACCACCTGGGATGATGCCTCCACCTGGGATGGCACCTGGCCAGATGCCACCAGGTTCCATTCCTCCTGGCCAAATGATGCCTGGCCAGATGCCACCACCTGCTCAGACGGTAAGTGTCCAGTTGGTGTTTGAGGAATGTAGAACAGTGTAGCACAGTACAGGCCCTCCAGCCCACAATGTTGTGCTGACCTATATACACCTTATCCACATTCAATCTATCCCCCTCTCTACTTCACCTCCCATAACCCTCTATTTTTCTTTCATCCATGTACCTATCTAAGAATCTCTTAAATGACCCTATCATATCAGCCCTACCACCACCCCCCAGCAATGCGTTCCAGGCACCCAGCACACTTTTTTTAAGAAACTCTCTCAGACATCTGCCCTTAACTTTCCTCCATGCACCTCAAACAGATGACCTCTGGTATTGGCCGTTACTGCCCTGGGAAAAGATGCTGGCTGTCCACTCTGTCTATGCCTCTAATCTTGTACACCTCTGTCAAGTCACTTCTCATCCTCTCTCACTCCAAAGAGAAAAGCTGACTGGCTCAAACTCTCCTCATTCTCCAATCCAGGCAGCATCCTTGTAAATCTCCTCTACCCTCTCCAAAGTTTCCACATCCTTCCTATAATGTGACCAGAACAGCATACAATATTCCAAATGTGGTCTAACCAGAGTCTTAGAGCTGCAACATTACCTCTCAGCTCTCGAACACAATCCCCTGGCTAATGAAGACCAGCACAACATACGTCACCATAACCACCCTATCAACTTGTGCAGCAACTTTGAGGGACCTATGTACTTGGACACCAAAGATCTGTTCCTCCACACTGCTGAAAATCCTGCCATTAACCTTGTACTCTGCCTTCAAGTTTGATCTTCCAAAGTGTATCACTTCACACTTCTCAGGATTGAACTCCATCTGCCACTTCTCTGCTGGGCTCTGCATCCTGTCTATATCCCATTGCAACCTATGACAACCTTCTGCACTATCTACTACACCACCAACCTTCGTGTCATCTGCAAACTTACCAACACACCCTTCCACTTCATCCAAGTCATTTATAAAATTCACATGGAGATGAAAGTACAAATACCCTCCGAATTGTAGACAAACTCTTACCTTGGCAATTGGAAAAAATTCCTGGAGGAAGGCCCTCATTATGTGATGAGTTCTCTTAGTGGCTTCACCACTGAGTGTTTAAATCTGTGCTTTGTTCTTGGGCATCCCTGCATAAGTTGCAAGGAAATGCTCTGCCCTGTTAAGATTGCTTTACAGAATTGTTTCTAAATATTTACTTTGTTGCTCACTGATTTAGAATTAACTGACCTAAATTAAAATCCTATGTCATCTTTTTCATTAAACTTGGGGTCCACTGCCATTGTTTATTTTTGCTAACCACTCGAAGCATCCCATGATGTGGCAGGGCTCAGTGCCTGAGCTGGACTACCAAGCTTTAAGATTTAGCCTTTGGAGTGAAGCAGTCAGTCAGGGTCTTGTGGCACTGAGAAAGCAGAGAGATAGCATAGGGTGTGTGGGTGGGGCAGTTTCTTGAGCAGAGCCACGGTGCCGTGTGTCCTGTGGTGAGAACGACTTGCATGGAACTTAACTGCCATTTCTTTTTTTCTGTTCTCCAGGTGTCTGAAAATCCACCCAATCACATCCTCTTCCTGACCAACCTGCCTGAGGAGACCAATGAGTTGATGTTGTCCATGCTTTTCAATCAGTAAGTATCAGAAGGGGCAAAAATGACTAGACCTGCAACTGAGATGCTGAGCTGGGGAGATGAGTGCTGAATAAATGTGTGGGTATTGCTGGAGGGTGTGGGGTTGGTGGGTGCAAGGATGGGGAGGTTTACTTTTGTATCTGAGGTTCCCAGAGTGAAGGAAGGTGCCATTTCCCCTCGTCCCTTCTGACCTTCCAGCTTGTGGGAGAGGATGAAAATCAAACAAAACTGCAGATGTTGGAAATCTGAAATAAAAACAGAAAATGCTCAGTAGGTCAGGCAGCATCTGTGGAGAGAGAAATGGTTAATGTTTCAGGTCAAAGACCCTTTGTCTGAAAGTGAGAAGGTGGACACTTTCTGGAACTTCACCTTGGTTTCCTTACTTTCCCACTTCTGAGGGTGGGTCTTTGATGTTAAACTCTGTTCTTCTTTCCACACACGCAGTGCCTGACCTGAGTGTTTCCAGCATTTTGTTTTATTGTTGGAGCAGTTGTCCCTCATCAACGTTTGTTTTAGTCTCATTCTAACCAGGAACTCGTCAAACTTGGTTGAAGGGCTGTGGGTTAAAACAAAGTTCTTTTGGGGTGGAGGGGCTGAAAATGCTCAGTGGGTCGGGCAGCATCTATGGAGAGAGGAATGGTTAATGTTTCTGAAAACCCAGGGAGCCTTTATATGGGAAGAGGCTTCTTACTGGGCTGAGATATTTGTCCTGCCATTATGTACTTTTGTTTATCATGGTATAGCAAAGATCTTTGCTGTCAGTGTGCCAGCCATTGCTCAGCAGTAGCCTTCTGCTCCGTGTCGAAGGATGGTTTGAATTCAAGTCCGCCCCCCGCCTGTCGAGCAGCAGTGCAAGATCCAGGCTGACTGAGGGAGTGTTGTGCAGCTGCTCATGGTATCAGATGTGTTGAGCTCCAGTCCACACATATCAAATAAATCCCAAACCACATTTTGAAGATTGGGACATTCTCCCTGGTGTCCTAAACAATATTGATCCCACAATCGGCATCACTGAAAACATTTCATCTGTTGTTTTCATATTATCAATAGCAAGCTCCCACAAAGTAATTTGTCTACCTGGCTTCTATGTTGCAACAGTGACTATACTTCAAGAGTACTTTAGATGTACAAGCACTTTGGAGCCACCCTGACAGGTGGATGGTGCTGGGTTTTGATGGTTGCCTTGTGCTCCACTGAGCTTCTGCCTCCTCATCTCCAGGTTCCCTGGGTTTAAGGAAGTACGCCTGGTCCCTGGTCGCCATGACATCGCCTTTGTGGAGTTTGACAATGAGGTCCAAGCTGGCGCAGCACGTGATGCCTTGCAGGGGTTCAAGATCACTCAGTCGAATGCAATGAAGATCTCCTTTGCAAAGAAATGAGGGTTCGAGAGAATCGAACTGGTTAATTTTGGCTTTGCTTTCAAAGCCCTTTCATGTTTTTATATAAATAGTGCAGTAATTGGTTTGTGTATTAGACTCGAAAGTTCAGGTGCCTCAGGTAAGTGAGGGTGAAGAGCCCCTTGGGTTCACCTTGCTCCTTGGGAGATCCATCCTACCCCAGTGGACTCTCCACAAGAGTTCCAACATCACATAGACCCCGTGTGAATGTGGCTGCCTACTCCTGGAGTGCAGCTGAGTGTACAGTCAGGACTGTTCAGATTGTGTTGTGGGTGTTGCATCCTCTCCTTGGCCACTTGCATCAACCTGAATCACCCCATTTCCTTTTCAAATGATATCCAGAAACTGGTAATGGCCTTAACCGTGACTGAAGGTACTGGATGGAGCTGCTTCTCCCCTCTATTTCTTTGCATTTGTGTGCCCTGTTGTGGCTGTAGCTTTGAGTGAATGAATGTCTGCGTTTGACTGACTGAGGCAAGTTTGTTTAATCGCACCAAGAAAGCTGTTCACCCAGAGTCTCAGTGACATTGCACCTGGAGCTTTCCAGTAGAAGAATTAAAATTGTTTTTTTATAACCTGCTGTGTGTGTTTGTTTACCTTCTGAGCTCTGGTTTGTAGTATTACAGAGTTGGGCAGTCAGCCTGTTTGGTCCCCTTGCACAACTTCGTCTGTTCAGCCCCACAGGTTTTGGCTTCACCTGAGATTCCTCCCACCATCGATTTAACAGTGTCTGTTAGCCCTTTATTCCTCCTCCAAGCCCCTCTATGCTCAGCTGCATTCCTCCTATTTATCATGTCAATTCAACATGGCAGCAAGTTCCACATTGTAAAAACATTTCTTCCAAATTTATTTGAATTGTGATGGTCTTGTATTTATTGCCTCTTACTCATCTTTACAGATCCTTTCTGTGGTCTTGTTGTCTCCAGTCTATTCCTCTTCTACCCACAGTAGGATTTCTGATGGCCTCTAACACTTGGTATTTCTTGGGTCGAATGGTCATCTCAAGTTACAAGGGAATCCAGCCTCTCTCCTGTGTTGTCCATATCCTCAAACTCTCCCCACCACCAGATTTACCCATGCCCTGTAAAATGACTTGCTTTGACTGTCTTTTCCACAACCAAGGTTTCCCCTGCACTCTGGCAGGACTTGTGACTGTGTGCATCCAATTTCCCACCTCCTTTCACCTGCTTCCCCACCCACACAGCCACAATACCCTTTCCTTGTCCTTGGCTTCTTGACTTCCTTGGGGAGTCGAAGATGATTTGTTTCCACTTCCTGGGGGTTTGGAGTTCACTGAGTGATGTGGGATCTGCAGACTTCAAAGGTGGGGCATTGGAACTTGATGGGGTGGGTGGATGGATGGATGTTCCCTCTAGCGCCTGGTTTTCTCAGTGATTTGAGTGCTCATTATTTTAGCAGATGCTCCTCTGCCAGATTGAGCAGCCCTACCCCAGGGGTTCCAATGTGTTGGAGCAGGTGTTGTTTTACAATGAGGCTTTGAGGGCTGCCTTGAAGTTGCTTTCTGTATCAGCTTGGAGCTGAGCACTGGTTTCACGAGGTGGCAGATGTGGCTGATGCAGACCCTCGTTAACTGGGGCCAATAGCCTGTCCTGCTGATGGAGAGAGGAAAATTTTACAAATTGACCCACAGCAGAAGTGGCCCATGGATATCCAGGTATCATTTCAGGACTGGACATTATTGGGCTTAAATCCAGATTCAGACCAGAGGCAGTGTACTAGTTGGTACAGGGCACAGTACTGATGGGTTACCAATAAAACATCTGATGCTGGAAATCTGAAACAAAATATAATGGCAAATACTGGGGATTGTAAGGAAGGAAGTGCCTGTGGAGACAGAAACAGTTAATGTTTTAGGTCAATGACCCTCCATCAGAACCAGAACAGTGAGAAAACAGGTGTCATTTATGTTGCTGAAAGGGGAAAGGGTGGACAGAACAGGGAATGTGTGATGGGGGAGACCAAGGTTGATACAATGCTTTTGGAACCATCCGGCGAGGACAAAGCAAGGGTAGGTGCAGAAACAGAAGAACATGCTGGAACTGAGGTTGTACACAGTAGTTGCTGGAAATCTGAAACAATCTGGAGAGGAAAAGTTCGGGGTTCAGTTGGATGGAGAATTGGTGACAGGCAACGGGAAGCTCAGGGTCACTAAACAAAGGTGTTCTGCAAACCTGTTACCCAATCTGCATTTGGTGTACGATGTGCTGTGGCAACTATTCTTCAAATGTATCCTATCGTGTTCTGGGATGTCACGAGGGATGCTATGGAAATGGAAGTTTTATGGTGGCAGTTGTTACTGGGGTAGTTCCTGGGAATTTTATCTGCTTGAGGGTGTTGTGGCACGGGGGCAGTGAAGCAGCAAGCTTCTGGATTGTGGGCTGCTTGAGCAGGAAGCACCAGTGAGCCTGTGTTCCTGTTTCGTCAACACTGTTCCAGGGTAGGAGATCTGAGACTGCAGATGCTGGAATCTGGAGCAGTTCAGTGGGTTGAGCAGCATCTGTGGGAGGTAAAGGAATTGTCGACATTTCAAGCTGAAATCCTGCATTGGCATCAAATCACAAGACAAAGGAGCAGAAGTAGGCCTTTTGGCCCATCGAGTCTGCTCCATGAGCTAAACTAAAACTATTCCTATCTAGCCCTAATTCCTGGCCTTTTCCCCCATATCCCTTGATACCTTGACTAATTAGATACCTATCCATCTCCTCCTTAAACACCCCCCCCCCCCCCCCCCCCCAATGATCGGGCCTCCATAGCTGTATGTGGCAATGAAATCCACGACCCTCTGGCTAAAGAAATTTCTCCTCTGTTCTAAATGGGTACCCTCTAATTCTAAGACTGTGCCCTCTAGTCCTGGGCTCACCCACCAAGGGAAACAGCTTAGCCACATCTACTCTGTGCAGTCCTTTCAACATTCAAAATGTTTCTCTGAGATCTCTCATTCTTCTGTACTCCAGTGAGTACAGTCCAAGAGGCGACAAATGCAGGGTTCTGATCCGAAATGTTGGCAATTCTTTCACCTTCCCACTCCAAACACACGCACATGCTGCTTGTCCTGCTGAGTTCCTCTGTAAGGTTTTCTTTGGCAAGGTTTTGGAGTGTTGCTGTATGCAGAGTGGGGCTTGATTGTGTTTAAGTCTCCAGATGGCCTGAGGCGCCCCTGGAGTCCAGTGTGTCAGCTGCACTGACTGCAATCCCAAGCTTCCGGTGATCGAGTTAACTGCAGGAATATTTCCGACTTCTTCCCTCCCTGCTTCTGCTATCTGCAGATTTAACATTCCCAGCTGGCAAAGAATAGATCTGTCCAACAGCTGTTCAAGCAGTGGTAGAAACTGACCATTTGGCCAGTCACGGCTGTTGGAATTTTGGTCTGTTAGGGAGAGTGTAGAGGGAGCTTTATTCTGCATCTGACCTTTGTTTTGGGGTTTTCTTTGCCCTTTATCTCCAAGCCCCCATTCTTTTTCCTGTTTTGTTTTAAAATTTATTTACAGTTAAAATGTGATACTTACTGTCTGGGATGCAGAGTTAAGCTCCCTCTACACTGTCCTATCCAGCCCCTGCAGTTCCCACTAGTCCCAGAGAGCCTCCAGTGAGTCAGGGGACACCATGTGCTCCCTCTCCAGAGACACCCAAGTATGAACATGACCCCAGAGGAGAGGTGGGCAGTCAATTTGGACAGTTCCCCTGATCAGCCTGCCACCTGGACCTGTGAGTGGTTACTTGGCCCAGCCCAGGAGCAGATCAACAAGGAAGTCCCCTGACTAGCACCACCACCCCTTTCTCCACACGTGCCATCTCTTCCCTTGTGTATGTAATGTGACAGTGCAGACAGAGCTTCAAACTTTAATGATTGATGAAGTTGTGACAGTGGATGTTGTATACATGGACTTGACAAGGTCCCTCATAGTAGGCTGATCCAGAAGACATGGTAGATTGCATTCAAAGACACAAGAAATTCTGCAGATGCTGGAATCTGCAGCAATACACAAGAAGTGCTGGAGGAACTCAGCAGGTCAGGCAGCATCTATGGAGCTTTCTGCTGGGACCTCTGTGATGCATAAATGATTTGGGCTGATTAATAAGCTGGCAGGTGACACAAAAATTGGCGAAGCTGTGGATAGTGAGGTAGATTGTCAAAGGATTCAGTGGGATCTAGACCAGTTGGAATTATAAGCAGAGAAATGGCAGATGAGTTTAATCTGGACAAGTGTGAGGTGTTACACTTTGGTAGGTCAAATGTATGCAATAAATGGCAGGACCCATAGGAGCATTGATGTACCAAGGAATCTTAGAGTGCAAGTCCATAGCTCCCTAAAAGTGGCAACGCAAGTAGATAGGATGGTAAAGAAGGCATACTTGCCAAGGCATTGAGTAAAAAAGTTGGCAAGTCATGTTGCAGCTGTGTTAGACTTTGGTTTGGCCACATTTGGAGTATGGTGTGGAGTTCTGGTTGCTGCATTACAGAAAGGATGTGGAGGCTTTGGAGAAGGTGCATAAGAGGCTTACCAGAATATTGGCTGGATTGGAGAGTATTAGCTATAAGTAGAGGTTGGGCAAACTTGGATTGTTTTCTCTGGGGCATCGGAGGCTGAGGGGAGACCTGATAGAAATGTATACAATTATGAGAGGCACAGAAAGGGTCGACAGAATCTTTTATTCAGAGTGGAAATGTTGAATATTAGAGGGCATTGCTTTACAAAGAGAGGGGGAAAGTTTAAAGGAGATTTATGAGGCCAGTTTTTTTTTACACTGAAGGGATTTTTTTAGCAGAAGGGATTGTTCCTGTGTTGTGCTGTTCTATGTTCAATGTATAATCCTGTGTATTCCTTGCCCTGTTTTTAGAATAATGAAGAGGGAGCTGGACTGTACACCTGACCTATTCTGTCGCTCCTGATAGTGTAGAGGGAGCTTTACCCTGAATCTAACCCATTTTTTATTTGCTAAGTTGGAGCTTTACTATAAATTTGCTTCTCCCACATTATCACAGCTGAATATTATTCAATGTGCCATGGAGTTCCTTTCCACACTGCACGAGCTTTCAGTCCTGCCCCATTCAAAACTCAGTTCAACTTGATGAAGCCAATATCATTGACAAACAGTCTGAGGTACTTGTTTGGACCATGATGATCTGCCCACACTTGTGATGAATGAGACCAATTCTGTTGCAGGTGAGACCAGTTCTGTTGCTGGTGACCACCTCTGGGAGCAACAGAAGATCACCTGTTTTTATTAAAACTTTGACAAAAGTGAAAATGCTATAACGTTAATAAATACGAGGTTATGTGCTTTGGTAGCAGAAACAGGAAAGCAGATTTTTATCTGAATGATCAGAATAGGAAGGAGGGAGGTGCAGCGAGACCTGGGGGTCCTTTGTGCACCAGTTGATGAAAACATGCAGATGCGATAAGCAGTTAAAAAGGCAATTGGTATGTTGTCCTTCATAGCAAAAGAAATGGCGTGACACCATGAGTACTATCTGCTGTTTTGGTCACTTTATCCGAGGATGTTCTTGCTCCAGAGAGAGTGCAGTGAAGGTTCCTGAGATGGCCGGACTGATGTATGAAGAGAGATTGGAAAGAAGGGGCTTATATGTGTTGGTGTTTAGCAGAGTGAGAGGGGACTGGACAGACAAGGTGCAGGAAGATGGTGGGGATGCCCAGAAGCAGGGCTCAGAGTCTAAGGATGCAGGAAAGGCCATTTGGACAGAGATTAAGAGATTTTTTCACCCAGAGTGGTGAATCTGTGGAATTCTCTCCCACAGAAGGCAGATGAGGCCAAACCATTAAATATGTTCAAGAAAGGGTGAGATCAAGAGATCAAGGGGCAGGTGGAGAAAGCAGGGACCGGGGACTGAACTTGGATGATCAGCCATGATCTTAATCGAAGGGCTGAATGGTCTCTTGTTTCCATGCTGTCCTAGTTCTCCAGAATGCCTCTGCCTTGCCCACCAATCCTGCAGGATCTCCAGTGAGCTAATGAACACCTGGACATAAACGTAACCTCAGAAGAGGGGCAGACAGGCAGGTTCGATGAGCCACCCATCGTCTCGACCTGAATGGCCAGCCCAGACCCTGAAGCAGGTTGCCCGACTGACCCATGTCCCCCTCCCTCCACCCCTTGCGTGTGCTGTCCCTGCCTGGGGGTGTTTAACAGGACGGAGTACGTGAACTCCCTCCTACCTCTGCAATCACTTAATGCACCATTTCTTGTCTCGTTAAGTGCAAGGGACGATGATCTGTTCAAAGGATATTATCAGTCTGGTTCTTTCTAATGCATCTTGCATGGGTGAAATATTTTAAAAACAAGCCACTCAAGAATATTCCAAAGCAAAGCACTTCACTCTTTCAATCCAACTCAAACAGCCGATTTTGAAAAAATATTTTTAATTCAGTGTCGCAGCAAGTGTAAACATTTCTAACTATTGCTTAAGAGTTTATAAGAAGGGAATTATTCTTCAGACTTTTGCCTTGAGCCAGCTCCTGCTGGGAATGACATTCCACACGGTTTTTCGTTTGCTAAACCAATCCTTTTAAGCTCAGCAAACATTGGCCTGGCCTCCTGGGAGGCCACAGGTTCGGTATTTTACCCATAGCTGCCTTGACTCTTCCAGAGCACCAAGGGTTCAGGATGTTTCCTGCAAGGAATAAAACGCAGTCTGGGACATCCCTGACAGTACTCCTCCTTTGTGTGATTGTTTTTTGCACCACTGATGTCCTGTCCAGGAGGGGGGAAGCGGTGCATAAACTGGCGGACAGGAAGCTGTGCGCTGATGAAGAATGCAGCCGTAAGTAATTCTAAGAAAGGAGCTGATCTCAATGTTTTTCTGTGCTGCTGCAAGAGGGGGTTTGAAATGAAATGCAGCACCTCCAGGGAAAGCATTGTTAAGCAAACGTTTAGCTGAAAGATCTAAACCACAGTTGAAAACTGCCTACAAAAGGAGGCTGTTCAGCCCATCGCTATGAACTATCCATTTAGTCCCACCCTCCTGCTTTTTCCTCACAGCCCCTCCAAATTTTTCTATTGCAAGTATTTACCCAAGTACTTGTTCAATCTGCTAATGAATCTGCCTCCACTGCCCTTCCAAGACACTGGGTTTCAGATGATGATAGTGCAGCATAGAGAGACTGCTTCCTGATTGCCCTTTGATCCTTTCCCTAAGCTGTGTGCCCTCACTCAGCTAATAGAAACACTCTCCCCTTATTTATTCTATCCCTGTGTTCACCGGCCCAGATGCTGCTGGCTAAATGTTGCCTTGATTTAAAAATCCTTACCCCTGTTTTCATATCCCTCCATGGCTCCTCCTGATGTCTCTCCTCCAGTATCACAACCCTCTCTGCTCCACTAATTCTGGCTTCTTGATCACCCCTGATTTTGTCTGCTGCTCTGTAATGAGTAGCTATACCTTCAGTTGCCCTGATCCCTGGGATCCCCACCCTCAACATCTTTGCCTCTCCATCTCTTTCTCCATTTAAGGCATCTCTTTAAACTGCCTCATTGATCAAGGACATGCAACCCAGTGTCAAATGAGACTCCTTGGGACATTTAGCTACATTAAACATACTATATAAAGACATACTATTGTTTTCTAATGAACGTCTTACATAACTGAATGTAAAGAGAAACACCTTCTGCCAGTGGAAGAAATGAACAGAATTACAAAAGTAATTACCCGGCTGGTTTCCCTGAGGTACTGTGGCAATCCTTGGAGAGATTAGGCCTGGTAATTGTGTGTTTAGGCCCATGGGTTGGGAATGGGGACTTGGCCAAGGTTAGATCTTCAGTCCATGGACTGACAAGTCCCTCTGGTTTCTCTTTGACGATACTTTCAGTGCTCCTATGTAGAAAGCAGGCAGCCTTCTCTTAGCTACTTCGTTGGGCACGTCAGTCCATCAGTTAAACATTAGTATTGGATCTAACTTTGGTTACTCCTCATTCCCAACTTGTGGACCTGGGAGCACCATTACCTGGCTAATCTCTCAAAGGAGTGTCACACCGCCATCCAACATTCAGCTCTGGATCTTTGGAGAGATCAGGAGCAGGGACTGTGGCTAATTTTCCCTCAGACTTCTGATAAATAATGGCTGGGTTATTCTGAATTTCACTCTCAACTGCAGGTGCTGGTCAGGTCACTGTGTACACTATTTAAGCATTACCTTCTGTTTATCCTGTAGATCCAATTTCAATGGCTCAAGCACTGGCTGATTACACCGGTCCGGACTGCAGATTCATCAACATCCATCAAGGGCAGATTGTTTATGTGTATGGAAAACTCAAAGGCAGAGGACGCGAGTTCTGGCAAGGCATTGTGAGTCAGACAGAGTCTCAACAGTCTGGATGTCTGATGCTGTGACAGTCTGCTGACCTTCACTGGCATTTATTCCAGGACTGACCTGGTATTTCTGGTGCCTGTTGCCAATATGTGGGCTGTGGGTCTCTCTGGTGTCTGTCTGAGCTGAGTGTGGTGTTCGTTTTTGAGGCTGTAGGTCTGTCTGCTGTTGGTGTCTTAATGGTGACTGGACTGTAAGGTCTGTCTGTTTCTGGGCTGTAGATATGTCTGGTGACTGTCTGGGTTGTAGATCCATCTGCTGTCTGTTTCTGGGCTGTGGAAGACTGTGAGGGATAGACCAATGTCATTGTGACTGACCAGTAACTGATTGACCAGTGTCTACATTTAGGCCCAAGGTGATTATTTTGGGGAGCAGTCAACTGTTCTTGGACTTTTCCCAAAGTCAGTGGTGAGGGAGATCCAACAACTGGTGACGGATGTGATGGAGCTGCCAACAGTGGTGAGTGCTGTTTGACCCCCCCTCCTTATTTGTTTCCCATTCTGGGGTTTGCCAATAGCGGGAAGCAGCTAGCACAGTGGCGTAATAGCTGACACATGCATGCAATAGCTGGCACTGGAGGCAATAGCCACTGGGTATTAGGTGGCACTGGGTGGTAAAGCAGGCTTAGTGGCCAGAAGCTGATGGTCTGGGGAAATAGCAGCCCCACCGGGACACCTGATGGTTTAATGTTTTCACTGTATAAAGGCAAATTTCCCCTCAGTTCCATTTCATACAGTCAGGCATAAGCAGAGAACCTGCTGGGAATCTGACAACAGATGATGGAAACAGTCTTCAGGTTCACTGACAATCGGCAGAGACACTCGGTAATGACTCTGGGTTAAAGGACTGAAGCACTGCCAGAGAATGGCGAATCTTTGCCCGTTGCTCTCTGCAGATCTATTCATTACTTCTATTATAATCATTCTACTTCTTAAGATCTAAATTCTAAGCCCTTGTACTACTTTGATGTACTGATGTGGTGAAATGATCTGTATGGATGGCATGCAAAGCAAAGTTTTTCACTGTACCTCGGTACATGTGACAATAATAATCACAAAGTTGCCCTCAGCTGCTGTGTGCTGCCAATTTGTTCTACTTGTGCCCAACTCTGTGTGGGGTGGAGTAATGGTGATCAAGATCTCCTCCCAGTTACTCCAACCTCTGTAAGAGGCAAATAACTGGTCCAAGAGGACAGAATGGCAGCTGGCTAACATGGTGATAGTGTCTCAGGAGGGGAAATCAGACTGGTTTCCTACTTCTAGACACTGCCCAGTGACCCATAGGTTTGAGAAAATGGAAATTAATTGGCATTCCTACTGTCCTCTCTTCTGGTAAGTGTAATTGTGTGTATTTTATCAGGCACGGTGGTGTAGTGGCTAGTGTAATGCTTTACAGCGCCAGCAACTTGGGTTCAATTCCTGCCGCTGTCTGTAAGGAGTTTGTACGTTCTCCCCATATCTGCATGGGTTTCCTCCAGGTGTTCCGGGTTCCTCCCACATTCCAAAAGACGTACAGGTTAGGAAGTTGTGGGCATGCTATGTTGGCACCAGAAGCGTGGCGACACTTGTGGGCTGCCCCCAGAACACCCTACACAAAAGATGCATTTCACTGTGTGTTTCGATGTACATGTGACTAACAAAGATATCTTATCTTTTGGGCTTGATTGCAATGGTCTCTACCATTGAATAGTCCTCAACTGCCCTTGGACTAGGTTCACACATGAAGGATGATAGAGCAAAGAACTAGATGGAAGCTGATTCCATGGAACCCCTGACATCAAGCCTTGAAGAGGGTGGTGGGTTAACTGTAAAGGTGTTATCCAACAGCTCTGTAACCATGTCTTCTTGTGATTGTAGGATTGGGATTTCCATTGTTAAGAGGGGAGGAGCGAGAGAGAGAGAGAGACCATCCTTCCTACAACATAAGACCAAACAATCCTGTATTGAGTCATTATGTAGAATTAGAAGATCTGAATACTGTGTAAACTGTAGCAATAATGACAAATAAACAGGAATATAGCTGCTGGGCTGCTCATTATTTCCCTATCTTATATTCCAAGTGAATGAAAGTTGGGGGCATTTCTACAACTCATCCAGGTTCACAAGAATCTCACTGCAGTGGCTGCTAGGTCCCATTATCCATGGACTTTGTATCTACCGTCTACTCTCACACCCACCAGGAATGTTCAGGAGCAAGTGGGAGTTCTCGTTTCATGACCCCAACCAGCATTCTCTGTGGAAGCATTGCGCTTGAGAGCCCTTGAGGAGTAATGCTCCCTGACTCCCTCCCTACTCATGTCAAACACCAGAGGACGTGCTTTTAAGGTTAGAGGGGGGAATTTTTTTTGCGCAGAGTGGTAGGTGCGTGGAGTGGGTTACCAGGGGTAGTAGTGGAAGCGGGCAGTTTGGTGGCGTTTAAGAGGCTTTTAGATAGACACATGACTATGAAGGGAAGTGGATGATACACAGGAAGAGAACAAACTGGCAGCAAGGTTAGCACAACATCATGGGCCGAATGGCCTGTCCCGTGCTGTACTGTTCTATGTTCTTTGACCCTGTTGGGGATTGGTTATACTGCAGCCTGAATAAAAGTATCAAATACACAGTGAAATGAGGTCCAGTCACACATACCACAGATCAGAAATCTGTCAGTGCTAGAAATAGTCAACAAATCAGGCAGCAACTTTTGAGAAACTATTAATGAAATGTTAATAATTAGATACAAATGGGACGTGACTGGAGTAAAAATTTGGTATCTGGCACTCATAATTGCCATGCTCTGGGAGCGGTCAAACTGACATTGCTTTAACTGTCATCTGACAAGGCTGGCCCCTGCCTGCTCACAGAGCTTTTACTGTATTGTAGAAATGTGGCTTCAGTAAGGGCACAACTGGATGATCAATGTTCCTAGTTCCTAGCAGCACAGTAGCATCAGCAGTTAGCGTAACACTATTACAGCGCCAGCGACGTAGGTTCAATTCCCGCTGCTGCCTTTAAGGAGTTTGTACATTCTCCCTGTGTCTGTGTGGGTTTCCTCCGGGTGCTCCGGTTTCCTCCCACATTCCAAAGATGTACAGGTTAGGAGCTGTGGGCATGCTATGTTGGCGCCAGAAGAGTGGCGACACTTGCGGGCTGCCCCCAGCCCATTCTTAGCAACACAAAAAGACGTATTTCACTGTGTATCGATGTACATGTGACTAATAAATAAATATCATATCTACTGGGTTTTCAACTGTGATAGGAAAGAAAAACAGTAGAGATGGTGATAGTGGCTAAAGAAACAATCACTGTTGCGAAAGTTATGATACATGAGAAAGATCATCAAATGAGCCCTTAGGAACATAGAACAGTACAGCACAGCACAGAACAGGACAAGCACTTCAGCCCACAATGTTGTGCTGACATGGCATCATGGAGTTGAAATAGAGGGGTGTGAGTGTACTGTAGATAAACTAGCGAACAGCCCGAGGGAGATAGAAGAAATATGAACACAATTTTCCTGATGACCAGTAAACACTAAAGGACAGTAGCAGTGGGAGTTTTCAATTACCGTTAGCTGGGGTACAGTCAGTGTAAAACCTACAGAATCAGATTTAGTATCACTTAGATGACGTGAAATGTGTTGTTTTGCGGCAGCAGTGCAGTGTAAAGACATTAATTTACTATAAATTACAAAAATAAGTAAATAGTGCCAAAAAGTGTTCATGGACCATTCAGAAATCTGATGGCAGAGAAGAAGCAGCTGTTTCTGAATGATTGAGTGTGGGTCTTCAGGCTCCTGTACGTCTTTCCCGATTGTAGTAACAAGATGGCATGTCCCAGATGGTGAGGGTCCTTAGTGATGGATGCTGCCTTCTTGAGGCACCGCCTCTTGAAGATGTCCTCGATGGTGGGAAGGGTTGTGCCCGTGATGGAGCTGAGTTTACAACCCACTGCAGCCTCTTGTGATCTATGCATTGAGCCTCCATGTCAGGCTATGAATGCAACCAGTCAGAATGCTTTACATGCATCTATTCCTAAACTGCATTCAGGAGAACTTTTTTGGCCAGTATTTAGCAACCTGAATCATTGTCACTTTATGTTTCTCAACATGAACAAAAAGATCTCTCTACCCTGGGCTGTCTTATCGCAGACCGCTTATGCTACTGTGCTGCTAGGAACTAGGAGCATTGATCATCCAGTTGTGCCCTTATTGAAGCCACGTTTCTACAATACAGTAAAAGCTCTGTGAACAGATAGGATTGATGGAATCTGTCCCTCACCAGTTGTATTTGGATTGTGGTACCTTTTTCTGGGTGGGGGGTGGGGGGGGAAAGAGGATGTCTCTGTTTGACGTAATTCTTACTGCCTACCAGGTGATGGCACTTGTGAGCTGTTGACAGGATCAGGGGCTCTTTCGACATTGAAAATAAATCATTTTTTTTCCTATTTTTCAGTTTCAGAATTGAGATATTGGATAGGCTTAGGTTATTCTCACTCAGACGCAGAAGGCTTATAGAGATTTACAAAATTATGAGGGACATAGATAGGATTGACGGAATTTTTTTTCCCCAGGGCAAGGGAGTCCAGGATTAAAGTGTGAGGGGAGGAAACTGAGATCTGAGGCTGGTGAATATTTGGAAATAAGATGCCAGGAGTGGTGGTGGAGGCAGATACAATTACAATATTTAAAAGGCATTTGAACAGATATTTGGATAGGGAAGGAAAGATACAGGCAGGTAGGATTAGCATAGATCAGCATAGATCAGCATCATGGTCGAACTGGACGAGGTGGGCCACGAGGGCCTGTTTCTGTGCTGCACATTTCTGAGATTCCATACTACATTACAGCTTCAGTACCATTGGAGGTCAAGTGAGAGATAGCCATCTGCTTCCTCCAGCTGGTAGAAAACATTGATCCACTTTGATTTACCCAACTGAAGGGAACTCAAAGGTTAGAAACCCTTAACCTGATGGCAGTATGGAATTTCATCAGCCAAGGATCTTGCTGCTTATCACTGCAGGAGCACCTAATGGAGTCACAGCCCAGAAATGAGGTCTTTGGCCCAATGAATTCGCAGTGACCATTTTATTCTCCCCAGACTCCCATCAACTCTTTCCCACCCCCATCCTACACCCTAAGGGGAACTTACAACAGCCAATTAACCTACCAACACACACATCTTCGGGATGTGGGAAGAAACCAGAGCATGCAGAGGAAACCCACACAGTCACAGGGAGAACATGCAAACTCCACACATACAGCACCCAAGGTCAGGATTGAACCCAGCTCTCTGGAGCTGTGAGGCAGCATCTCTTCTAGCTGAGCCACTATGCCGCCCTTATTTATTAGGTCAACAGCCTGCTGACGTCATATATACACTCCCCTCTCCTTATGCAACAGTTTTGGAGTTGGCTCCAGCCCATATACACTGCTTTGTCCAACCCCTGCCACTGGCTCCAATCGTTCAGTTACTGCCACCTCTGCCTGCAGCACTGATCACAGCTCGATTCAGAAGGGAGAGCAGAAAAGATGAACTGGACCTCAAGCATGCAATCCACGGGATAAATAAGTCAGTGAGCACGTGCAATGTTCACTTTCCCATCTCTTCACCATGTGAAATACTTACCCAACTAGCCTCAGATCACAGGCAACCATGTCCTATAATCTGCAATGTATTAAAATCTTAATGAGCAAGCAAATCCCAAGAATGTTTTCCTAATTAAAAGTTCCACTGCAGATTAAAATGAATTCACGTCTCCAGAGTCAGGTTAAAAACTTTATTTGCATTAACACAATATAAAATGTTGTGACTGTTAACCCTTTAACACCTGGCTCTCCCTCTGGCTACAGTAACCACTCTCACATCCCCAAGTTAACCCCAAACACTGTGGTCCAAACCACGGCTTGCAGCCCCTGTACAAGTTCAGAGAATCTCGTGGCTGGTTCCCAGAGGAAGAGGTGGGGGGTAAAACGACATTACATTTCAAAAAGTTTGTTCCAGCCTTGCTCCTTGGCTTAATCTGACAATCTGCTAATAGGTCTGTGCCAGTGCCAGGACTCAAAACACATTGGACATCAAACAAAAACTTGCACTTTATCATATCAGGAAGTGCATAAGAGTGAATTATTTAAAAGAGACGGGCATTTTCAACAGCAATGAAGTGAATTAACTGCTTGACCTGAGGCACGGGAAACTGCAGATGTTTGAATCTGAAACAAAAAGCTGCTGGAGGAACGCAGTGGGATGAGCAATCCTGAGGAAGGGTCTCTTGATAATTCCTTCCCCCCAACAGATGCTGCTCGACCCACTGCATTCCTTCAGCAGTTTTGTTTTGCGCTTGATCTGAGGTGTGATACCTCTCAAGGGAACAGCAGGTCCCATCAGATTGTCACCGTGCACCTGATCAGGCAGGTCGCAGCCGAGGATCATTCCTTCAATGCTCGTACTGTGTAAGTTCTACAGCCCAGTCTACAGAGGAGAGAATTACATTGCAGCACCAGGGAGCTTCAAGCCTAAAATCACACCAGGCACAACTTCACAGAGGAACTCTACTGCTCCCTCTCACTGTTCCAGTTGCCAATACTTGTTCTCATCTTTTGCAATACCTCAGTGGTCTTGCTGGCTTTCTCAGTAGTACAGCAGTCCTCTCCACTAACCCCCTCTTCCCCCACCCCCCAATCATGTCCTGGAACTCTCCATTCTTACAATTCTTCTGCACCGTCCCCTCTTTCAACTCACCCAATGACAACCTGCAGCTTTGAGCTCCCAGGCCGCGCACCCACGCCAACCCCCCCCCCCCCCCACCCCACACTGGGGTTTCCTCCCCTCTGCGAAAGCCAGTCCTTTGATAGTGTTTCTACCCACTTTCCTGGAATCTCTTCCCCTGCTTGCATGCTCGTTGGGAAGCTTGCCAGTGCACCAGTCTCACCAATGTTACAGACTTTGAAACATGCTTAATCATAGTCTTCATCTTCTGAAGGGAAGTGGATGCAAAGTACAATCACAACAGGGTCTTGATACTCCCAACACTCTCTTCCTCGAGCAGCCAATGCTATGGCACTCTACCTGCTCCAGATAAGGTCAATCATTATGATAACTACACTCCCAACCCCCAAATGTGCATTTTCACCCACTCCTGTCCATGATGGCTCTCCCAACCCATGGTCCAATGCAGCAGCGAGCTATCCCTGCAAGAGCATCACAGCCTGCCCTGCTACCTTGGATCTGCAGTGGTGAATGGAGGTGGAGGAGGGGGAAGGTCTACAACCCTGGCTGCAGGTCTGACATTAAATTTTTTTTGCCCCCCTGACCAGGGGCTGCTCTATGAGCTGAGTTAATTTTCCATTTGTACTTCAGCTTTGTATTAGTGGTTTAACCCGTCATGGCTTTCATTGGGGACAGCCTGCTCTCGGTCAATCTGTAATTCAGTCTGCCAGAATCAGGGAAAGCAAATCCCTTTTCTTCTTGGGCAGTCCCTTAGGGTGGAGGATGATTTGCTTACACTTCAATTGTCTGAGTTCTGACACTGGAAGTTGGGAATGGTGCAGAAAATGTTGCTTTAGGTCGAACAACAGTGGAGAGGAAGGGTGTAGTGTTAGGTTTCCGATTCCCTTCTCTGGCAGATGGATGCAGCCTGACCCACAGAGTTTTCAGTGATTGTCAGTTTCTTGTTAACCCAAAATTCACAGATGTCCCTGCACAGAAATGGACCGACCCCATGAGCTGCAGGGGAACTCTGTGATGGCAACTTCCCACAATCTGCAGATATCACTACTCACCAGATGAATAGGACAGGACGACCCAACAGATGAATTTGCTGTTGATGACCAACGCAGAGGTGGAGGCATCATCTGAAGTTCTGCGTCAATCCCAGTGGTTCATCAGCTTGGTTGGAAAATGTCTCATTCAGATGAAATTTTGTTAAGTATTATAACCATGCCATGTCCAAAGTTCCACAAACAGCAGCAAGACAAATTGGGAGTCAACCCATTGGTGGGAAGAGGAGAAAAGGTGTCCACAACACTGGCAGGATGTTCCTGCTCTTCAGATGGTGCTGACACCTTTACCATCTGAGAGCACTAAATAACGCTTTAAACAGTGCAACATTCCCTCAGTCCTGGACCGGGAGCAGACGATATATTCAAACCCACTGAGCCAGTTTACAGATCGGGTGTGTATTTGTTAACACAGGGTCTACAGCTCTGAACTACAGTGAGTCGAAAGAGGTCCTTCACCAGAAGTTCCACAGAACTCCCTCAGAACTGCTCAAGCAAAGAGATGAAACAACAGGAATGTAGATGGAGACTGGCCTCAGTTGATGACATTAAATAAAAGGCTTACCTTTCTATAGCACCTTCACATTCCCCCCACCCACCCCCAAGAGCTTCAAAACCAATGAAGGACTTTTAAAATACAGTCAGCTTTACACAGCAAGAAATCCAGAGAGTGGTGGAAAGCTAACCTATAGACCCTGACGTACCCTTGACACAGGAAGCAGGTACTGGTCCCAACTCTCCACGGAGCAGGGGTTACCTTGGCACCTCCCCACTGCACCCAAGCATGCCCTGCCATTCAATAAGAACCTGGCTGAACTTCTACCTCAACTCTGCTCTTCCGCCCTGTTCCACAGAGCATTCTTCACCAATGATGACCCTGCTTCACCAGGCAGACTTGGATTATGGTAGTGGTGCTTGGTCAGAGGTTCCTTGACTTGTCGCAGAACTGGGACTGGAAGTGGAGGAAGGAGAAGAGGAAGTGGAGGAGGAGGATATTTTGGCTGCTGGTTCATATGCCCCCGAACATTTCATGGCCTCCTGCAGCCTGAGTATGTCCAGGGGGTCCCTGCTCCTCACAGCACTGCAGAAGAGCTGGGCGTGCTCCTTCAGCTCGTTGATCTGCCGCTGAGTGGTGCCATTCTGGCGGATCAGCTCCTTGGTCCTCAGCGTGATCTCCAGCAGCCCAGAGCGGTTCAGGATCTCCACCGTGTTGCGGAAGCGCCGCTGCTTGGCGAGGCTGGGGGTGGATCTTGGCTCACCGCCAGACAACCGTGCACTGGGAGCACAGGATAACACGGAGGAGGAGCAGGACGAGGAGGAAGATTCCGAGCATTCAGACTGAGAGGTGAGATCTGGAGACAGTACCGGTGATGGGGAGACTGAGACGTCAAAATGACTTAAAGCGTTTGTCGCCCCAAACCACAGCTGCTGTTTAGAGTTCTCAACTTGCCAGTGACCCTGCCAATTTGCCAGCGGCACTGTGGGTGTAGTTTGACCATTCTGGGGTGACGAAGGTTCCAGCCGGTGGGCTCCCATCTCGTCTACACACAACCGTTTGCTCTTGTGATCTGTAGCCTTGTCCTGGGCCACATGCTGATCCGCCTGCTCCTGGTTCTCTTTACGGTGTCGGTCTTTGTTTGGGTGCGGGGCGATCCTAGGGTAGGAGTTTAAGATCGGGAGATAGGTGTCCTTCCCTGCTCCAGTCTTTACTTCTGCCTTCTGAACTTTCAAGGAAGGTGCCAAAGGCTGTCGGATGAAGACCACTCGGGTCTGGCCTGGTGGGGAACCAAGAGAATGCTGGTTTTCCCAGGTCTGCAGCCGGGTGTGAACAAGCTGGCTCCCTGTAGGAACGGGCAAAGGCTGTTCAAAACATGAGAGACATAAATTAGGGTGAAATGTGTGCAACAGATGACACAGAGACCAAGCTGCTGTGCAACAGGATCACATAACATTCAATGCAACTGAGTAACATGATCATATGCATCCATAGGAACATGTTCCTCCACTTAGTGTCAATGGGCAATAATAGTTGCTGCATTATTGGATTAGTTTATCAACATTCCCATAGCAACTACTACACAATTAGCTTTCACCGTGAACACAGAGAACTTACTGGGAATATATTCATATTATATTGACGTATACATTATATCATATTATATTAACCTACATAGAGAGAGAAAAACAGGTCTCATATGTCAGGTTGATGACATTTAACCAGTTAGGAAGAGCTTGAAGTCAAACTTGTTAAGTGTAGAGAAGGGTAGGTTGGAGAGAGTGCCTGTAGAGACAAAGAAAGAAATGACACAAAGGCTGGTGCTGGCAGCTGAGAGAGGGTCGTGAAGGCTTGTAAATCACAGCTGATCTGTCTTGGAAAGGTGTAAATAGGAAATGGACAAGGACCACGCAGAGAGAAAAAAAAATTGAAGAACGTTACGCTGGAACTGTGACATGTAAAGTACACTGCAGTTGTTGGAAATAGGAAATAAAAGAGAATGCTGGAAATATCCAGCAGGTCAAGCGGCGTTTGTGGTGAGAGAAGAACCGAGTTAATCTAATGGCTGTGGTGGGAGATGGAACAAATCATTCTCTCTTCTCTCCTCTTCCATTGGGCAGAAGATACAGGAGCCTGAGGGCACGTACCACAGGACAGCTTCTACCCCACTATGATAAGACTATTGAACGGTTCCCTTACACGATGAGATGGACTCTGACCTCACGATCTACCTTGTTGTGACCACGCACCTTATTGCACTGCACTTTCTCTGTAGCTGTAACACTTTACTCTGTACTGTTATTGTTTTTACCTGCGCTACCTCAAGGCATTCTGTACTGACTCAATGTAACTGCACTGTGTAATGAATTGACCTGTACGATCGGTATGCAAGACAAGTTTTTCACTGTACCTCAGTACAAGTGACAATAATAAATCAATTCAGCCCTTAAGGCTTATCAATGAAATCAACAATGAAAACAGAAAATGCTAGAAATATTCATCAGGTCAGGCAGCGTCTGTGGGAAAAGAAACAGAGTTGATGTTTCAGGTCAAAGACCTTTCATCAGACTATTTCCCTAATTTTATTTTAGATTTGCAGCATCTGCAGTTTTGTGATTTTCACAATGAATATAACAACTTCAGATAACCAGCCTTTCCAGTTTGTGTCAGAACTGCCTGGTTCTGATGAAAGATCATCAACCTGTACTTCACGTTTTTCCCTCCACAGATGCTGCCTGACCTGCTGGTTATTTACAGCATCCTCTTTTATGTCAGATTTCCAGCAAATGCAATTGTTTTTTTCACCTCTCAATACCATTTAAAATAAACAAAGGAAATGCCGAAGCACTTAGCAGGTCAGGCAGTATCTGTAGAAGGAGAAATAGAGTTAACATTTCAGGTTGAAGACCTACAGAACTAGAAGAGAGAGAGAAACAAAAAACAGCTTGGTTTTATGTTGGTTTCATCAATCAGTTATCACCAAGGCAACCCTGGTCTCACCCTATCAGAGATATTCCTATCATCCTACCATTCCGCCACCACCCACCCCTCCCCACCCTCTGGAACATAAAACTAACTTGCTTTTTCTTTCCTAGTTCTAGCAAAGTGTCCCCGACCTGAGACAGAACTCAGTGGGTTAACTGACCTAGTGAGTTCTTCCAGCAGTTTGTTTTTTGCAATAGAGTCCAAAAAACCTGCACACACCTCAAACAGGTACATTAGTCAAAATTGCAAGTCTACTAATGTACTTAACAAGCTGATCACAACTGCATAAGGTGCTCCATTATAAGCAGAAATTCAGTGCATAGGATTTTAGAAAACAGATCTGTACCTCTTTGACAATGACATTTTTCACAAAGTACACAGGAGTCAGGCTTGAGAGTGAGCTTTGTGCTGTAGTCGATTTCCCTGCAGGATTCAATGCTGCCGGTGCTGACCGATCCTCCGACTCACTCTGTTCCACTGTACTCAGGTATTCTGAGCTGGTGTCTGAGAACAAGGTACAGAAAGAGTGGCACAATCAAAAGGATGCGGAGACAATGCAAATTGTCTGCTGACTTCCAACCCACTGGAGATCAGTAAAGAAACTTTTGCCTACTGACCACTGAATCCCAAATCACAAAGAAGCCATTTAACCCACTGGCTCTACGAAAAGAGCCATCTAATGTTACCACTCTTCCCATCTTCCCCATAGAAAAGTTACTATTAAATCTACTTCGACCATCCCTTCAGCCAGGTCATAACTCTGTGCGCAAGATTTTTTCCTCATCTTCCCTCTATTATTTTGGCCACTTAAATCTATGTCATCCTCATACCTACTTTTCTGCCAGTGGAAACCACTTTTCCTCATTTAATCCATCTAAACTCTTCATAACTTCATTCAATTTCCCCTTGCTCTTTTTTGCTCTAAGCAGTAAAACCCCAGCTTTTCTAAAACTCTGCAGTCTGCACATATAATGAGGAAATGATGGAAATACACAGCAAGTTGGACAGCATCACTGAAGAGTGAGAGAGTCAATTTTTGTCTCAACCTCAAAGTTGAACCACGCACAACAGATGCATCACAATTGCTTGATCTTCTGATGAAAGGCATCGCCCTGAAACTTTGATTCTACTTCTTATGCTGCCTGACCAATTGAGCATCTCTAGCAATTTTTTTTGCTCCGACTTCTCTGTTCCCTCGACACAACTAAAGCTCTCATTCCCAATACCATTTTAGTAAACTTGCATTGCATCCTCTGCAATGCTGTGACATTTGGAACCCAGAAACAGTTTCTCCAGTTGAAGCTAAATTAATGTTTTATTAAGGGTTTCACATAATTTCTTTGATTTTGTGCTTTATTCACCAAGCCAAAAATTAAAACAAAAACAAAACAAAACACTATTACTAATCTGTTGAGACACCTTCAAAGATTTGTGTAGGTGAATTTCCAGGTTTGTTCCTGTGTTACGTTAATCTTCTGTCATTTGGTTTTACACTGATGTATGCTTCCCTATACATTAACATCCCTGACTTTGGATATGGAAATACAAGTGGAGGAAAGCTCTTGAATCCTTCACCACATTAGTCCTGGCACCAGATCCCATGGGCATCATCTATGGGCATCATAGGGTGCGAGGGAGAAAATGGGAAGACAAGTTGGTTTTGGAATTATTTTCATTTTGTTTAATGTTTTAATTAAGTATTGCTTTAATGAAGTATTCATTTGTTGATTTTTTACTGCACTGTAATGTTTCTGAACCCTCAAAGCCTTGACAGCTGGTAAAGCTGGCAAAGTGCTTTGCTGACAGTCAGTTGGCTGCAGATTTTTTTTTCGCAGGGGTAGTGGGGTGGGGGGCAGAGAGCATTACGGTTTCTTCAGTGCACTTTGAGGACCAACCATCACTTAGGACACATTAAGAGCTGGCACAGGCACAATGGGTTAGTGATGTCCCTGTGCTGTTACCAGGTTATGACCAGACATCTCAATTTTGCTAACAAATCTAAAAGAACAGATTTTTTGCATTGCCTCTGCAATCAAATTATGAAATGCTTTCTGAAATCAATCAAGTAACAGAAGAGAATGTCAGTTATAAGCAACCCCGAACAGAACCAGATACAGTTAAAGTTCTGACTTTCCCTTTTAGACTTGATGCAAGCACACCCTGGTCAGCTCGAAGGCACAAGATACAATAACCGCCCTAATCTTAAACACAAACCTCATATGTGCATAGAATGCACTGAACCACAGGGATTGGGAGGAATCAAGTATAAGAATCAACATTTCTCAGAAGTCGGGCAAGCAGCTGTAATAGTTCTATATTGGTCATCACATCTGCGCCTTTGAGTGGAGAGCCGTCCAATGGCGGAGGGGTGGTCCAAAAGCTGGAATTAATTCTCATTTCATCTCAGCCCTGCAGGGATGGGTGTACTTGGGAAAGGAAAGTAGCCAAACCCTGTGAATGTTGAGAGGCTGAAGAGGAGAAAACAATGGAAAGCCTCAATATGTCAACAAGCATCTGTGGATAGGGCAAGCAAGTGGAGTGGAATCTTCTACCCATGAATTTTGAGGGACAATTCACAAATTAAACATTAGTTCATGTCCTCCATAAAGACTGGCTGAGGTAGCCGGCAGCTACAGCAGTTTTAGCTGCCAGTTATCTCATTCAAAAGCAAAAACCTTTTGGGAGGGTGACAAGATGGATGCCATGAGGCTGATTCCCCCAGATAGAGGCTATGATTGAAAGGAATTGGCCCATTTATGACTGCAGAGGAAACATTTCTTCACCTGGAGGTTGTGAATTTTTAGATTGTTTTAACCAGTGGGAACGCTTAGTTCCTTCTTGATGCTCAATCAAGAGGGAACTAAGAAAGCAAAGAGATATGGGGAAGGGGCAAGAAAGCTTTTATAAAGAAGACCAGACGCCATCACAATGAATGAGTTAGAAGGCTCAAGTATGATCGACAGCTACTTCTTCCCATCTGTCTTCCCCATTGTGATGTGTGCAAGCTGCTTTCTGTACTGCTACCTGTTGTGACTGACCGATATTACGCCACGTATACTGTTCAAATTCAGATGTACAAACAATGAAACAAAACTCCCATCAACCTTATGATCCCAGTTATTGTAAAATCCCTTAAAAGGTAGTGTTCAGCATTCCAAATCTTCAATAAAGCCATAATGCTTTCCATTACCTGAAAATCCAGAATCTTTTTCTGACTCTCCAGGTATTGACTTCTGTTTCTTCTCAGCAACTGCAGAGGGATTCTTCTCTGATTGCCCATATCGAGCATCTGGTGGATTCTCCAATTTAACGGACACCCCACTTATCCTCTCCTTCATGCTTTTGCGTGATGGTCTGCAGTTTTCAGCCATGGGCACTTTAGTCATGGATGCTACCTCACAGTCCGAAAAATATTCTGAAGGAAAAGAGTGCTATTCATTGATTCTGGAATGTAAACTACTTCATTTTTAATAAATGCATTACACTGACATGATGTAGCTTAAACCTGCTCATCCAGCTCTGTCACATATACAGAGAGATGCCACAAAGCTATTATTTACCTTTCTAACTTTTTTTTGATACAAAGAGTAAGAGAAGGTGCAAGAAAAGGTTCACAAAGAACTATCTATAACACCAAGTCAGGAAATGCTGAATATGTTATAATGTTTTTCTCTAGAAAACAGAAAGCTGAGCCTCATATGGCAATTAAAATCATAAAGATAGATGTTAAAAGGCTACTTCAAAGTGTACAAAACACAGGAGCCTAAGTGCAAAATTATCTCTACTAAATCCTGATAATAGTTCATGGTAAACATCTTTATCCAGACAGCACTTAAGCTGTGAAACTCGACACAAATAGATGTTGAGATGAATAAACCTTCAAGGGGAAGTTATCCATGTGCTCAAGTACAACATGGGTTATAGAGATACAGATGAAAGCTCACGTGGAGCAGAATGACCAACAAACTATTGGGTATAACAGCCTATTATTTAAACAAATTATTCGTACTTTTTGGATATGGGCATTGCTGGCAGAGCCAGTGTTTAATGCACATCACTAAATGCCCGAGGAGGTGGTAGACCATTTTCTCAAACCACTGCATTTCTTTTGGTAAATGTATCCCCACAGTGCTGTTAGGTAGAGAGTTCTAGGATTTCGATCTTGCCATGATGAAGGACTGTTGGTGCATACATTTTCAAGTCAGGATAGTGTGATACTTGGAGAACCCGCAAGAGGTTGTGTTCCCACGCACCTGCTCACCTTCCTTGCTGGTAGGGGTTGCAAATTTGGGAGGTGCTGTCAGAATAACAGCAGTCCACTTTGCCGATGGTGCACACTACAGCCAGTGTGTGACAGTAGTGGAGGGAAGGAATACTTAGGATGGTAGTTGGGTTACCAAGAAGTGCATTCCTTTGTCCTGTATGACGTCAAGTTTCTAAAGAGTGTTTGTTGGAATTGCACTCATACAGATAAGAAGAGTATTCCACCATGACCCTGACTTGTGCCTGATAGATGGTGGACAGACTTAGGAAAGTCACTCCTTGCAGAAAATCCACCCTTTAACCTGCTCTTGTAGCTATGGTGGCTGGTCCGCTTAAGTTTCTAGTCAGTGGGGAAGATCCCCAAAATGTTGCTGCTACAGTCTCAGCGATGGTAATACCATTGAACGTCAAAGTGCAGGTGGTTAGACTTTCTTGCTGGAGATAGTCATTGCCTGGCACTTTAGTGACATGCATATTACTTTCCACATATCACCCTGTGCCTGAATGTTGTTCCAAGTCTTGCTATATGCAGGTATGGACTGGTTCATTTGCAGAGGAGTTGTGAATGGAATGAGATGTCGCACAATTATCAAAGAACGTCTCTATTTTTGATTTAATGATGGAAGGAAGATGAAGCAGCAGAAGGTAGTTGGGCCTGGGACACTACCCCAAAGAAGGGTTTTGTATGATTGACCTCCAACAACCTCAGCCATCTTTCTTGCTGCAAGTCCAACCACTAGAGTGTCTTCCCATTGACTTCAGTTTTACTGCCACACTGTCAAATGCTGACTTGATGTCAAGGGTGGTCATTCAACTCGGCTCTGGAATTCAGATTTTTGGTCCACATTTAGACTAGGGCTGTGAGGAGGTCTGGAGCCATGTAGTTATGGTAAAACCTGAACTGGACATTAGCAAGTACGTAACCAGAGGGAAAGCACTGTCGACAGCACATTCCATCACTTTGTTGATGACTGAGAGTAGATGGACTGGGCAGTAGGTTAGCAAGGTTGGATTTGCCCTGCTTTTTGTGAACAGGACATACCCGGACAATTTTACACCATGTCAGATAGATGCCAGTGTTGTATCTGTACTGGAACAGCTTTGCTAGAGGAGCAGCTAGTTCTGGCACACAGGTCTTCTGTACTAACAGCTGGGATGCAGTCTTGCCCCATGACCTTCACCGCTCGGCCATTTCTCAAGGATGCCTACATGAATTGAATTGGTTGGAGACTAGCCTCTGTGGTGGTGGTGAGCTTGACTGACGTGAATCATCTATTTGATATTTCTGCCTGAAGATGGATGTTTCAGCCTTTCCTTTAGCACTCACATGCTGGGTCCCACCATCACTCTGGATGGGGCCATTCTTGGTGCCTCATCCTCTCAGTTACTGCTTAACTGTCCATCGTTCACGTAGAATCAAAAAACTGTGAACGATGGAAATCTGAGATAAAAACAGAAAATGTCAGAAACACTCAGATGGTCAGGTAGCATCCGTGGAAAGGGAAAGAGTTAAAGTTTCAGGTCAAAGGCCCTTCGTCAGAACTCTTCATTCTAAAGAAGGATCTTTGAATTAAATGTTAACTACATTTCTCTCCACAGACGCTGCCTGACCTGCTGAGCTTTTCCAGCATTTTCTGTTTTTATATCAGATTTCCAGCATCTATAGTTTTTTAATTTACTGTTGAATTTGCATCCCTTCCAGGAAGGCCATCTTTGAAGAGGTTCTGCACCAGTCATGATTATGTGTGATAGAAATAGAACTTCTGATCCCATGGTAGAGTGAGAGATAAATCAGGCCATGAAGTTACAGACAGTGGTGGTGAATATTTCTGATGCTCCACACTGCATCACAGATGCCCAGTTTTGAGCTGCCAGATTTGTCCCAAGTCTACGCTATTCAGCATATGCTGCCACAAAACACAACACGTGCTCTGTAAATTCTCTGATTATTTGCTTTACTGAGCAAGAGACTAGGTTGAATGCCAGCAAGGTTCTGCTAGAAAATTACATGGTGACTGAACATGAGCCAGCTTATCATAGAAGCATAACACAAGATTGAGAATTCCAACTGCGGTAAGCAAATTCAAGCAAACTTATCAGGAATTTTTCTTACATTAAAAAAACCCTAAATAAGACAGCCAAATCCATAAAAAGAGATAGGCAGCAGATATTGGGGAACTGTGTTACATCCAAGTGCACTCTCGAGCTGCACCAAAGACATAAGAATTAGGAATAGGAAGAGGCCATCTGGTTCTTTGACCTGACTCCTCCATTTATCAAGATCACAGTTTATCTTGTACTTCTGTTCCATTTTCCTACACTATCCCCACACTATCCTGAAATCTATCAATCGGTTTTGAATGAACTCAAGCGACCGAGCCTCAGAGGTCTCTGGGGTACAAAATACCAAAGGTTCACCACTTTGAGTGAAGAAATCTCTCCTCATTTCAATCCTAACTGGTATCCCCTTTATTCTAACACCCTAGCCCCTGGTTCTAGGCTTATCAGCCAGAGGAAGCATCCTCAGTTCATCTCCTCTGTTGAGCCCTGTAAGAATCTTGCATATTTCAATACAATCACCTCTAATTCTTCTGAACTCTAGAGAACACAGGCCTAGCCTACTCAATCTCTTCTCACATGGCAAAGCCAACAGCCAATCAACCAGACTGACGCCAATTATGTCTTTTTCTTAAGGAGACCAAAATTGTATGAAGCACTCCATTTGAAATTTCAACAAGGCCTATATGACTGCATTAAGGCATCTTTACTTCTGTAGTCAAATTGCTGGTATAAATGGGCAACAAACCATTTGCCTTCCTCACTGCTTGCAGCACCTGTACGTCAGTTTTCAAAGATTAGTGTACAAGATTACATAGGTCTGCTTGAAAATGAACATACCCCAATGCGTCACCTTTTTGAAAAATAGTCGGCATTTTTTGTTTTGTGTAACAAAGTGCACAACTTCACATTTTTCTACATTACATTCCATATGCCATGTCCTTGCCAATCTTTGCATCTTCTTCCCTGCTCACAATTCTCGATTTATATTGTCAGCAAACTTGAAAATATGAGACTTGGTCCATCAGATTTGGATACAAGGTTGTTCCTTCATCAAAAAGCATGGAACCGCCTCCTCAATGTCATTCTGGGAATACCTTCATCGCATGGAGTGCTGAAGTTCATGAAGGTCGCTCACTTCAACCTTCTCAAGGGCAATTAATAATCGGCAATAAACAATGGCCTCACCAGTGATCTCAATAACCCACAAACGAATTAAAAACATAGATCATTATAATTTCCACAATGCACCCTAAGTCTGTCATACTTCAGGAAATCAGAATCATAGAACTGTTGTGCCACTGAAACCATTCAGCCACTTGAGTCCATGACAGCTGGATCCCTGGTAGAGCAATTCCCCCACCCACCAGCCCTGTCCAACCCCACACATCCCACTACCCCCTACGCATGCCCTGCTCCTCCCCACCTGAATGCACTTCATCTGCCCTTCCACTTACACATTCCCCTATTCCTCCCTCCCCCTCTAATTTCCCTCATTCCCCCATCCTCATTCCTGTCTGCTGCACCCATTTCAGTGCATCCCTCCCTCCAAGGCCAGTGTCACACTCTCCTCTCCTCTCCCCCCCATCCCTCCCACATACCCTCCCCCCTTTATTCCCTCCCCCCTCCCTCACTCCCTCCCCTCCAGTCCAGTCCCTCCCCTCTCATCCCCTCCCCCTCCCATTCCCTCCCCCCTCATCCCTCCCATTCCCTCCCCCATCCCCATCATCCCCTTCCCCCCTCCCATCCCATCCCCTCATCCCCCTCCCCTCCCCCCTTCCCTCCCCCTCATTCTCTCCCCCTCATCCCCCTCATTTCCTCCCCTCCCCCCTCATTCCTTCCCTCCCCTCCCCCCTTCCCTCCCCTCCCCCCTCATTCTCTCCCTCCCCTCCCCTTCCCTCCCCTCCCCCCTCATTCTCTCCCCCTCCCCTCCTTCCCTCCCCCCTCATTCTCTCCCCCTCCCCTCCCCCCTCATTCTCTCCCCCTCCCCTCCCCCCATTCCTCCCTCCCCTCATTCCCTCCCCCTCCCTCTCCTCCTCCTCTCTCTCTCCCTCCCATCCCCCCTCTCCCCTCCCCCCTCTCCCCCCCCTCCCCTCCCCCCTCTCCCCCCCTCCCCTCCCCCCTCTCCCCCCCTCCCCTCCCCCCTCTCCCCCCCCTCCCCTCCCCCCTCTCCCCCCCCCCTCTCCCCCCCCCTCCCCTCCCCTCCCCCCCCTCCCCTCCCCTCCCCCCCCCCCTCCCCTCCCCCCCTCTCCCCTCCCCCCCTCCCCCTCCCCCCTCTCCCCTCCCCCCCTCCCCCCCCCCCCCCTCCCCTCCCCTCCCCCCCTCCCCCCCCCCCCCCCCCCCCCCCCCCCCCCCCCCCCCCCGCCCCACCCCCCACCAGCCGACCCTCTCGCCGACCCCCATCCGCCCCCCCCCCCCCCCCCCCTCCCCCCCCCTCTCCCCACCTCCCCCCCCCCCCCCCCCCCCCCCCCCCTCCCCCCCCTCCCCTCCCCCCCCCCTCCCCTCCCCCTCCCCCCCCCCCCCCCCCCCCCCCCCTCTCCCCCTCCCCCCCTCCCCCCTCCCTCCCCTCTTCCCCCCCCCCCTCCCCCCCCCACCCCCCCCCCCCCCCCCCCCCCCCCCTCCCCCCCCCCCCCCCCCCCCCCCCCCCTCTCTCACCCCCCCCCCCCCTCCTCTCTCTCCCCCCCTCCCCCCCTCCTCTCTCTCCCCCTCTCCCCCCCCTCCTCTCTCTCCCCCCCTCTCTCCCTCCCCCCTCTCCCTCCCCCTCTCCCCCCCCCCCTCCCTCCCCTCCCCCCCCCTCCCTCCCCTCCCCCCCCCCTCCCCCTCCCCTCTCCCCCCCTCCCCCCCTCCCCCCCTCCCCCCCTCCCCTCCCCCCTCTCCCCTCCCCCCCTCCCCCTCCCCCCTCTCCCCCCCTCCCCTCCCCTCATCCCCCCCCTCTCCCTCCCCCCCTCCCTCCCCCCCTCTCCCTCCCCTCCCCCCTCCCCCCTCCCTCCCCCCTCTCCCCCTCCCTCCCCTCTCCCCCCTCCCCTCCCCCTCTCCCCCCTCCCCTCCCCCCTCCATCCCCCCCTCCCTCCCCCCTCTCCCCCCCCCCCCTCCCCCCTCTCCCCCCTCCCTCCCCCCTCTCCCCCCTCCCCTCCCCCTCTCCCCCCCCCCCTCTCCCCCCCCTCTCCCCCCCCTCCCTCCCCCTCTCCCCCCCTCCCCTCCCCCCTCTCCCCCCCTCCCCTCCCCCCTCTCCCCCCCCTCCCCTCCCCCCTCTCCCCCCCTCCCCTCCCCCCTCTCCCCCCCCCCCTCTCTCCCCTCATCCCCTCCCCCTCCCCCTCATTCCCTCCCCCCTCCTCTCCCTCATTCCCTCCCCCTCCTCTCCCTCATTCCCTCCCCCCTCCTCTCCCCTCATTCCCTCCTCCCCCTCCTCTCCCTCATTCCCTCCCCCCTCCTCTCCCCCCTCCTCTCCCCCCTCCTCTCCCCTCATTCCCTCCCCCCTCCTCTCCCCTCATTCCCTCCCCCCTCCTCTCCCCTCATTCCCTCCCCCCTCCTCTCCCCCCCTCTCCCCTCATTCCCTCCCCCCTCCTCTCCCTCATTCCCTCTCCCCTCATTCCCTCTCCCCTCCTCTCATTCCCTCCCCCCTCGGCCATCGGTGTTTCCGTACCGGATCCTGGCCCGGTCCGGCCCTACTCCCGGTACTTCGGCCGGATCAACGGCTGGAGCTCTCCCAGTCCGGGACAGAGGTCCAACCGCCTCCCACCGCCGGCCCCTCCGCCGCTGCCGTCCTCCCGAAGCTTCAGCGCGGCGCCAACTCTCAACCAAACCTGCTGCCGCGGTCCCCCGCCTCCCGCCCATGAACGACACCACCACCAACCAATGGGAAGCTGCTCTTCGGGGAATTGGACCAATCAGAAGGGCTTCGTTGCTTCAGCGAGTTCGTCCGGCAAGCCTTGGCTCCCGTGCGCTGCCTCGTGAGGGCGGCGCGATTGACTGACAGTTGCCGTGGCGACCGGGCACACGCGGCGCTCCTCGGGCCAGCAGCCCAGAGCGCCAGGTGACGGGCGTGCGGTGCAACGTGAGCCGGCTGCAGGGGTGTTGCAGCAGGAGCTGCACCTCACACCTCGGGAACGGTGTCAGCATCGCAACCGAGCGGGGCTGGGTTATGTGCAAACGGTGTCAGTCGAAGCCCTTGGGGGTAGTGCACATTCGGCTGGTGTTGCAAAATTAGTGCACATCCGGAACACAAAATTATTTAAATCCGGATAGGAACAAAAAGGAAGATAATTGAAACTTAAAATTGGTGCAAGCTGATTGTGTAATTCGACATCAAGAAGAATACAAAATTGACATTTTGTGTACAGGTTGTGCAATAATAGTCATGACCACAAGTATGGTCTCACCAAGATCCTATATAATTACTAGAGGGCATCTTATGTATGTAAATCTCCTTGCAATAGATGTCAACACACCATTTGTCTTCTAAACTTACTGGTGTACCTGGCATGAAAGCTTCTGGTTTCTTCAGGGGATCCAGGTCCCTACATACATCAGCATTTCCCCAGCATCACCTGCTTTTGGTTGTTGATCAAGGGACTTCCCTGCTCTGTTTTGCATTTATGCGCTGGGGTCTTTTTCCGAGAGTGCAGACAGAGTTTAGCAATCGGTCTGAAAGATGGCACCTCTGACAGTGCAGCATTCCCTTAGCCCTGCGTTGGGAGTACAGCCTAAAATTTACTACTGGGGCCTCCAGATATGGCATTGAACGTATAACCTTCTGGCTCAGCTGCCCATGAACCACATAATTTTCTAAAGGGACTGAAGCTTCCTACTTTCCCTGGTATTACACCTGCCAGGGGAGGTGGTAGAAGCAGATACAATGGCAATGATTAAGAGGCACTTAGATGCATGAACAGGCAGGGAATGGAGGGATACGGACCATGTGCAGGCAGATGGGATTAGTTAGATCAGCATCATGGTTGGTACAGACACAGTGGGCTGAAGGGCCTGTTCCTGTGCTGTACTGTGACATGTTCTGTCAGTTACACAGCACAGCAGACACATGCATGGCTGAGTACCACCAAGTTCAACAGCGTCTATCAAAATGCACCTCTTCTTGGATGGCGGCAAGTTGCTGGCAGACCCACAGGAGGATGTCACTGTTACTTGCAACCACGGCTACCTGTTGTGAGGCAGAATCCCAGTTTCATGGAGCGTTCCTTGATCTGCCCCTACTGGAGGCAGCAGGAAGACGACACAAGAAATCAGGAGCAGAAATAGGCCACTCGGCCCCTCAAGACTGCCCGGCGAGTCAATAATGATTATGGTTGATGGATACTGTCTCAACTCCTCTTCAGTGCCAGTTCCCCATAACCCTCGTCTTTCAAATATTACATGGATTGGAAAGGTTTAGAAGGTTATGGGCCAAATGCTGGCAAATGGGACTAGCTTGGATGGGGCATCTTGGTCGGTATGGGCTGAAGGACCTGTTTCTGTCCTGTGTAACTCCATGAACTCTATTTATCTCTTTCCACTTTAAATATTTCTAATGATCTGGCTTCCACAACCCCCTGGGGCTGAGAGTTCCAAAGATTCACCAGCCTTTGAGAGAAGAAATTTTTACGTTCCTCAGTTTAAAAGGACCAACCTCTTATCTTGTAACCACATCATTTTGTTAAATGACTCTCCCACTGGTGAAAACATCTCAACATCTGCCCTGTGAAGCTGCCACGGTATTTTATATGTTTGAATAAGATCATCCATCATTTTTCCAAACTCCACTGAATACAGACCCAAACTGTCCAGCCTCTCTTGATAGGAAGGAGAGGGCAACTGCTTGCCCCTCTTCCATGACTACATCCACACCCAGGAGATTGTACTCATTTGGCGGACCTAAGAACATCCTTGACCCTGGGAGAAATGTTTGACCCCGGGAGAAATGTTTGAACTTACGTTCTTGTTTTTAGCCAAGTAATATTATGTCTAACATATTCTTCTATTAAAAGCACATAACAAATAGTTAGCTCTAGAGGAAACAGCAGATACAGTATTCAAAGAAAAACAAATAAAACACAAATTTTAATTATCCAGGGTAATAAACAGTTGGTACATTTTAACCTCCAATTTCTTTTCCATTTTAAACAATAATTCACAACGTTCTAAAATAAGCTTTGTGTTATCACTGACCTCTTTAACTGAAGTCATTAATTTGTGTCTGGGTAGAGGATTGGGGGCCCTGTTTCCCACAGACACAGTATCTTGTGTGTGTAAACTCTCCTCAGCCAGTTCAGCAGGATTCTGGATGAATCCAGGCAGTGAGTACTAAATGGTCAATCAACTGAATAATACAGCCATACCACATCCTGTTCCTTGCACAAGACTTAAGATCAGGTGCCCAGTGAGTAAGTTCATCAGAGGACAGCCAATACCTCTGGAACCATAGCCCTGTTAGAAGAGAGGACTGAGGTCGACCACAGGTGATGTTAGTCCGCTCGGGAGAATGTTTCCATTATTAATGAGATGCCTTAATCCCAACCAACCAAACATGACTGTCAGAATAAATTAAATGTCAACTTTGTGTGTGAACATGGCCTATCATCACTAGGACTGAAATAGAAACTGAACAATGCTGGAAACACTCAACAAGTCAAGCAGCATTTGTGGAGAGAGAAACGGAATTAACATTTCAGGTCGATTTCTGATTTTACTTCAGATTTCCGGCATGTGCAGATTTCTGATTTGCATTCGCCTACACAGGGGCGAAGTCTCTTGTGTGAGATGTGTGTGGTGGGTTTAAAGGGTTAAAACAGAAATCCAGAGGTGCACATCTGGTGCTTTTCCTAGCACCTTGTCTTTTTGCCGAAACAGGATAAGAGACTGAACATCACACAACAGAGACACAAGAGACTGCAGATGCTGGAATCTGGAGCTACAAACAATCTGCTGGAGGAACTCAGCAGGTCGAGCAGCATCTGCGGGGGAGGAGAGGAATTGTCGACGATTCGGGTCGAAAGTTTCAACCTGAAACGTCGACAATTCCCCTCCCTCCACAGATGCTGCTCGACCTGCTGAGTTCCTCCAGCAGATTGTTTGCAGCTCAACGTCAAAAAACAGAGGGTGTGACCCCTGATTTCCAATCATCAGCGCCACTCAGATACCACAACTTGCATTGGTTCAGCTCTTATTTCTCACATTTTCATATTTCCTTATAACCTAGGAGGCCATTTGGTCCATCGAGTCAATGACAGCTGTCACAGCAAACCCCTCAATCTCATTCCCCCTCTTATTTCCCTGTCTCTCTCACATGCTGTTTAACTCACTGCTGATACCCCCACCATCCACCTACACTACAGGTAATTTACAGTAACCAATTAACTGACCAACCTGCACACCTTTGGCATGTGTGAGGAAACCAGAGAACCTGTGGGGAAACCCACACATTCACCGGGACAATGTGCAAACCCCACACAGACAACCCCAGAGGCCATTAACTGATCCGCGGCTGTGCAGTCCCTATGGTCAAAAGCTCTAAATCGTCCCGAGGTTGCTTCTAATGAGGTTTGATACTGAGCCAGATTAGGAGATTGGTTCAAGAAGATTTAACGATGGGGGAGAGGCAGAGAAGTTTGGTCAGGGAGTTCCAGATCTCGGCCTCTGAACACCAGAAGGCAGGGCTACCACGGATGGGGTGAAGTAAATCGGGTTCACAAGAAAACTCCTCAATGGACTACTGTTTCTGCAATGTAAACAAAGGGACAACAAACACACATTGTCCTTTTGCTCAGTCTCTTAACATGCACACAACATTTCCCCCTCTGCAAAGGTGCCCAGGTGATCAGGTGGTCAAGTGACTGGTCAGACATTGAAAAGGATCTGTCTACTTCTCCCTAAAAATGCACCCATTTTATCAAGCACATAGTGCTTATTGGTCCTCTAACTGGGGCTCTCAATATCTCCACTGCCTCCTCACCAGTGAGCTCCAATGTCCTTGGAATTTGCAGATTTCCCCAGAAAATGAACCCACAGCTCAGCCAGAAAGTCAAGAAGCCTGAAAAGTCAAAGCCCAAGTTCAAAACTCCTGCATCACAAACAAATGCTCTGCCCACCTCCCCCCCTTTCAATATCACCTTCCCCACTGTCTCTCCCCAAGGTCCCAAAGGCTTATGGCACTTGTATTTGCAGGAGTGTGTTGGATTGGCCATTGGCCATATTTGCTGACGGCTTTCTCCCTGCAAATAGAACATAGCTAAAGGACAATGTTCCCGTTGATCACCCAAACAAGATCTGCAACTGAAGACAAACTCTTGCTTTGCTTGAATTCATTTGCATTCTTCCTCTTCCTCCCCTTCGTATCTTCAGCAACTACCTTCCTTTTATCTCATTCCTATATTGCCTCGATATGTTTCTACTTGATACGTTTCTACTTAACTCCATATCAATTGCTTTCCTGAATTTCATATCGAAAAGCTACATGGATGCAGAATAACACCTCCTGTATTGAACCCCAAGGCTGTGCCTCACCCCATGCTCAGAAGATCACAGTTTGCTGCACTGATGTCATTATGTGTTCACCACGCTCAAGTGACTGGGATGCATTTAGGGGATGGAGACGCATATGACATCCTCCTGCAAAACAGCATCAGTGTCCGCACATATACCAGGTAGACCCCTTCACAACCTCACTCGACTCCTGCACCATCTGTCATACTGCTTTCCAACAAGCGGTACCGAATGAGCAGATATTTCCTCCCTGTTAACTACAGGGCAGTGTGAGGCCATTATCTGTGATCAGCAGAAACTCTGTTCTCTGGTCCCCGTCTCCATTGCTCATCGTAGGGATTGTGTGAACCTAACCAAACTGGTTGCAACACTGGTGTCCCATCTGACACAGGGATGGGCTTCAGAATGAGGATCCACTCCATTGTCAAGGTCACCGATTTCTGTTGTGTTACTCTACTGCACCCACGCATCAGCTCATCTGTTGCTGAAGCCCTCATCCATGCCTTTGTAACTGGGAGACTTCATTATTGCAACACACTTCTAGACCACAGTCCCTCACGCTTCCTTGCGTTTCCTGCATCAGCTCCTGTTCAATCATCACCCCTCTGCTTGCTAATGTTCCGAGATCCTGGTTAAACAGCAACTCGCCTTTAAAATTCTCACCCTTGTTTTCAAATCCCATCCTAGATCCCGTTTCTAATCTTCACCCCCAGCTGCCCAGCTCCCTCCAATTTTCTGGTCAATGCTTTTGGTCTTATAACCTGATGTCTCCTTATGAGGTTTGGCCTCAAACTTTGTATGGTAACGCTCCTGTGAAAGGCTTTGTGACATCACATCACCTCAGAGGCGCTGTAAAATGCAGGTTATTGTTGCATTCCGATCTAGACCTAGGTTTGAATTCATGATTCCTATCTCAGTGCTGGACCTGAGCCATGCTTTGAATAGGAATGTGATACGGTCAATAAAGTACATCAACATCAACTGCCAGGCAAGTACACACAGGACTAGATTAGAGGCGAGCAATCGGTCTAGATAATGATAAAACACAGGTAAATCTGATAGTTACAGATGCAAAACCACATCCATTAGGGAATTCCTTCATGCTAGTTACAACAGGAAACAAAGACTGAATGGATGGCAGGTGTTAAACTATTTTGCGGAACCAAACAACAGCAGGGATCACTACACATTGGCCTGATACCCAGCCTGATTAAGTGTCTGGAATGATAAGGCTAGACTGTCTCCTGGCTCCTCATATTTCCTCATATTTTCTTCCGACACAGGAGGAGACCTGGAGCGTTACCCTGTCTCTCCCTCCACAGAATGCTGGTCTTTGTTTTTACTTCACTTATATTCCTTCTGACATAGGAGGTGGCTGTTTGGGCCCATCGAGAATATGCTGGCTTCTCAGAGCAATCCCATTTCCCCCACTTGTTTCCCCATGACCCATTCCCTCTCACATGCCCATCGACCTCCAGCCTGATTCTCCTACCCCCCACTCCACATCCCCCCCCCCACGGACAGATGGTGCAAAGGACAGTGGCCAGTAAACCCACAGGCACCCTGAGTGGATCTGTGTGACTGCAGGAAGACCATGCAAACTCCACACAGACAGCGCCGAAGGTTAGGGTTAGGGTCAAACTCTGGTAGCATGTGCTATGTGGCAAATGCCCTTCCTTCTGTGCCACCCTCCCTCGACTTCCCCCCATGTTATTCAACACTTTAGATTCATAGAGAGAGTCCCAGAGCCACACAGCACGGAAACGGGCCCAGGCCCACTGGATCTGTGCCAACAACCGAGCTAGTCCTATTTACTCTCCCCATTCCCATCAACCCCCCCACCAGATTCTACCCCTCACCCACACACTAGGGGCAATTTACAGTGGCCAATTAACCTACCAACCCGCACGTCGTTGGGATGTGGGAGGAAACCGGAGATTTCCTGGGGAAAACCCACGCGGTCACAGAGAGGTTCTGCAAACTCCACACAGACAGCGCCCAAGATCAGGGTCGAACCCGGGTCGCTGGGGCTGCGAAACAGCGGCTCTACCTGCTGGGCCACTGTGCCCACCACCATTTTGGTGATGCCAATCATCCTACGCTGTGCACAAACATTTTAAGATGCTCCGCTGTCTGTAAATCACATTGGGCAGTCCAGTGATTGAGATTGGCTCCTCCTGAAGGGATGTTTGGCTTACTGTTTACAAAAGAGAAGGAATCCTCACTGATTAATTGGAAGTAAAGTTGATAACAGTTTAAAAAACACAGACACACACAAACTCTCATCTAATGCAGCACTCAAAGTTTTGACTGTAATTTAAATATAGTGAATGCTGCCTGTATAGTCTGCAGTACATTTGCATTGTTGAAGACAGCAACTCCCTCCGATGAAGAGATACTCCAGGTCTGGCAGAAGGGACCGGTTCTGGGATAAGTGGAAAGTTGTAGAAGGGACCTGGTCCTTGCTGCCCTCTTCTCTGCCACCATCCCCTCCCCACCTTCTCGGCGAGGGGGCTCCTGTTCACCAAGGGTAGTCACGTCAGGAAGTACAAGGATTATTCACCCCTCTTCCTCTGTCACAGCAGAATGAGGAAGTGTCACCATTGTTCATCAACGCTGAGACACTTTCTTCTCAACGTCTCTCCATGGCACAGACGGCAATCACAGTCCACCTCAGCCCGATGGCCATGATCTTCCTCTTCCTTCAAGCTGTCTGGGGCTGCTTCTTCCTCGTGATGGGGCATCTGAAAAGGAAGAGAATTTGTGCTCAGTTCTGGTCGCCTCACTACAGGAAGGATATGGAGGCCATAGAGAGTGTGCAGAGGAGATTTACAAGGATGTTGCCTGGATTGGGGAGCATGCCTTATGAGAAAAGGTTGAGTGAACTTGGCCTTTTCTCCTTGGAGCGACGGAGGATGAAGGGGGACCTGATAGAGGTGTATAAGATGAGAGGCATTGATCATGTGGATAGTTGGAGGCTTTTTCCCAGGGCTGAAATGGTTGGCACAAGATGACACAGGTTTAAGGTGCTGGGGAGTAGGTACAGAGGAGATGTCAGGGGTAAGTTTTTTACTCAGAGAGTGGTGAGTGTGTGGAATGGGCTGCCGGCAACGGTGGTGGAGGCAGATACGATAGGGTCTTCTAAGAGACTTTTGGATAGGTGCATGGAGCTTAGAAAAATAGAGGGCTATGGGAAAGCCTAGTAATTTCTAAGGTAGGGACATGTTCAGCACAGCTTTGTGGGCCGAAGGGCCTGAATTGTGCTGCAGGTTTTCTATGTTCTATGTTCTATGTTGAGAGGGTATATTTTGTTCAATGCCTTCCAGAGTCCTGAGACACACAAATCCACCCTGGAGAAGGATTCCGTCCCTTGTTCCGATCTGCACCAGTTGAATTTTCCTACCTTCCACGATCTTTGAGACAAGTGAAGATCTACTGAGCTCAGTCCTGAAGACTTCACTTTTCCCTCAGCACTCCAGCTTTTTTGGCAGGAGGAGGCCAGTTGGCCCGCTGAGTCCATGCCGGCTCCAAGCACGGCGATGCCATGAGGGCCATGCAGATACGAGAGACTGCGGATGCTGCAATCTGATGCAAAAAAAAACCAAACTGCTGGAGGGACTCAGAGGGTCAGTCAGCATCTGTGGAGGGAAAGAGATTGTCGACATTTGGGTCTGGACCCTGCGGGAAACATCAACCATCTCTTTGCCTCCACAGATGCTGCCTGACCCACTGAGTTCCTCTAGCAGTTTGTTTTTTGCCTCATTAGGACCCTTCCCCCTCTTATTTCCTTGTAGCCCAGCAACTTATGCTCTCAATGCCCATCAACTCCCCTTTGATTCTTTTGCCACTTAAGATATCTTTATTAGTGACATGTACATCAAAACACACAGTGAAATGCATCTTTTTGCGTAGAGTGTTCTGGGGCAACCCGCAGGTGTCACCACGCTTCCGGCGCCAACATAGCATGTCCACAACTTCCTAACCCGTACGTCTTTGGAATGTGGGAGGAAACCGGAGCACCCGGAGGAAACCCACGCAGACACGGGGAGAACGTACAAACTCCTTATGGACAGCGGCCGGAATTGAACCGGGGTCACTGGCGCTGTAATAGCATTACGCTAACTGCTACACTACCGTGCCTGCCACCTAGCTTGCGCTAAGGGGTAATTCACGACAGTAATTAACCTGCCAGCATGTCATTCCGATGGGGAAGGAATGTGGAGCACCAGGGGCAGCCCATGTGATCAAAGGAGAACATGCAAACTCTATGCAGACAGCACCTGAGGTCAGGATTGAACCTGGAACCTGGCAGCAGTGTTGACTGATAGTGATAAAATGATGGGGGGAGGGGCGGTGAATGATTTTCCAAATTTTTACTGTCCTTCTGTGAAAATAAGTGCTTCCTGATTCAATCCCGAACTTCCTAGCTCAGAGTTCAAAATTAAGATTATTTCCCAATATTCTATTCCTTCATCAGAGGATGTAGTTGTCAGTATTAACTGCTTCCTTTTACCATTCTGAAAATCCTGATCAGATCACCCCACAATTTTCCAAATTGTAAAGAAATACAAGTCAGATTTCTGCCCTCTGTGTCACACACTTATAGCCCAGGCACCAGCTTGATGAATCTCTACCCTATCTGAGACCAGTAAGTCCTTCCTGAGGAACTGCCCCCTTTTGCAACCTGGCCCTCACAATATACAGACCAACATTAGATTAGCTCTTTTATAACTTATTGGCTTTAATGATTTGTCCTTCCAATGTCTTCAGTTCTCTACAATACAATCGCAAGAGGCCGCAGAGGGTTGTAGACTCAGCTAGCTCCATCACAGGCACAACCCTCCCCACCATCGAGGACACCTTCAAGAGGCGGTGCCTCAAGAAGGTGGCATCCATCACTAAGGACCCTCACCATCCAGGACATGCCCTCTTCTCGTTACTGCCATCGGGGAGGAGGTACAGGAGCCTGAAGACCCACACTGAACATTTCAGGAACAGCTTCTTCCCCTCTGCCATCAGATTTCTGAACCCATGAACACTATTCCTTGCTATTCCTCTTTTGCACCATTTATTTATTTATTGGTAATTTTATGTCTTGCACTGTACTGCTGACACAAAACAAATTTCATGACATATGTCAGTGATAGTAAACCTGTTACTGATTTTTCCCATTTGGAAAATACTCTTGGGTCCTAGGAATTAACTTCATACTTTCTCACATGCCCTGATGCAGGGTCTTGACCTGAAGTTTCGACAATTCCTATCTCCCCACAGACGCTGCTCGAGCCACTGAGTTCCTCCAGCAGATTGTTTGTCGCTCCAGATCCCACCACCTGCAATCTCGCGCGTTTCCACTTTCCCACAAGAACTCCATTTTGTCTTAATTTTAAAATTCAATTAATTTGTGTATTCCCTGTTTGTAATTTCCCACAGTGAGTACTCTTCAATACTTGCTTTGTTGTAAGTTGCTTGGTAGTTTGCTGACGTCATGAAAGGTGCTATACAAATGCACTACTTACTAACCCACAAAACTGAGTGTCAGCTACAGACTTGGATACAGCATTCTATTCAAGCTATTAATATGGTCTCAGAACAGAATCCAGGGGAACCTCACTTGATAACTTTTACTGTTCAGAAAATCTACTCTTTATTCCCAGTGTTTTAGCTCTCAACTTCCAATTCAAAAATTTGACTCCAATTTTTGCAAATAATCTCTGATGGAACCTAATTGAATGCACTGTGGAAATTCATATGGACAACATTCATAGAATCATAGAACAGTACGGCACAACACAGGCCCTTTGGCCCACAGTGTTGTGCCGACCTTTAAACCTCGCCTAAGACTATCTAACTCCTTCCTCCCACATATCCCTCTGTTTTAAATTCCTCCATGTGCTTATCTAGTAATGTCTTGAATTTGACCAATGTACCTGCCTCCACCACCGCCCTAGGCAGCGCATTCCACGACCCAACCACTCTCTGGGTAAAAAACCTTCCTCTGATATCTCCCCTGAACTTCCCACCCATTACTTTAAAGCCATGCCCTCTTGTATTGAGCATTGGTGCCCTGGGAAAGAGGCGCTGGCTGTTTAATCTATTTCTCTTAATATTTTGTACACCTCTATCATGTCTCCCCTCATCCTCCTTCTCTCCAAAGAGTGAAGCCCCAGCTCCTTTAGTCTCTCCTCATAATCCATACTCTCTAAACCAGGCAGCATCCTGGTAAATCTCCTCTGCGCCCTTTCCAACGCCTCCACATCCTTCCTATAATGAGGTGACCAGAACTGGACACAGTACTCTAAGTGTGGTCTAACCAGAGTTTTGTAAAGCTGTATCATTACCTCGCGGCTCTTAAACTCGATCCCACGACTTATGAAAGCTAACATCCCATAAGCTTCCTTAACTACCCTATCCACCTGTGAGGCAACTTTCAGGGATCTGTGGATATGAACCCCCAGATCTCTCTGCTCCTCCACACTACCCAGAATCCTGCCATTAACTTTGTACATTGGAAGATCTTTGTGCCCTCCCTTTCCATATCTGCCTTCTCTCCATCATTATAGCCTTAGCAAGCAAAAACTTATCGATCTCTGACTTAAAATGAATGAGCCTAGCTGCAACTTCCAATTGTGAAGAGTTTTCCAATTTCAACCCCTTTCTGTATGGAAGGGTCATGGAGCTATGTTGCATGGAAACAGGCCCTTCAGCCCAACGTCCGAATAACCCACCCTTTCACATGTCTTTGGGACATGGGAGGAAACTGGAAGCCCATGCAGTCACAGGAGGAGCGTGCAAACACCACACAGGTGCTGCCTCAAATTTTTCCACATTTCATTACTTTTAAAGGTTTGGCTCCAATTTTAGAATCTGCTTCCCAGTCCTACTTTCCTCAAGCAGCAGAAATAGTTTTCCTCCATCTACTCCAACAGCTACCTACATTATCTTGAAAGTTCAGTCCAATCTTAGATTCATACAGTCCTAAAACAGAGAAGGGGTGCCTTAAGCTCATCATGTCCATGCCAACATTGACCCTTCTATTCTAATTCCACTTACTAGCAACTAGTCACCAGCCTTCTATAGGCTGTCTCCGGGTAAATAACGGGTTTCGTTTTAACAGATGTCCAAAGGTTGACTTTGTCCATAAGTTGGAAAACACACAAAAATCACTCAATACGGTAACCACATCTCCGCTGTGCTGTAATGAATGGCATCAAAAGTGTAAAAGGCTGATAAGAAAGGATGATGACTAAAAGTGGAGAGAGGGAGAGAGAGGCAACTAGTTCTGCCGTTCGTAGGAATGAACGTATGTTTGTACGTCGGGCATTGTTGAAAGTATCCTGACTGGTTGCATCACGGTCTGGTACGGCAATTCGAATGCACAGGAATGTAAGAAGCTGCAGAGAGTAGTGGACTCGGCCCAATACATCACGGGCACATCCCTCCCCACCATCGGTAGTATCTACAGGAGGCAACATCTATCGTCAAAGATCCCCACCATCCGGGCTGTGCCATCTTCTCGCAGCTCCCATCGGGCAGGAGGTACAGAAGCCTGAAGTCCCACACCACCAGGTTCAGGAACAGCTACTTCCCTTCAACCATTCGGTTCTTGAACCAACCTGCACAACCCTAATCACTGCCTCAGTATAGCAACACTATGACTGATTTGACCTATGACGGACTTAGCTTTTTTTTGTTCTAATTGTCTTCTTTCTGTAAAAGTTGTGTTTAATTTATGTTTTTCTTGTGAATGTTGTGTATCTGATGCTCTGTGCCTGTGATACTGCTGAAGGAAGTTTCTCATTGCACCTGTGCACACATGTACTTGTGCATATGACAATAAACTCAACGTTGACATTTTTTCTTACTTTGACTTTTGAATTTAATAATATTATGGGAGCTCGTCTGTATGTAAGGGTGGCCAGAAGTAGGGTGTTCCTAACCCGGGGACAGCATTTATACTGAGGCAATTCAAGTGCTCATTTGGATACTTATTAAACATTGTACCTGCTTCTAGCACCAGCTCAGACAGTGTGTTCCAAATAATTCCTCCTCAGATCCCCTCTAAACCTCTTTACCCACCTTACCCTAAACCCATGCCCCCTAGTTTTAGACAGGCACGGTAGTGTAGCGATTAGCATAACGCTATTACAGCGCCAGCGACCCGGGTTCAATTCCAGCCACTGTCTGTAAGGAGTTTGTATGTTCTCCCCGTGTCTGCATGGGTTTCGTCCAGGTGCTCCGGTTTCCTCCCACATTCCAAAGACATACAGGTTAGGAAGTTGTGGGCATGCTACGTTGGCACCGGAAGCGTGGCGACACTTGCAGGCTGCCCCCCAGGACACTCTACGCAAAAGAGGCATTTCACTGTGTGTTTCGATGTACATGTGACTAATAAAGATATCTTATCTTATCTCTGCTATGGGGAATAGTTTCCTATAGATTGCCTGAGTAGTATGTGGGAGCCCTACACCCAGTATCAGAGCCCTGGCTGTAAAAAGCTTAAAATCAGTCAAGGAATAACAGTGGGACTAGGGGGGTTAGGGGATGCATGTGAGGGTGAGGGTACAGTAGCAATGGGTTAAGTTAATGAACTATTAGACAGGCCTCTGAACACCTGGAGATGGATGGGGAATTTAAAATTTGAGTAATTAAGTAAATCTGGGAAAAAATGCTAATCTCAGGAATGTGACCAGAATGTTATGTATTTACATAAAGGGTCATAGAGTCATACAGTCCAGAAGCAGGCCCTTCAGCCCAACATGTCTATACTGACCATACATGAACCAAGTACACTAATCCCATTTTCCAGTAAATGTGATTAGTGATACAAATGCTTCTCTGGTTCATTGAAACTCCTTGGGAAAGGCAAGCTGCCATCCTTACCTTGTCTGATCCCGAGGTCCACAGCATTGTTTCTGGCTAGCCCTGACTCCATACAGTTTGCTGCCTCACAGCTTCAGTGACCCCGGTTCGATCCTGACCTCCGGCACTGTCTGTGTGGAGTTTGCATGTCCTCCCTGTGACCACGTGGTTTCCTCCCAGGTCCCAAAGGCATGCGGATTGGTAGGTTAATTAGCCATTGTTAATTACCTCTAGTATAGGGGCTGGTGGGGACATCAGGAAACAGTTGATGGGCAGGTGAGAGAGTATAGGTTGCAAGGACATAAATGGGGAAATGGGGTTGATGTTATTTTTCAGAGAGCTAGCAGAAGCTCAGTGGGCTGAATGGTATCCTACGTTGTAATGAAATATATGCACAGGACGTATGGATGGATGTTAACTGCTGTAAGGACATAAGGGGGGTACAACGGGCATTGATGGGTGAAGTGAGGAGGCAAGGACCTGGCAGATGGAGTGCAGTGTGGGAAAATGTGATAGTGACTAGTTTGGCAGTGCAAAAGGAGGCATTATCTAAACAGTGAGAGATTGCAGAGGGATTTGAGTGTCCTAGTGCGTGATTTGCAAAAGATTAGTCTGCTGGCAGAGTAAGTAACTAGGAAGGCTTACAGAATGTTATTGTTCATTGCTAGCAGAATTGAATACAAAAGTTAGGGGGGTTATGCTTCAGTTATGTTGGGCATTGGTGAGACCATGTCAGGCAAAGTGTACAGTATTAGTCTCCTGAGGATAATGTAAATTCATTGGGTTTGTCGGAGGAGGTTTACTAGACTGACACCTCAAATGGGTAGGTTGTCTTATGAGAAAAGGTTGGACAGGCTAGGTTTGTATCTGCTAGGGTTTACAAGAGTGCAAGGTGACTTGATTTGAACATCAGATCCTGAGGGGCCTTTACAGGGTGAATGTGGAAACGGTGTTTCCTCTTGTGGGAGAGTCAAGAACTATGGGCCACTGTCTTAAAATGTGGGCTCCGGGTGCTCCGGTTTCTTCCCACATTCCAAAGACGTACGGGTTGGGAAGTTGTGGGCGTGCTATGTTGGCGCCGGAAGCGTGGTGACACTTGCGGGCTGTCCTCGGAACACTCTATGCAAAAGATGCATTTCACTGTGCGTTTCCATGTACATGTGACAACCTTATCTTATAAAAATCTGAGACAAAGTGAATTTTTATCTCCGAGGATAGTGTGTCTTTGGAACTCCCATCCTCAAAGGGGAAATGGGTCTTAGAATATTTTTAAGGCAGAGGAACACCATAAGACCATAAGGTATAGGAACAGAATCAGGCCATTCGGCCCATCGAGTCTGCTCCGCCATTCAATCATGGTTGATTTTTTTTAAACCCCAATCTCCCGCCTTCTCCCCGTAACCCTTAACCCCCTACCAACAAAGAACCAATCAATCTCTGCCTTAAACACACCAACGACTTGGCCTCCACAGCCCTCTGTGGCAACAAATTCCACAGAGTCACCACCCTCTGGCTGAAGAAATTCCTCCTCATCTCAGTTTTAAAGGGACATCCCTTTATTCTGAGGCCGTGCCCTCGGATCCGAGACTCTCCTACTGATGGAAACATCCAAGGGAAGATAAATACTCAATAAGCAAATGGATGAAAGTTACCTGGAGTAGGTAGGGGTGTGGAGTTGAGGTTATTGATCTTATTGAATGACACAGCAGGCTCAAGGGTCCTAGTGACCTGCCCCTGCTCATTATGTAGGCTGGTGAGGTCAGTGACACCCATTTCCCATGAAAAAATTAAAATAACATTTACCATATAGGAAGGATGTGATTAAACTAGAGAGGGTGCAGAAAAGATTCACAGGAATGTTGCCAGGACTGGAGGGCTTGAGTTATAAGGAGAGACTGGATAGGCTGGAACTGTTTTCCCTGGAGTGGAGGAAGCTGAGGGGTGACCTTATAGAGATATATAAAATTATGCGGAGCATAGATAAAGAGTCACACACTTTTTCCCAGGGTAAGGGAGTCTAAAAGGGTGAGGGTACAGGTATAAGGTGAGAGGGGGAAGGTTTACCAGGCAGGGTTTTTCACACGGTGGGTATATGGAATGAACTGCCAGAGGAAGTGGTTGAGGCAGGTACAATTAGAACGTTTAAAAGACATTTGGACAGGTACATGGGTATAAAAGGTTTAGAGGGATATGAGCCAAACGCATTCAAATGGGATTAGCATAGATGGGTATCTTGGTCGGTATGGATGAGTTGGGCCGAAGGGCCTGCTTCCTTGCTGTGTAACTCTATGAACCTGTGAATCTATAAGCCAACACAGCAAAATACCCCAAATGCATAACAGGACATCTATCAAAATTCAACAGTCAAGGAGGTATTCATGAAGACAGAGGTGCACTTAAACGAGTGCCACACCCGGGTGGTGGGTGCCTGGAACGGGCTGCCAGGGAAGCAGATACAACAGCCACATTTAAGAGGCATTTGCAGAGGCCCGAGAGCAGGCAGGGAATGGAGGGTTGCGGACCGTGTGCAGGCTGATGGGATTAGTTTTGACTGGTATCGTGATCAAAGGGCCTGTTCCTGTGCTGTACTGTTCTACGTGAAAGAGATGGAGAGGTTTAGGGCCTGGACAGCTGAAGGCGATTAAATTTGGGAATGATTAAGAGGCTGGATTTGTACAGATTGCACAGGAGGGATTGCACGAAGATTTATCAGGATGTCGCCTGGGCTGGAAACATTTAGCCATGAGGAAAGATTAGATAAGCATGGGTTGTTTTCTTTGAAACCAGAGACTGAAAGGAAACTTAATTGGGGTGGATAAAATTATGAGGAGCCTAGAGAAGCAGTAAAGACCTACTTTGCTTAGCAGAAGGGCAGTGTAGTGGTTAGTGTAACGTTATTACAGCGCCAGCAAACCGGGTTCAATTCCAGCCTCTGTCTGTAAGGAGTTTGTATGTTCTCCCTGCGTCTGCGTGGATTTCCTTGGGGTGCTCTGGTTTCCTCCCACATTCCAAAGACGTATGGGTTAGGAAGATGTGGGCATGCTATGTTGGCGCCGGAAGTGTGGCGACACTTGCGGGCTGCCCCCAGAACACTCTACGCAAGAAGATGTCTTTCACTGTGTGTTTCGATGTACATGTGACTAATAAAGATATCTTATCTTATTAAAAAAAACCCAGAGGGAATAGATTTAAAGTAATTGGTAGAAGGATTAGTGCAGAGATGAAGAAACAAAAATGTTTCACCGGGAGGACAGTGGGGGTTTGGAACCCACTACCTGAGGAGGTAGTGGGAGCAGGAACCTTCATCGCATTGTAGAAATACTTGAGATTTCCTTGAAGAGGTGTGATCTTCATCTCTATGGACCAAAGGTGCACCTCTTTTTGACAGGCAAAGACCCAATGTGATAGAAAGGCCTTCTCACTGCTAACATTGTTGTAAAATTCACCACAGCAGAGGATTAATGAGAAGGAAATCTCCGCAGGCAAAGAAAGCCAATCACCCGACCACAGACTGAATCCACCAACGACACACGTAGACCACGGTGACCTCTCTCTGCCGCACTTGTACAACAGAAGCAGGCACCTGTACTCATGGAATGACTGCACACTCACTGGTTGAGTTCTGGCTCATCTTCCAGCTTGGTCCTCCTCCTGTGACCTTTCCTCTTGCTGCTTCTCCTGAAAGAAAAACAAATTGCCTGTGAGGGACAAGCAGAGGCTTCTGGTTTGAAATGTTCTCCCGAGATGTGCGAGTTTGTTGAACTAATACTGGGATTCCTGTACCTGTCGCCTTTCAATCGCTTCCGCCGTGGTCTGAAACAAAGAAGAGGAGAGACTGAAGAGGCAATTATCATACGAGACACCCTACAAAAGAGGCCATTCAGCCCATCTTAAATATGCTAGCTCTTTGAAAACTATCCAACTCTTTTCTCCTCTCCCAACAGCCCTGTAAATTTCATGTTTAAACATTTATTAATTCTGAATCTTCTATCAGGGCTCTGAGGAGACGTTTTCTACATCATAATAGCTCGCTATGTAAAATTAAATTCCCAAAGCCTCTCTAGTTCCTTTGCTGTTCCGGTTGCCTGCCTCCAGTTCCCAGATACAGTTTATCTTTAAAATAGAAACATGTTGCTGGAAATGCTCAACAAGTCAAGTATTTTAAGAGCAGGTTAAAATATTGATGAAGTAAATAAGAATAAAACGTCCAAAAGCAGATGCTGGAAATCCAAATTAAATCAGAAAGTGCTGGAAACACTCAGCGGGTCAGGCAGCATCTGTGGAAGGGAAACAGAGTTAATGGTTCAGGTCTATGATCCTTCATCTGAGCTGGGCTAAACTGGGTTGAGCCAATTCTGATGACCTGGACTTTTACCTCTGTCTCACTCTCTGTAGATGCTCCCTGACCCGCTGAGTATCTAGAGCATGTTCGGTTTTGCTTTAGATTTCCAGCATCTTAATTTCTTCATTAAGGTTTTGGCTTGCTACATCTGCTCTTAAAACTGCTCCAAATTCGGACAACAGAAGTCTTCCATCCCTGGTATTATTCCAGCAAATATTGTGTTCAGTTTTGGTCACTCTGTTATAGGAAAGGTGCCATTAAGCTGGAAAGAGTGGAGAGGAGATTTACAAGGATGTTGCCAGGACTTGAGGGACTGAGTTATGGAGAGAAGTTGAGCAGGTTGGGACTCTTTTTCAATGGAGTGTTGGAGAATGAGGGGTGATCTTATCGAGGTGCATAAAGTCATGAGGGGCATAGATCGGATGATTGTGCACAGTCTTTTTCCCAGAGTTGGGGAATCAAGAACTGGAGGGCATAGGTTTAAGGTGAGAGGGGAGAGATTTAATAGGAAACTGGGGGGAGAGCAAATTTTTCACCTAGAGGGCGGTCAGTATACGGAATGAGCTGCCAGAGGAAGTGGTTGAGGCAGGTACATTAACAACATTTAAAAGACAGGTGTGGTAGTGTAGCGGTTAGTGTAACGTTTTACAGCGCCAGCGACCCCAGTTCAATTCCGGCCACTGTCTGTAAGGAGTTTGTATGTTCTCCCCGTGTCTGCGTGGGTTTCCTCCGGGTGCTCTGGTTTCCTCCCACATTCCAAAGACGTACGGGTTAGGAAGTTGTGGGCATGGATAGGAAAGGTCCATATCCCTAAACACGGGCAAATTGGATCAGCTTAAATGGAAATCTTGGTCGGCATGGACCAGCTGGGCTGAAAGGCCTGTTTCCATGCTGTAGGACTCTATGACTGTAAATCTGCTCTCCACCTTCCCAAAGGCAGGTGCATTGCTATTATATGGACAACTGTATATGTCTACAGGTTCTGAGCCTACCTTGCTGTAGGGGGTCAGCTCTTAACCTCAGTATGGGCTGGGGCTACAGTTGGCTAGACCCCTTGACCATTATCCAGTGACTCCCGACAGTGACTTGCAAATGGGCATTGAGGGTAGTGGCGAGATGGGAAAGTACTCACTGGTTCGGGGCTCACCATTGTTGACCTAGCAAGGTCTGCGGACCCTCACTGGGGGATCGGCCACTTGGGACGGGTCCTAGTGAGAGCCCAGTGCCTTTGGATGCACAGAGTGAGGTCAGCACTTTAATCCGACGCAGACCCACTTGAACCCCACGCTCACCGGCATTCACAGCTACCGTGTTCTGTGAAGATCATCTCCTCCTGTTTGGTCACCTGCTCCAAAGGTTTTAACTTAATGACCTGAAAAATAAGATAGATAAATGTTTGTTATCTTAAAACAACATGAGTTACTGCAGCTGTTCACTCAGTAAGCAGTCGTCCGAGTAAGTCACCGCGATAACCCCAGGGTCGACAGAGAACAGGCTGCCTATCCCTAACAGCTCCATTCTTAAAGTCTCCACTGAGCCCCCTCTGCACCTAGGAGAACAACTTGACCTCTCCAGTTTCTCCGTGGATCCAAGATCCCACCGCAGGAATGGTTCCAGAAATGAGGGATTCCCAGGATGGATCAGGGAAGCTGGGATTGTTCTCCTTGGAGCTAACCAGGTTGAGAAACAACCTGATAGAGGTGGATAGGATTGTGTTCTGGTTCCGACAGGATAAAGGCAAGCTGTTCCCATTAGTGGAGGATTCAGGACCAGGGGAAATATATTCAAAACTTTGGGTAAAATTTATAAAGGAGATGTGAGGAATTTTTTTTGTTTAACTATGATCTGGAACTCATTCATTGTAAGGTTGGTGGAGGGAAAAATAATGGTAATTGGTATATTATTGTCACATGTACTGAGATACAGTGAAGAGCTTTTGTCTGCATGCCATCTGGATAGATCATTCCGTACATTGAGGTAGTAAAAAGGAAAACAGAATGCAGAATATAGCGTTACAGTTACAGAGAAAGTGCAGTGCAGGCAGGCAAATAAAGTGCAAGGGCCATGATGAGGTAGATTGGGAGATCAAGAGTCCGTCTTTAGCATATAAGAGGTCCGTCTGAGAGTCTGATAACAGAGGGATAGAAGCTGTCCTTGAGCCTGGTTTGTATATTTCACTCAACAAGAGAGGTAGATAAAACTAGAGGACATAGTTTTAGGATAAAGGGTAAGAGGTTTAGAGGGAATCTGATGGGGACCTTTATCACCCAGAGAGTGGTGAGTACCTGGAATTCCTGAGAGAGTGGTAGGAGCGGGTTCACTGACAGCATTTAACAAGTGTCTAGACAAGCACTTGAATCACCCAGGCATAGAAGGCAGTGGGCCAAGTACTGGAAGGTGGGATCGATACGGATGGGTCCCCATTGGTCGGCATGGGTGTGGTGGGCCGAATGGCCTGTTCTCTTGTTGTATAATTCTATGACTCTAAGTGGTGGGGATCTGGAACTCACGACCTGAAAGCAGAAACCTTTGTCACATTTTGAAAGCATCTGGTTGAGCAGTTGTAGCCTGCACGGCCATGGGCCAGAGCTGGGGAGTGGGTTTAACCCAAAGTCCATGTTCAACTGGCAGGGACGTGATGGGCAGAGTGGCCTCCTTCTGTGCCATTTCTGATTCTTTGATCCAAGCTATAGTGTTCCACAAAACTTTCAAATTGGCTAAAACAGTGTTTCTAATGCAGACTGCCTCAATTCATTCCATTGCCACTTTCTGCAATAAAACTATGTGGTAATTTGTTGAAAACCACTTTATTTTATGTATTTCATGGTGCTGAGTCATTTGGTAACATTTATTTGATTGTACAACTTCACCCTGAAAAGTTAAAGCCAATGGTATGACAAAACTTCCAAATTGGCTAAAACAGTGCTTCTAATGTAGATTGCATCAATTCATTCCATTGCCACTTTCTACAATAAAACTATGTAGTAACTTGTTGAAAATCATTTTATTTTATGTATGTCATGGTGCTGAGTCATTTGGTAACATTTATTTGATTGTATAACTTCACCCTGAAAAGCTAAAGCCAATGGTATGACAAAACTTCCAAATTGGCTTAAACAGCGTTTCTAATGTAGAAAGCATCATTTTGTTCCATTGCCACTTTCTACAATAAAATTATGTAGTGACAAGGCCTTTCAGGTGATGGAAAATACGTTTTTCAACTATTTCAAAGAAGAGTTGGGGTTTTTGTGACAGCGTCTTGTGGGAGCTTGCTATGCAAGGACATGCGGCCACGAAAGGTAGGACATAAATCCAAGTCTCTGCCTCAGTGCTGCAACCTGTGGCACCTGCACCCAAGGAGCTATAAACTCTCTCCCACCAAATGGTTAAGCTTCTCAACATGTATGGACAGAACTGTTCTCTCCTCTGAACTCAACACCAGTAGCGCGGAGGTGATGAACCTTTACCAACACAGTGGCGCAGTGGGTAGGGTCGCTGCCTCACAGCTCCAGAGACCCGGGTTCAATCCTGATCTCGGCTGCTGCGTCTGGAGTTTGTACCTTCCCCCTGTGAGTGGGTTTCCCCCGGGTGCTCCGGTTTCCCCCCACGTCCCAAGGACGTGCAAGTTGGTTAATTGGCCACTGCAAATTGCCCCTAGGTGCAGTTAAATGGCAAAAGAATCAAAGGGGAGTTGCTGGGCATGAGGGGAAGTTGCAGGGGTACAGGGAAATTAGGAGAAGGAGGTCGGGACAGATGAGAGTGCTGGTATTGACAACAGGGATAATGGTTTCCTTCTACGTTGGGGGAACTGGACATCCCCCCTCCCTTCCATTGGGAAAATCTTGGGGTGATGCCATTCTAAGGCCCAATCAGCATGGTTTCAGTATTGATGCTGCTTGGCACTGCTCCTTGCCCGTGCAGTGAGGTTACCTGTATCGTCACGTTGTACATCTCTCGCACCGTACAGCGCAGCTTCTCATCCCCACAGCAGCCAGCACACCGCAGGAGAGGGACACAGGAGGGTTTGAAGATGTACTCCGACTCGCTCGGATACTCCCGGACGACATCCACTAGCACCTCAATGGTCCTGCAATAACTACGGTTCCAAACCTCCTCAAACGGGACCACTGCAAAGGCAAAATGAAAGGCACCAGTCACTCACCTGGTGCAGGGCAGTGGATATTATAGGCTGGCTGAGCCTGAGACAGCTGCTTCCAGGAACCCCCACCCACCTGAGTATCAGAGGTTGCTGTGCTAAGGTTTGAGCTTGTGGACAGCAGGAAATTTGCCCCCTTGTGTCTGGTAACTGCCCCTATCATTTGGTTCATTCCTGCTTTTTGTCCCAATTTCCTTCCTTATTCAGACCGGGATAATACAGTCATACAATATGGAAGCAGACCCTTTGGCCCAAAAATTCTGCACTAGCCCACCCTTACTCTAATCCTACATTAAACCCATTTGCATTCCCATCGACTCCGCCCAGATTCCACCCCTCAGCCACACACTGGGGGCAATTTACAGTGTCCAATTAAACTACAGACCTGCACATCGTTGGGATGTGGGAGGAAACCGGAGCACCCGGGGGGAAACCCATGCGGCCACAGGGAGAACGTGCAAATTCCACACAGACAGCGTCAGAGGTCAGGATCGAACCCGGGTCTCTGGAGCTGGGAGACAGTGCCTTAACCTGCTGCGCCACTGAAGTATTTTAGCGTTCAGAATTAATGTCCAATTCCCAAAAGAGAGAGTACTGTATGTAGGTCAGGGTTAGGATGGCCATGAAATAACTCCCTTACGTCCACCATCTGGTTGTTATACGGAATGAGTTCCTGGCTGGTTCCCAACCATCCAGCTGTGGTTAATTAACAACGTGCTTTTATGAACATGTTAAAAGCTACATCCATGCCCTTGTTCCTGCTAGATCTGCCTTTTCCAATCCAAGTCTCCCATAACCGATTCCTGCAAGGATCACTCACCCCAAAACCCTGCTGCCTGCATCCCATCTCCCATTCAGCCATCGGTCCTGTTCTTGCCCATTGCCTCCCATCTCCATTTCAAAAAACCATCCCTTGGGTTCAAGTTCCTCCCCATCACCTCCCCATCTCTGCAGCTTCCTCCACACCCCAAGGTCCCTGCAACCATACAGTTCTGCCCTCTGGTTAGTCCCCAGTTTCCCTGACACAACCACAAGGGGGTGTATTGTCAGCGAACTGGGTTCCAATTCCTGGGAATTCCCTCTCCTGTAGCTAAACATCAACCACCAGAGGAACTCAGCGGGTCAGGCAGCACCTGTGGAGGGAAACGGACAGTCGACGCTTAGGGACAAGACCCTTCTTCTGGTCCAGAAACATTAACTGTTCATTTCCCTCCACAGATGCTGCCTGACCCGCTGAGTTCCTCCAGCAGATTGTTTTTTGCTCCAGATTCCAGCATCTGCAGTCGCTTACATCTTCAATTCTCTCTCCTGACCTCTTTCACCTTTAAAATCGTTGTTAAAACCTTTCTCGTTGACCAAGTTGTCCTTAAGGCTAATTCTCTGGCGCACTGCCAGTTTTACCTGAGCAAACTGCTACAAAGCCCCTTTTGGATTTTCTGTTCCATTGGTTGTATTTAATCCATCTCTATTGCTCTCGTTATCTCCCACTGCATGGACAATAAGTGCCATCTTGATGGAATTAGCCAGCTCAAGCATGTTGCTCCAATGAAAAAGACAAGCTGTTTGGTACAAGGCAGATTCGAAAAGCAGCAATCATATAACCCAGGCGCGGGACTGGTATTGGATTTGAGAGGAGGAGAGGTGACCCAGCTTTGTGTGCTGTGGGCACCACAGGTTTCCTGACCGACGTGAGACAATGCATCAGTCAAATAGCAGAGCGAAGAGTCTGGGGTTGATACCGCGCGCATCCTTGGGGGTTGGGAAATGCCTTCAGTTACTCCGGGCAGGGAGGTGAGAACGAGAATCCTGGCAGTGTTCACCTTGCCACTTTTCAAAGTTAAGTCAGCACACCCACCCCACTCCGCAATGCCACCCACCTCGTACCCAATCCTCATCGCTGCCCCTCTCTCATCCATTGGTCCATTCCCCTCACCCAGCCGGGGGAGGCCACACCTTCCCTGTCCAAGCCCCAGTCCCTGGACTCCTCTCTCCACCCCCCTAACTCCCTTTCAAATATTTGCCTAAAACCTGCCTCTTTGATGAAGATGTCCTAATGGCTAGTTCACCAGTTCAGAGCCAGTCTTCGATCGATTAAGTTCCTGGAAATGTCCTTTACCCCGATCAGCTTGTACATAGGCCGAGCCTCATCCTGCTCGTCTTCCCCGCCCCACCTCCCTGTCCCCTCTCCCACCCGTCACATTCCCCAGACTTCCATCGAGACCAGGCACCTCTTTACCCATTGCTTCCACTCATCCTCCACCTCCGTCTCCCCCCTCCCCTACCCCATTTATTGTGACACGGAGATCCATTCATCTCTGGTGGCTCGATCAGTGGCTGTGTGTGTGTAGTTGTGAGAGAGAGAGAACACAAGAAAGAGAGCGCAAGAGAGAGAGAAAGTGTGAGAGTGCAAATGAAAGAGAGAGAGAAAAAATGAGTGTGAGAGAGTGTGAGAGAGACAGTTCAGGAGAGGGAGAGAGAGTGCAAGAGAGAGAATGCAGGAGAGAGAGAGAGAGAGAGAGAAAGTCCAAGGGAGGGAGTGTGATAGAGAGTGTGAGAGAGAGTGTGCAAGAGAGGGTGCAAGAGCGAGAGAGAAAGTGTGAGAGTGAGAGAGTGCGGGAGAGAGAGACAAAGTGTGAAAGAGAGAGTGAGAGAGGGAGACAGTGCAAGAGAGAGAATGTGCGGGAGAGAGCGAGAGTATGAGAGAGAAAGAGAGTGCAAGAGAGAGTGCGAGAGAGTGCAAGAGAGACTGTGAGAGAAAGTGAGAGAGTATGACAGTGTGAGAGATTGCGAGAGTGCAAGAGAGTGTAAGTGCGAGAGAGAGTGTGTGAGAGAGAGAGTGACAGAGGAAGAGAGAGTAGGACAGAGAGAGAGTGAGACAATGTGTGAGAGACTGTGTGAGCATGTTCAGAGGAGGGGGGGTGGGGAGGCACAGCTCCCAGACACACAAGGTGGACATTCAACCGGTGACAGTTCTGGTTTTCCTCCAATCACGTTTCTTTGCCCTGAACTTAACACTGGGTCCTATGTGTAACAGGAAGGCCACCGCTTACCTCCCGGAGCCTGGCTGGACAGCTGGAAGAAAGAAGAAAAAGTAATTTAGTGCTTTTTATTCAGAGAAGGAAACCGTCCTCCCCTTCCTCAGCCTCTCTGTTCCCAGCTGACAGGGTCCAGGCTAAAAATGAGCAGAACACCCGCAGTGAAGATTCACACTTAGGGAGCTTGGTAACAGGAAAGGAACAACCTCCTCGGTGAGCTCCAAGTTCCTCTTCCTCTACCATCACATGCCAATGCACAGGGTGCCTGGTCAGGAGTTCTTTAACTAAGCATTTGGGCTAAATGTCTCCTTATGTGCTCAGTGTCACATTAATAGACCAATGAATAGCGTTGGGAGATATATCCTTTAATTAAGTCATTCACTGGTAAGACCCAGTTTTTATTGCCCATTGCTAAGTGCCCTTGCTGGGAGATTTCGGAGGGCAGTTCAGAGCAAACACATTACCATCAAAAGACATCAGATTTCCTTCCATAAAGTACATTAGTAAACCAGATGGGTTCTAATGTCAATCCAGTAATTCTGCAACTTCTGGCACCATCTCACAACTCCAGATGTGTTCAATTAATAATATTAATTCTACAGCAGTTGTGGTGGGAATTACACTCATTCCTCCAAGTCATTATGCCAAGTCTCTTGATCATTATTCTAGTAACATAACCACCATTGCTACCAGACACCATCAACACAGGTGCACCTCAGCGATGCATGCCTAGCCCACTGCTCTACTCTCTCTACACATGACTGTGTGGCTAGGACAGCTCAAACGCCATCTATAAATTCACCGTTGACACCACTGGTGTTGGCAGAATCTCAGATAGTGACGAGGAGGCATACAGGAGTGGGATAGATCGGCTGGCTGAGTGGTGTCACAACAACAACCTCGCACTCAATGTCAGCGAGACCAAGGAGTTGATTGTGCACTTCAGGAAGGGGAAGTTGGGAGAACACACACCAGTCTTCATTGAGGGGTCAGTAGTGCAAAGGGTGAGCAGCTTCAAGTTCCTGAGCGTCAACATCTCAGAGGATCTATCCTGGGCCCAACACATTGATGCAATCATGAAGAAGGCACGCCAGCACCTCTACTTCATTAGGAGTTTAAGGAGATTTCGTACATCACCAAAGACTCTTGCAAATCTCTATAAATGTACGGTGGAGTGCATTCTGACTGGCTGCATCACCACCTGGTATGGAGGCTCTAATGTGCAGAATTGCAAGAGGCTGCAGAGGGTTGTAGACTCAGCCAGCTCCATCACGGGCCCAACCCTCCCTGCCACCGAGGACATCTTCAAGAGGCGGTGCCTCAAGAAGGCGGCATCCATCACTAAGGACCCTCACCATCCGGGACATGCCCTCTTCATGTTACTACCATCGGGGAGGAGGTACAGGAGCCTGAAGACCCACACTCAACATTTCAGGAACAGCTTCTTCCCCTCCGCCGTCAGATGTCTGAATGGTCCCTGAACCCATGAACACTACCTCGTTATTCCTCTTTTGCACTATTTATTTATTTCTGTCACTTATACTAATTTTTATGTCTTGCACTGTACTGCTGCCGCAAAGCAACACATTTCACGTCATGTGTCAGAGGTAATAAACCTGATTCTGATTCCATCCATCACATTTTACTGGTTAAAGAGGTGTCAAAGCAATAAAAGTTGCTCCTGTTAAAAAATCCATTATCTTAGATTATTCCTCTTAACTAATCGATTTTTGACCCAATACATTAATGTCAGGGGTGCTTGGGAGATACAGTAGATTTTTTTTTTGGTTTGAAGCGGTTCTATATAAATGGATGTTGTTGTAATTGTCTCCGCAACCTGGTTGGTTGTTGGAAAGATTTCCTCTCCCCCCACTTTATGTTGAGAAGAGATGAGTTGTGGGGAACATGACTGTAATATACAAAACCCTGAAGGGTGTGAAATATATTTATATCTTTTTCCCCACATAGGAAAAGGCCATTCGGCTCACTCAGTCTCTGTCAGCTCTCACAGCTATCCCACCAATCCCATTCCCCCACTTATTTCCTTGTGACCTATGCCCATACAACACTACAGGAAGGATGTGACAGTGCTGGACAGGGTGAAGGGGAGATTCCCCAGGGTGTTGCCTGGGACAGAGCATTTCAGTCATGAGGAGAGACTGGGTCTGTTCTCCCTGGAGCGGACGGGGTTAAGAGGGGACATGATTGAGGTGTAAAACATTATGAGAGGTATAGATAGGGCAGACTACAGGAAACTTTTCCGCATATCAGAGGTGGATAAAACGAGAGGAGGTAGATTTAGGGGAAAGGGCGGGGGAAGAGATTTAGAGGGGATCTGAGGGGGACCTTCTTCACCCAGAGAGAGGTGAGTACCAGGAACACACTGCCCGAGAGAGCGGTGGAAGCAGAGTTGCTGTCAACATTGAGGAAGTATCCAGACAAGCACTTGAATCACCAGGCAGTGAAGACTATGGGCCAAGTGCTGGGAGATGGGATTAACATGGAAGGGTGTCTGCTGGTTGGTACAGTGCCCTGTTTCTGCGCTGTTCGACTCTGTGATCTATTATCTGAGCCTTAGGGCACGTACCACCAGGCTCAAGGACAGCTTCTATCCCACTGTGATAAGACTATTGAATGGTTCCCTTATACGATGAGATGGAGTCTTGACCTCACAATCTACCTTGTTATGACCTTGCACCTTATTGTCTACCTGCAATGCACTTCCCTGTAGCTGTGACACTTTACTTTGTATTCTGTTATTGCTTTTACCCTGTACTACCTCAATGCACCGTGTAATGAATTGACCTGTATGATCGGTATGCAAGACAAGTTTTTCACTGTACCTCGGTACAAGTGACAATAATAAACTAACACCAATACCAATACCAACCTACTCTCTCTCACATGCCCATCAACATCCCTCCTGATTTTCCTACACTGGAGGCCTGTTACTGACCAGTGCATATTTGGGATATGGGAGGAAACCGGAGCACCCGGGGGAAACCCTCACGGTCCCACGGGTATGATGTAACCTCCACACAGACAGCACCAGAGGTCGGGATCGAACCTGGGTCTCTGGAGCTGTGAAGTAACAGTTCTATTGGCGGCACCATTCTGCTCCCCTCATAGAGTTATACAGCATGAAAACAGGCCCTTCGGCCCAACTTGTTCGTGCAGTCCAAGGTGCTTCCCTGAGCTAGTCCCATTTGCCTGTGTTTGGCCCATATCCCTCTAAACCTTTCCTATCCATGTACCTGTCCAAATGTCTTTTAAACCTTGTAACTGTACCCACCTCCACCACTTCCTCTGGCAGCTCGTTCCATAAACCCACCATCTTCTGTGTGAAAAACTTGCCCTTCAGGTTTCCTTTAAATCTTTCCCCTCTCACTTTAAACCTATGCTCTCTAGTTTTAGATTCCCCTACCCTGGGGAAAAGACTGCCGACCATTCTCCTTATCTCTGCCCCTCATGATTTTATAAACCTCTATAACCTCTATGGAGGAAGATCTAAGGGGGATGACAGGGGTAAGTTTTTTTACATAGAGAGTGGTGGGTGCGTGGAACGCACTGCCCGGCAGAGGTTGTTCGGGCAGATACATTAGGGACATTTAAGAGACCCTTAGATAGACACATGAATGATAGAGAAATGGGGGGGGGGGTGCAATGTGGGAGGGAAAGGTTAGATAGATATTAGGGCAGGATAAAATGTCAGCACAGCATTGTGGGCTGAAGGGCCTGTACTATGCTGTAATGTTCTATGTTCTAAGGTCACCCCTCAGCCTCTTTCACTCAAGGGAAAACAGTCCCAGCCTATCCAGCCTCTCAAGCCCTCCAGTCCTGGCAACAGCTTGTGAATCTTTTCTGCTCCCTCTCCTGATGAAGGCAAATGTGCCAAATGCCTTCTTCACCACCCTGTCTACCTGTGTCACCACTTTCAGGGAACTATGTATTTGTACCCCAAGGTCCCTCTATTCTACAACACTCCCCAGAGCCCTATCATTCACTGTGTATGTCCTGACCTGGTTTAACTTCCCAAAATGCACCGCTTGTCACTTGCCTGAATTAAATTCTATCTGGCATTCCTTTGCCAGCTTTCCCAGTTGATCTGGATCCTGTTGTAACCTTAGATGACCTTCTTCACTGTCCATAAACTTACAAGTCACATCACCTACATTCTAATCCAAATCGTTAATATATAAACAACAGAGGACCCAGCACCGATCCCTGCGGCACACCACTGGTCACAGGCCTCCAATCTGAATAACAACCCTCCACTACCACCTTCCACCAAACCAATTTTGTATCCAGTTACCTGGCTCACCCTGGATCCCATGTGGTCTCACCTTCTGGACTAACCTACCACACAGGCCCTTGTCAATAACCTTACTAAAGTCTAGGTAGACAACATCTGCTACCCTGCCCTCATCGGTTCTCTTGGTCACCTCCTCAAAAAACTCAACTCTTGTGGGTTTATGGGAGAATGCAGAACAAGGGATCACTGTTTAAAAATAGAAATGAAGTAAAGTTTTTTTTAATCTCAAGAGGTTGTGAGTCTCTGGCACTCTCTCTGGTAGAAGATAGCTTTGAATGTTTTTAAGACAGAGGTAGATAAATTCTTGATACACAAGGGATGAAAGGTTACAGGAGTAGACAGGAATGTGGAGTTGAGGTTATGATTAGAACAACAACACTTTTGAGCAGCTCAGTGGCACAGCTGGTAGAGCCACTGCCTCACAGCACCAGAGACCCGGGTTCAATCCTGACCTCAGGCACTGTGTGGAGTTTGCACGTTCTCCTTGTGACCGTGTGGGTTCCCCCCCCCACCCCCCCCCCCCCCGCCCCCCGGGTGCTCTGGTTTTCTCCCATGTCCCAAAGACATCAAAATCAGGTTTATTATCACTGACACATGTTGTGAAATTTGTTGTTTTATGACAGCAGTACAGCGTAAGACAAGTTACAAAAATAAATAAATGGTGCAAAAGAGGAATAACGAGGTAGTGTTCATGGGTTTATGGACCGTTCAGAAATCTGATGACGGAGGGGAAGAAGCTGTTCCTGAATCGTTGAGTGTGGGTCTTCAGGCTCCTGTACCTCCTCTCCGATGGTAGCAACGAGAAGAGGGCATGTTCCGGATGGTGAGGTCCTGATGCAGGTTGGTGGGTTAATCAGTCGCTATAAATCACCCCTAGTGTGTAGGTATTGGTATTGGTTTATTATTGTCACTTGTACCGAGGTACAGTGAAAAGCTTGCCTTACAAACTGATCGTACAGGTCAATTCATTACACACTGCAGTTACATTGAGTTAGTACAAAGTGCATTGATGTAGTACAGGTAAAAACAGTAACAGTACAGAGTAAAGTGTCACAGCTACAGAGAAAGTGCAGTGCAATAAGGTGCAAGGTCACAACAAGGTAAATTGTGAGGTCAGAGTCCATCTCATTGTATAAGGGAACCATTCAATAGTCTTATCACAGTGGGGTAGAAGCTGTCCTTAAGTCTGGTGGTACGTGCCCTCAGGCTCCTGTATCTTCTACCCGATGGAAGAGGACAGGAGAGAATGATCTGGGTGGGTGGGGTCTTTGATTATGTTGGCTGCTTCACCAAGACAGTGAGAGGTAAAGACAGAGTCCAAGGAGATAGAATTGAGGAATAGAATTGGTTCCATGGAAAATTAGTGCGGTGATGGGATTGGTCTGTGAGCCAGTACAGACCTAAAGGGCCAAATGTCCCCTTCTACATCTGAGGAACTGTAAATATAATATAGATTAAACTATAATATAATGTGACAAAACAATATGGATTTTATTGAATGGCAGAACAGGCTTGAAGGGCTGAGTGGCCTACACCTGCTCCTAATTGAGCCGTAGAGATCGTGGTGGGGAGAGCCTTTAAATGCAGAGATTGTCGTCACATGACCTCCTCCCCACACGCACAGGACGTCATTGGCCAGTCTCCTACCAATCTCCGAGGCACTCCCTACATTAACAAGGAGATGAACAGGCTCATTATTTCCTAATGTCAAGAACCATCAATGTGAGCTTCCAATATTTTTATAACTAATAAAAAGACACCCCAACAACGTGCGGGTCGGTAGGTTAATTGGCCGTTGCAAATCTAGGGGGGAATTATAGAGTCATAAGCATGGAAACAGGCCCTTCAGCCCAACTCATCTATGCCAAGCAAGGTGCCCATCCAAGCTAGTCCCATTTGCCCGCATTTGGCCCGTATCCCTCTAAACCGTTCCCATCCACGTACTTGTCCAAATGTCTTTTAAATGTCGTACCTTCCTCAACTACTCCCTCTGGGAGCTCGTTCCATATACGCACCAGAATTGATGGGAATGTAAGGAGAATAAAATGTAGGCATAATGGGTGTTTGATGATTAGCATGAACTCAGTGGGCTGAAGGCCTCTTTCCTTCCCTGAGTCTATAAATATGTATTCAACTTTAATTAAAAATAAAATAAAAAGGTAGCCTATGAATCTTCTCCCAGCTGTTGATCGCAGAAGTGACAGCGATTAGTCTTCCAGGGTCACCCTGAAGAACTGGGATTCTACGCTGACTCAAGGTGATTCCCCAGGACTGTATAAAGATTTACTATCCCAAGCTCTTTTTCACATCTGTTCCATAAACAGCTCCTGGTTACGGCAGGAACTCCACGTCTCTGGTGACGGACAGACCGACCGAACCCCACATCTACTGCCGGTTGGGGCGGTGGGAGAGAAGGAAGGGAAAGCACTCAGGGGATCCTGGATCAACAGTCTCATCAGCCTCCGAGCTAACATGGGGTTAAAGTTCACTCTTTCCAACATTCCCAGTGGAACACTGGATCAGTTGAATTCCTTGCTGGGTTTAATTGTTTCTGTGGTTTGCTGTGGTAGAGTTTGAAAAATTTGCAACATAGAAGCTCCTCCAAAAAATAGGACAAAATGTTCTTGGCAGGAAAAAGAAGAGAGTGAGGTAAGTTTTCTCCTAATGCCAGATCTTTCCTGTGGCATAGTGCGGCTTCATGTCTTATGGGAGGAAAAGGAAGGGGGAGATGGAGAGGGTGGGCAATGTTGCCCCTTTTGAGGGCTCCAAGGGGGTGATGATGTCCTGAGGGCTGTGGGGTGGAGGAGAGGCGCCAGTGGGGGCAAGTTGGGGAGGAGCCAACCATGAGTGGATGGGTGATGGGGAGGGGCCATGACTGGGAAAGGGGTAACAGTGGAGTGGCATTGACCCAAAAGGAAAGCAGTGGTAAGGAAATAGGGGACAGAGAGAGGGAAGCAATGATGGGGGGGGCACCAGAGAAGTGGGGGCTCGCTCAGCGATGGGGAAGGGATGGGTGAGCAAAGAAGGGAAGAAACCATCACAGCAAAGTTCATCACCGTTCAATGACCACCTGAATCACACATGGACTCCTTTGGACACCCAAACTCCCAGAACCCTGAACTTTTAATTCCTAAACTTATGCCAACCAGAACTGTGACAGAATTGGAGTATTGGACAAACCAGTAACAATGCAGCTGTGAAGACAATTAGGGCAAGGGTAGGAAATGGGGAAGGAGTTGAACTAGCGTAACCTCACTGGAACTGCTTTACAGAGAAGCATTGATAATAACCTCCCCATCTGCACAGGAACAGTAGCTCAGAGAGTATTGGTCCACTGCAGCCAATCATGAGGAGTTTCACTTCCTCCGCAGGCTATTTTTGACTAGTTGCAGCTTTCAGTTTAAGAATGCTGCTGATGCAATTTCTCCAGTCATTGCTGGAGTTTAATAAACCACCTGGGGCAGGCAGCCAGATCAACCCCCCCACCACGGCTGAAGTGACCTTGCTATTCCCTGAAGGCAAGGAGGGGTCAGAGAGACTGACCAGGGGCAGGATTCAGGGAGCTGAAGAACAGCTGGGAAATCAGGAGTTTCCCGGACACTTTTATACAGAGGGCAGGCACGGTAGTGTAGCAGTTAGCGTAACGTTTTACAGCGCCAGCGACCCGGGTTCAATTCCGGCCGCTGTCTGTAAGGATCCTGTACGTTCTCCCCGTGTCTGTGTGGGTTTCCTTTGGGTGCTCTGGTTTCCTCCCACGTTCCAAAGACATACAGGTTAGGAGCTGTGGGCATGCTACGTTGGTGCTGGAAGCGTGGCGACACTTGCGGGCTGCCGCCAGAACACTCTACGCAAAAAGATGTATTTCACTGTGTGTTTCGATGTCCATGTGACTAATAAAGATATCTTATCTTAAAGGGGCTAAAAACCTGAGTTGTTCATGCAGATAAATCCCCAGAAAGGTGGTATGGCAGTGCACTGGTTAGTACTGCTACCTCACAGCTCCAGAGACCCTAGTTCAATGCTGATCCTCAGGTGGCGTCTGTGAGGAGTTTCTCCCTCTGACCACGTGAGTTTCCCTCTGGGGTGATCCGGTTTCCTCCCACATCTCAAGGACCTGCTGGTAGGTTAATCGGCCGCTGTGAGTGATCCCTTAGTGTAGGTATGTGGCAAACTGAGTCAAACGGGAGTTGATGGGAGTGAGAGAGAGGTAGGGCTACAGGGGAAATAAGGAGAGGGGAAATGGGACTGCTGGGATTGCTCTGCTGGGAGTCAGTATGGGTTGAATGCTCTCCTTCCGTGTCATCAACTCGTGTCTCTGTGGGTTCGATTCTCAGTCCAGCCCAGTATGAAGATGCAAGAGACTGCAGATGCTGGAATCCGAAGCAACAAACAACCTGCTGGAGGAACTCAGAAGGTTGAGTTGGGGCATCTCTGGTGGTGGGGGTGGTGGGGCGGGAGTGGGAAAGGAATTGTCGATGTTTTGGGTCGAAAGCCTGCATCAGGACAACTTGAGTATGAAACCTACACCAACTTTCCTTATGCAACGCGAGGGGAGTGTGCTGTTGTCCAGGAACCACCTCTCAGGCCAAGCATTAAACCATATCGAGCAAAAACTCCCACAGCACTCTTTTAAGTAAGGGCAGGGGAGATGCCCCAGTATCGTGGCCCGTTTGTAACCTTCAACTCAGCAACTAAAATCTGATGAGCCGGCGGTTCCAGTTTGTGCTAATTGGTTGCTGCAGACCCGACGTTACAACATGCAGAGAACAGGCATCCAAAGGCCTTTTCTAATCAAGGGTGGCTGCCACTTTACAACAAGGTTGCGTTCCCAAAGAATGGTCCGTATTGCAGTTTTCCATAATGCAAAGACCGTGTCATCTGCACGTGCATCAAGAAATGCAAGCTGAAAAAATAAATCTTGTGTTTATTTATTCATTCCCCACCCCCACATAAATTCCATGAGAGCAAATTTTTGGGTAATGATTTGTGCAGGAAGTCACTGTAGTGTAGTGGTTAGTGTAACATTATCACAGCACCAGTGACCCGGGTTCAATTCCGGCCATTGTCTGTAAGGAGTTTGTACGTTCTCCCCGTGTCTGCGTGGGTTTCCCCTGGGTGCTCTGGTTTCCTCCCACGTTCCAAAGACATACAGGTTAGGAGTTGCGGGCGTGCTACGTTGGTGCTGGAAGCGTGGCGACACTTGCGGGCTGCCCCCAGAACACTCTACACAAAAAGATGCATTTCACTGTGTGTTTCGATGTACATGTGACTAATAAAGAAATATTTTATCTTATCTTATCCTTCCGTAAGGGCGAATTTTCATAACCCGAATGGCCGTAATGCGGGGGTGGGGAGGAGGGGGTCATCAAGGGCATCAAGGGACACAAGTTCAAGTCCCACTACTGTAGTTGGGGAATGAGGTATCTGGAATTAACAGTGACCACACATCTACCGGACTGCCGGCTCAATGCCTTCCCTCAGGGAAGGAAACCTGCCGTCTTTCCCCAGATTGGTCTCTATGCGACTCCAGACTGGGTAATGTCGCTGACTCTTAATGAACACTGACATAGCCATTAAGGGCGATGAGGGACGAGCAGTGGATGCTAGTCTTACTGTTAATGACCACACAACAAAAGCAAACTTCAAAATGCTTTAAATACACAATGAGTGTTTCTGACTTAAACACTCATGCAAGGAAACAGGTTCAAGACACCTAAAGCTCCTTGGGTGATTATTTCCCTCTTCAATTTCCCTCTAGTCTTCTGCCCATTATCTTCATCAATGGCCCTCTCGTTATCGACCTCTGCTCCCAGGGCAATTTGCCTAAAGATATTAATGTTCCATCTGAAGGACTTCCTATCCAGGGTAGAGGGAACCACTGGGGGGTGGGGGGAAAAGAGTTAACTTTTTCCCTTCCCAGTTGGTCCATGCCACCACCCCAGTGTTGCCTGGTGTAGGTCTGGCAGTCAAGGCATTAGGGGACAATACAGTTACAGGATGGGGGGAATCCATTTGGCCCATTGAGATGCTAGCTCTTTCAAAGAGCAATTGATTGGTCCCCTTCTCCTGCTCTTTCCCCAATCTTTACACGGCATTTATTCCATTTAGTTTCCTCCAGCCTCCGCCCCACTCTGCATCAAATAGTACGCCTGGTGCTTTTGCAACTTCCCTATAATATGTTCCCTATGCTTAACAACGCCTCAGAAAGTAGTCTAGAGGTCCAAGGCCAGGAAAGTGGGGAACAGAAAGAAGAATGACTCCTTCCACCCTTACTGGCAAAACCCACCCCACCTAGCGTAAATGGGAACTTGGCGCTCAGCACAGACTCAGTGGGCTGTGCCGTATCTCTCTCTGACTCTATGACACCTTAGCCTTAAAAGAGGGGCAGTGACATGCCCAGATGTTGGCAGCCTGGTTCCTTGGTGCTGCTGGTAAGCTGGTTGAGAAGCCAAGGTGCAGATTACTTAAAGGCACCATCAAGAATGGATTTATGGATGCTCCTTTCATTCTCCGACAGATCTAGCCTTGGGTACACTGGACGTGTTAAAATTGTAGACCGCACAAATGTGGTTATGGTTAACTGTGGAGGGACTACAAGCGAGGGTGGCACAGTGGCGCAGCGAGTAGAGCCGCTACCTCACAACACCGGAGACCCCGGTTCAATCCCGACCTCCGGTGCTGTCTTGTGGGTGGAGTTTACAGGTTCTCCCTGTGACTTCGTGGGTTTCCCCCGGGTGCTCTGGTTTCCTTCCACATCCCAAAGATGTGCAGTTTGGTAGGATAAAGGGCCACTGTAAATTGCCCCTAGTGTGGAGGTGAGGGGTGGAATCTGGGGGGGGGGGGGAGAGAGTTGATGGGAATGTGGGGAGAATAAAAGATGGGATTTGTGTAGGATTAGTGTAAATGGGTGTTTGATGGTCAGCACGGACAGTGGGCTGAAGGGCCTGTTTCCGTGCTGTATTGCTCCATGGCTATGGGCAGACAGGCTAATTGATGAGAGAAATGAGATTTACTGAAGGGAAGTTGATGGGAAAAATGTTTTGTTAGGATGAAACTGCACTGACACAAGACCCTTACAAAGGAGCAGAGCATGCCAGATAAGTGGGAGGACAAGTTAACTAAACCATTAACCAAAAGCATATGGGGACGGCGAGCTTTATAAATGGGGACTCCCAAAGGATGGAGCCAATGCCAAACTTGTACAAGCGTGGGAAAGCTCTGAATACCCAACAAGAGTGGAGACAAACGATTCCAAGGGGCCGTGTGTCTGAGTCCAGAATAAGGACAGGAAAGGGTGGGGATGGGGGGGAGGGGATGTTTCGAGACCCTTTATTGGATCCGATGGGAAGCAGCTGGTTGGGAACTGCACTCAAGCACAAAAGGTTTGGCGCAGTCAGTTGACTCAGTACTGTGGAGGAAGGCTGTGGTTTTCAGCCTGGATATCAAGGGTTGGGTTGGTAAGCAAGGCTGGGACGTGAGGCATGGAGGGAGCTGATACCAGCCCTCACCATCAGTTACAAACACCCCACAGCTCCCAACCCCCCCAACCCATTTTATTCATTACTTATAATGTTGGCCTGTTACTAAGGCAACATTTACAAGAAAGACTGCATGTCAAAACGACCCAAACTGCTTTACAACCAATGATGTGTTGTCACATGGCAGTGAGCCATTGCACAGCAAGATCCCAGAAATAGCAATTGACCGGCTAATCTGTTTTGGCTTGTAGAAGGACAAGTATTCATCAGGAAAGTGGACGGAACACCTCTGCTCTTTCTGCAAATTAGTTCCATGAGATCTCCTACCCTGGAGAGGGAACGGAGCTCCAGTTTAATGTTTAATCTAGCAGTTTAATGACCCCCAGGTGCCATCTTAAATTGTACGGGTGGACCCGTAGGGTAGCTAGTAGGGCCACTGCCTCAGACCCCCAGGGACCTGCGCTCAATCTTGGCCTCCGGCGATATGCGTGTGGAGTTTGCATGTTCTCCCCATGACCCCGGGTGCTCCGGTTTCCTCCCACATCCCAAAGACGTGCGGGTCGGTGGGTAAATTGGCCGCTGTGAACGGCCCCCCAATGTGTATGTGAGGGGTGGAATTGATGGGAGTGTGGGAAAGACCAACAGGGAACGGGAACATTCTGATGGCGTGATGAGCCATCTAGCCATCTCCGTGGTAAGGAAACTTGGGAAAAGTCTCAGGAGTGAGGTTCAAACCTGCAACCTTCAAATGAAAAATAGGCAGCAAGTGAGACTGAAGAAAGGTTCCCGCATTACTCTGTGACTCAGGCCCATTAATCTACCTTCAGTGGTCCTCTCTTTAGGTTTAAAACTTTTTGACACATGGCTCTTTCGCAAATGTATTAGTTGCTTTGTTGCCAAATGCCGTTCATTAAAATAAGCTCTCCATTTCTGGCACAGAAAGTGAGATTCACTGACCAGTCAAATTGCTACAACACACAGAATACAACGTGCACTGGGAGAAGTAGCATCTGCGCAGTTCCAATAGGCAGAGAGAGTGTGTTTACACAGCTCACTTTCAGTCACTAGGGGCCACAGCTGCTTACACACTCACACATCTGGTCTATTTTACGGCATCTGTAACTTGCACCGGTTGCAAAACATGATTGGAACCGGCAGATCATTTCGAGTAGTTAGAAGTCGGAGGCTTAACCCTGAATTTGAACCTCTGCGTTTTTGCTGCCTGCATTTTATTTACTTTCCCCCTCCTTTATTGAAAATGTGGCTGTCTAGTAACCACAGGCGATTCACACTGAGGGGCATTGTCCAAAAATTAAAATACTGCAGATGCTGGAAATCTGAACTAAAATCCCCACCCCAAAAACAAAACTGGAAACACTCAGCAGGTCAGGCAGCACCTGTGGAGAGAGAAACAGAGGTAATGTTTCAGGTGAAAGACTTTTTACTGAAACGATCTGAAACATTAATTGTTTCCCTCTCCACTGATGCTAATGGACCTTCTGAGTATTCAAGGCATTTTCTCTTTCATTTCCAGAGGTATTATTAGTGGTCTGGGAAAGGTCCAATCTTTACAGACTTCACATAATGACAAATCTATTCTCGGAAGAGCTGGGGTCATTCTGTTGGCAATTAAAGCTGGTTACTGATTGCTGTAACTTCATGAGATGGAATTGAAACACAAAGTTTGTATGTAATTATCCTCAACTGGCAACTTTAACCTGCTTTTATTTGGAGAAGCTTGCTGTAGTTTTAGTTCCCTCTGCTATTTACAGAGGGAATAAGATCATGAGTAAGATATAAAATCATGAAGGGCATAGATAAGGTGAATGCACTCAGTCTTTTTCCCAGGGTTGGGGAATCAAGAACTTGAGGGCATAGGTTTAAAGTTAGAGGGGAGAGATTTAATAGGAACTTGAGGGGCAACTTTTTTGTTTACGCAAAGGGAGGTAAGGTAAGGTTTCTTTATTGGTCACATGTACATCGAAATACACAGTGAAATGCATCTTTTGCATAGAGTGTTCTGGGGCAGCCCGCAAGTGTCACCACACTTCCGGCGGCAACATAGCATGCCCACAACTTCCTAACCCATTCGTCTTTGAAATGTGGGAGGAAACCGGAGAATGAGCTGCCAGGGGAATTGGTTGAGACAGGTACAGGGATTGGAAAGGTTTAGGAGGTTATGGGCCAAACGCTGGCAAACGGGACTAGCTTGGATGGGGCATCTTGGTAGGCATGGACCAGATCGGCTGAAGGGCCTGTGTCTGTGCTGTATGACTCTGCGACTCCATGACTACTTTCCTGCAAGTTCAGGTACATGTCCACCCTGCTGCCAACTGATTCACTGACAGAGTAACCAATGGAAATTTGGGTGAAATGGTTTCTAACCTTGGATGGATGGCGCAGCCTCTAAATAAAGGGACGTCCCTTTAGAACTGAGGTGAGGAGGAATTTCTTCAGCCAGAGGGTGGTGAATCTGTGGAACTCGTTGCCACTGAGGGCTGTGGAGGCCAAGTCATTGGGTGTATTTAAGGCAGAGAGTGATAGGTTCTTGATTGGTGAGGGGGTTAAGGGTTATGGGGAGAAGGTGGGAGAGTGAGGTTGAAAAAATAATCAGCCATGATCGAACGGTGGAATAGACTTGATGGGCCAAATGGCCTAATTTTGTCCTATATCTTATCGTCTTATGGTCATATCCTCTGGGAAGGGTTGTGTGTCAAAGATTAGAGTCACAGAGAGATATAGCACTGAAAAAGGTCCTTCGGCCCATCGATTCCATGCCAACCATCAACTACCCATTTATGCCAACCTTACACAAATCCCATTTTATTCTCCTCATCAACTCTCTCTAGATTCTACCCCTTAGCTACCAGGTTAGTTACTGAGGCCAAATAACCCACCAACCTGCACGCCTTTAGGATGTGGAAGGAAACTGGAGCAACCCACAGGGAGAACATGCAAACTCCACACAGACAGCACCAGTAAATTAGTTATAAAGAAGCAAAAATAAATAAAAATATACTAGGCAAGAGAAGTCCTAGTCTTGGGGCTGCTCACAATCCCCAGGATAGTCCCAGCTCCCTAAAAGGAGTGGTTTATAACACAACGAGGGGAACAAAATCGGCAAAGCTTGATTGAGTCTGAACATGTCAGGCTTTCACTCAGAAGGACTGGGAGTCTCTGAACTCAAGCACCGGTAGAGTGCATTGGGTTGTCGATTCAGCAAGAGCCCAGTGACCAAAAAAAAATTGCCTTCAATTGCATAATTCTGGGGAAAATATAAATAGAATTATGCAATTAAATTCCTAAGTCTTTCCTTTACATATGAAACCAGAAGGTTTGTAAGATGTTTATGAACGTAAGAAACAGGGGTAGGCCATTCAGCCCCTCGAGTCTGTGATGGTATTCATCAAGATCACTGCTGATCTGCTACCTCAGCACCATTTTCCTGCACTGAATATCCCTGAATATCCAGATTAATTGAAAGCAGCTGAGCCTCCTCTGTGCCTGGGATAGAGAATTCCAAAGGTTCAGCACCTTTGGAGTGAAGAAATTTCTCCTCATCTCAGTCCTAAAAATACTGGCTCTTATTCCGAGACAGTTTCCCCACCCCCCTCCCCCCCACCCCGGTCCTGAACTCCTCAGCCTGGGGAAACATCCTGTGTGTAAGAATGCAGAAAGTTTTGGTGAGATCTCCTCTCGTTCTTGATCATCGAGCCTCATTCTCTCCTTGGCAATTATCCCGAGGCATTTGCAGCTTCCAGGAGCACAATTAGTGTGACCTCCCGCTCCCTCACCAGCACAGAGCACTGCAATCTGCCAACTCAGCAGTGCAGAACAGCAACCTTTCCGATCTGGCTGAGGCAGGTGCTTGCAGCCATTAACTAGCTGAGTGCCAGGGAGCTGCTGTCGGACTACCCCATTCTGCCTATATCTTAGTGCATGCAGCTCATTGCTGCATTGTGCTACATGCTTGCACCAGGCAGAGGGCAGAGAGCAGCACCAACAGTGCATTCATTGCGCATGCATTCCCCTCTGTTCTGGATGCACGGTTGGAAGGGAGACAGAGTAGGTGGTGGTCCTGGGGGGGAATTGTGCAGGGATTAGGACGTCCAGGACTAAGTCAGGTTCAGGGACTGTCTGGAAGCAGGAGCAACACTAGACATGGTGGGCAGAGGTTTCAAGGACACAGCCTGCCCTGGTGGTGCGTGTGTCAATCGATGGGTCGCTGGGAGATGCCCCCCAGGTCTGGATCGGGCCCTATTGGAACCGAGCCTTGGAGTGAGGGAGGTGGAAACAGTCCCACCCACCAGACAGTGAGTGCGGAATGCCAATCCCTCACTCCCCGGTCTTCACTGCAGACAGCGCTGGGATCCCTACAGGAGCCTCAAACTACCAATCATTTCAAAAAAATGCTTTCTGCCAAAAATAAACACGCCTAATGACTGTAACAGGTCACCCCTCGATAATGAATGGGTTCTGTTTATACAGATGTCCATCAGTGGAAAAATACACCAAAACAAAATCACTCCACAATACTGCAATGGATGGCATTGAAAGCACATAAGATTGATAAGAAAGAACAATTACTAAAAGTGGGGAGGGAGAGGAAACTAGTTCTGTTGTTCGTAGGAATGAACATTTGTATTTACGTCGGACTTTTGAATTTAATAATATTGTGGGAGCTCCTTTGTACGTAGGGGTGTCCATGAGTTAGATGGTTGTAAAATGGGCATGACCTTATTAATAAAAAGTCAGGATTACTTTTCCACAATCCGGTCTGTCTTACCCTCAACTCAGCCATGTTTCCTTTTAAGTTAATCCTGCAGTTAGGATGGGCAAGGAAGGATGTTCCTGATGGTGGGCGAATCCAGGACTTGGGTCACAGTCCAAGGGTAAAGGATGAGCCATTGACAGCTGAGCTGAGGAGCAAGTACTTCTCCTAGAGAGTGGTGATCCTGGGGAACTGTCTACCTCAGAAAGGAGTTGAAGCCAAAATTATTAATTATATTCAGGAAGGACCTGGGAGGGCACTGAATCTGAATGATCAGCCATGATCATATGCGATGGTGGACCAGGTACCAAGAGCCGACTGATCTACTGCTGCTCCTAGTTGCTATGTTTCGATGTAATTGGTTTATTATTGTCACATGTATCGAGGTACAGTGAAAAACTTTGTTTTGCGTGCCATCACATCAGTACATCGAGGTAGTTCAAAGGGAAAAAGCAATAACGGAATGCAGAATAGAGCGTTACAGTTACAGAGAACGTGCAGTGCAGGCAGACAATAAGGAGCAAGGCCATGACGAGGGAGATTGGGAGGTCAAGAGCTCATCTTTGGTGTCCAAGGGGTTGTTTAAGAGTTTTATAACAGCGGGATAGAAGCTGTCCTTGAGCCTGGTGGTGTGTGTTTTCAAGCTTTTCTATCTTCTGCCCGATGGAAGTGGGGAGAAGAGAGAATGTCCAGTATTGGAGGGGTCTTTGATTGTTGACTGCTTTCCTGAGGCAGCAGGAAACGTAGACAGAGTCCATGGAGGGGCTGCTGGTTTTCGTGATGGACTGGGCTGTGTCCACAACTCTGCAGTTTCTTTCCTATCCTTCCTAAAGCTTGCTTCTTAGCTGCCAACTTATGTCATTACGTGCCCATTGCAAAAAAGGTCAAGATTCTTTACTGTGTTAGAGGTGGCATATAAATGCAAACTGTTGTTATGCTAGACCTGGAAATGTTTGCTTGGCACTTTGGTTACACAGCCCAACCTCTTTCCTCCCCATTATAATGCGAGCCTGCACACTCCTGCCCTGATCCAGTGTCTGCTGCCTGGAGCTGCAGATTCCTGGCAACACATACTACGTCTGTTGCAATGCATTTCTTCAGCCCTGCCTCAAGAGATTTTGCTACTCATCCATGACTTTGCTGTTTGTTCCAACGCTCTCCAGCCTCCTGGAAATCTGAACTCATCCGAACTCTGCTGTTTGTATCCTAACTCCCGTGCATCCCTCAGTTGCAAGGTGCAATTGAAAATTCTCATTCCTGCTTTCAAACATGTACAGTGTAAACTCAAGTTGTTCTGTCACTCTGCAGGTATGTCCACACCATGTCCAGCTCTTGAGTGGCTTAGGTAAGAAGGCAGAAGCAGTTCCCCACTGGATCTGGAACTCACTGCCTGTAGGGTTGGTGGAGAGAGAACCAAGTGGGGCTTTCGGAAGGAAATTAGATAAGTGAGACAGCATCTAATCTGCAGGGTTCTGGGCAAATGGACGGGGGGGGGGGGGGAATTGCCCAGATAGCACCCAGCATCCTCAATGCACTGAATGACTTTATTCTGTGAAACAGCCTGACATGGAGGCTCCAATGCACAGGATCGCAAGAGGCTGCAGAGGGTTTTAGACTCAGCCAGCTCCATCACGGGCACAACCCTCCCCACCATCAAGGACATCTTCAAGAGGCGGTGCCTCAAGAAGGTGGCATCCGTCACCAAGGACCCTCACCATCCGGGACGTGCCCTCTTCTCGTTACTACCATCGGGGAGGAGGTACAGGAGCCCGAAGACCCACACTCAACGATTCAGGAACAGCTTCTTCCCCTCCGCCATCAGATTTCTGCATGGTCCATGAACTACCTCATTATTCCTTTTTCTCTGCATGATTTATTTATTTTGTAATCTATAGTAATTTTACCTTTGCACTGTACTGCTGCCGCAAAACAACCAATCACGTCATCCAAGTCATGATAATAAATCTGATTCTGATTCTATAATTTATAAGTCATCTGCCATGGAGTCCCCTGGTCTCACTTATCTGAAGCCAGAAGTTATTAGAATCATAGAGCTCATTTAAACCAGGCCCTTCGAGCCATCAAGTCTGTACCAACCATCAACACCAATCCTATAGCAATTCCATCTTTTTACTCCCCACATTCCCATCCACTCCCACCAGATTCTATCCCTCACCTACACACTTGGGGCAATTTACAGCGGCCAATTAATCTACTGATCCGCACATCTTTGGGATGTGGGAGAAAACCGGAGCACACGGGGGGGTTGTGGGTGGGGGGAACCCATGTGGTCAAAAGGAGAACGTGCAAACTCCACACAGACAGCACCGGAGGTCAGGATTGAACCCGGGTCTCTGGCGCTGTGAGACAGCAGCTCTACCAGCTGTGCCACAATGCTGCCCATAAATTTTGACATGAAAGTGCAGATTTGCCCAAAAGGTTGGGGCAAACTAACTCTCAGCAGAACAGTGCACAAAGGACCAACCCAATGCATATTACTGAGGGAAAAGGGGCTCAGGAACAGCAGAGAAATGGCAACAGAAGGCTTTCAAGCAGAGCGACGCAATAAACAGGAAAAGTTGGGGAATTTTAAAATAAGGCCAGTGAGCAAGATATATAAAAGTTTTAAAACTGTGAAAGGATTTGATAGTTTTTGAGAATGTTGGTACAGGCATCAACTCTAACCCACTCATCCCCGAGTTAACCCTAACCATAACCCACTCAACATTTGGGTGAACCCTAACCCACTCAACCCCTGGGTTAACCCTAACCCTAACCCACTCATCCCCTGAGTTAACCCTAACCCTAACCCACTCAACCCTTGGGTTAACCCTAACCCACTCAACCCTTGGGTTAACCCTAACCCTAACCCACTCAACTCCTCTAAATGATCTGCTAGTTAGTAACTAACTTGCACCTTTTCCCACTTCTGCTAATTATTTTGGTTAACAAAAACCTACCAGCCTTAAATTTAAACTTAATATCCAGTTAGCATCAGAGAACATTATGAGAGTAGATTTGTTTCCTAACACCATTCACTCTGTCTCCATTGACTCTGTCTACACTTCCCACTGCCTCGGGAAAGCAGCCAACATAATCAAGGACCCCTCCCACCCCAGACATTCTCTCTTCTTCCCCCCTCCCATTGGGCAGAAGATACAAAAGCTTGAGAGCACGTACCACCAGGCTCAAGGACGGCTTTTATCCCGCTGTTATCAGACTCTTGAACAGACTTCTCATACACTAAAAGATGAACTCTTGATCTCCCAATCTACCTCGTCGTGGCCCTTGCACCTTATTGTCTGCCTGCGCTGCACTTTCTCTGCAACTGTAACACTATATTCTGCATTCAGTTTTTATTTGCTACCTCAGTTTACTTATGTATGGGATGATCAGGCTGGATGGCATGCAAGTAAAAGTTTTTCACTGTATCTTGGTACACATAAACAAATCTCCAACTTCACACTGAACTTCTTTTAAACTGAGCACCTAAATCCAAACTTCCCATTCAGTGGAGAGAAAGACTGAGCTAACATTTCAGGTCAATGATCCTTGGTTCTGATGAAGGGTCTTTGAAATGTTAACTGTTTCTCTCTCTGCAGATACTGACTGACCTGCTGAGTGCTTCCAACATTTTCTGTCTTTATTTCAGATTCCCAGCATCCGCAGATCTTTTGAGTTTCATGTAAATTATTTCCAATATCTAAATATCTTGCAAATAATCTAAACTCTGTCAGGTACAATCCTGGAAGGTGAGAGGATGAATCCCACATAAAACTAGGACCCATAAGTAAAATATAGAATCATAGAAACATACAACTCAGAAACAGGCCCTTTGGCCCACTTTGACCATGCTGACCCTGATGCCAATCTACACTAATCCCTTCTGCCCACATTAGACCCGTATCCCTCTACACCTTTCCTATCTGTCTACCTGGCCAAATGTCATGGTATTGGTTTATTATTGTCACTTGTACTGAGGTACAGTGAAAAACTTCCCTTGCATACCGTTTGTACAGATCAACTCATTACAGAGTGCATTGAGGTAGTACAGGGTAAAAACAATAACTGAATACAGAGTAAAGTGTCACAGCCACAGGGAAGTGCAGTGCAGGTAGACAGTAGGTACAAGGTGCTAACAAGGTAGATTATGAGGGACCAGCCTCTCTCACTTCCTCTGGTGGCCCATTCCAGCATTCTCTGTGGGAAAAATCTACCCCTCAGATCGCCTTTAAAATTTCTCCCCTCTCACCTTAAACCTGTGCCCTCTAGTTCTAGACTCCCCTGCTCTGGGAAAACAGATTCTGACTATTGCTCCTATATATGCTGCCCATCATTTTTTAAACCTCTGTAAGGAGACTCCTCATCCCCCTACCTTCAAGTGAGAACAAACCCAGCCTGTCCAATCTCTCCTTATAACCACAGCCCTCCATTCCAGGCAACATCCTGGTGAATCTCTTCTGCACTCTCTCTATTGCTGCCACACCCTTCCTGTAGTGTGGCGACCAGAACGACATACAAGGGCAGTCCGACCAACACTTTGTACAACTGCAGCGTGAAGTCCCAACTCTTACACTCACTCTCTCGACCTCTGAAGGCAAGCGTTCCAAATGTCTTTTACTCTCCCCTATCCGCCTGTGTCAACACTTCCAGAGAGCTATGGACCTGTGCCCCACGGTCTCTCTGTACATCGATGCTCCCTGCCATTTACTCCTTATGTCCTAACAGAATTTGACCTCCCAATTACGCTTATCTGGATTAAATTCCATCTGCCACAGATCCACCCAACTCTCCAGCTGTTCCAAGTCCTGTATCTTCAGACAACCTTCCTCATTATCTAGGACTCCACTAATCTCTGTGTCTTCTGCAAATTTACTAATCACAACCCTTACATTCTCATCCAAGTCATTGGTATATATTACAAACATCAGAGGTCCCAGCACTGATCCCTACGGTTTACCACTGGCTACAGACCTCCAGTCAGATAAACATCCCTCCACCCTCTGTCCCCTCACCCCCCCCCCACCCTCTGTCTCCCATCACCCCCCCCCCCCAACCCTCCGTCTCCCGTCACCAATTCTGGACCCACTTTGCCCACACTCCTCAGATCCCTTATGCCTCAACCATTAGGACCAGCCCACCTTGTGGGACCTTGTCAGAAGGCCGACCTGAAATCGACCGCCACTAATAAACTCGGCCGGGAATTCAGTAGAAACTCCTCAGCCGGGCAGAGGGTCCCAGACCGCGGGGCTCGCTCCTGCGGGGAGCGGCCGGGACGATTAAAGGAAATCCTCGATAACTACAGAAGGAAGGTGACAGTCAAAGGAGGGTGGGTCTAGACTCAGGTGGAGGGGAGACGCTTGAACGTTGGGACAAATTGCCCGTCTCTGTGCTGCGAGCGTGATTTTAACGCTGCTTTCAACAGTGTCCAGGCAGGGCAACCGATGATTAAACCATGAGGCAACAGTGAGTCAGACCGCAAACACCAGGAGCGGACGGGATTAGTATTAAAAGCGGCTTTAGAATCAAAAGCCACAAACTATGGGCACCCCTCATTTATTGGCCATCTCTGTCTACCCCCTGAGCCACTTTCAGATAAGACAGAACCATGTCCCAGTGAGACTGGTGTCACAGTCAGGAGAAAGGCGCTGCTAACGGACGGTGTCACCAGAATTCTAGCTTCATGGAACTCCCTGAATCTGAACTGCCGGCTGGGATCCGAATGTCTGTCCTCTAATCATCAGTCTCCGGTGGATTAACAGCCCGGTTAGTAATAACCGAAATTCACTGTCAACAGTTTCAGAAAACAAAAGGCGAAATTTGTGACCGAACTCGCCGCACTGAAATGCAAATCAACGCCCGGGACATACCTGACACACTGACAGAAGCAGTAACTGGAGCGGCACGGGGCGGAGAGCCAATCCCACACATCGCGGTAGAGTCCCGGGACTCTTCATGGGAACCGGGGCGAGAGGCGTCCGATAAGGGCAAAATTCCTGCAGGAGATCAGGCAGCGAAATGAGAGGCGTGTGTGTTTGTGTGTGTGTGTGTGTGTGTGTGTGTGTGTGTGTGTGTGAGAGAGAGAGAGAGAGAGAGAGGGAGAGGGAGGGAGCCAGACAGCGATACAGATTAGATAAACAGTGTAGCGAGACTCGTGGTTCAGTTGTATAAACAAGTTACAAAGGCACGAATCAGCAACAGACACAGTCAGATACAAAGTTACACTGGCTGGATCAGACTGGGAGTCCCACAGTTACTGTCACCAACCTGGGCTCAGGATGGGACTCTCCCAGCGAGGGTCCCAGCCCCGGGGGTCGCCGGCTCCCGATCGCAGCCACTCTCTCTCTGCCCGGCTCCTGTAACATTTGATGGGTCTCAGATCGTGGAGCCCAAGCTCCCAGGCGCGCTCCCGAGTCACGGGATCCCCGGCGCGCTCCCGAGTCACGGGGTCCTTGGCAGAGAGCGAGACTGGGATTGGGTTTAAATAAACACGCAGACTAGTCGGAGCCCGAGGGCCAAGATTATCGCTTTATCTCCATCCCACCGCCAGTCTCTCTCCCCCTCTCTTCCCTCTCTCTGTACCACAGGCTCATTCTCTCACCTTGTGTCCACTCTTGCGTCTCTCTTCCCCCACCCCCTCTCCCTCTCTCCCCCACCCTCTCTCTCCCCTCATTCTCTCTCTTTCCCCCATCCTCTCTCTTCCCCACCGTCTCTCCCCCCACCCTCTGTCTCTCTCTTCCCCCTCTCTCTCTGGCAGAGTCCAGTTCTCTCTCTCCTTTTTCTCTCCTGGTCTCTCTCTATCTCCCCCCCCCCCCCCCGGGGTCTCTCAGTCCCTCCTTTTCTCTCTGGCCGAGACTCTCTCCTTATCTCCCCCTCAAATCCCTTTTTGTTGCTGTGTAGATGGTCAGGAATAGTCTTGAGTTCAGTGGGGACAGTCTGAGAGAGATGGGCTGAGTGGCCTGGCTCCCTTTGTCCGATGGAAACTTCCCCACTGCTGACCAACCTGACCACTCCCCCAGTGTGACCTCTCTAGCCTCCCCGGACTCTCCCTCCCCTGTAATTTCTGCAGGGGATGTGGGGAGTGATGCTCTAGGTGGGATTGGCAGGGGGTCTCACGGGGTGGGGAGGGGGTGTCACTGACTTACCTTGCCTCTTGCCCAGGGGTTCAGGCGACGGTGCTGCCCCTGGGGTGATGTGCTCTGGCAGACCGGCCACATCAAGAGGGGCCGCCAGGCATCCACTCCATTCCCAGTCTGGGCAGAGAGCCAGTTCATAGCAGAGGCCGTGCTGACTCACACCTGAACTATGACAAGGTTGTATTCAAATTCCTCCCATGCTTTGCCAGACATGAATTCTGCTCTTCACATTCCACTCTGGGGCGGCTGCTGTTTATAATCACACTGGCCTTCCTCCCCCCGTGCTATCTCTGTGACCTCTGTGTCTCTTCCAGAGCTCCACACTCCTCTACAGCATTCCCCATCTCCACCCCTTCCCTTTCACTGCCTGAGCTCCCAGTCTCAGTGACTTTCTTCCTACTCTGAAAGGCAACATCCATAGAGACCTGCGTTTATATAGCACCTTCCACGGTGTCCTGGACTATTTCACAGCCAATAAAGCACATTTCAGGAAGACTAATTGTATCGAGAAAGATGCCTGCATCGAGAAAGATGCCTGCATCGAGAAAGATGCCTGTATCGAGAAAGATAATTGTATCGAGAAAGATAATTGTATCGAGAAAGATGCCTGTATCGAGAAAGATAATTGTATCGAGAAAGAAAAAAGGCCATTCCCTTTTCTCTCTTCTACCTTCTGGGAGAAGATACAGGAGCTTGAAAGCCCAGACGTCCAGACTCGAGAACAGCTTCTTCCCCACTGCTGTCAGACTCCTGAACCAATCATCTCTCTCACACCCCCTTCCTGACAGTGCTGCCTCTCTTAACTCTCCCTCTCTCGGTTATTCCATTATTGTCTCTTTAGCATTTCCTTCTGCACTACCTCAGACTGCACTACAGACTTTGTCCCATTCTGCTGTTTTGTGCTCATCACTGTAGTTATTGTTACTGTTTGTACAGTTTACCCTGTGAGCTTCACGTGAGCAAGGAATTTCATTGCACCCTGAAGTGTGTGATAATCAACTAATCTGGTCACCATTGCATGACCATGGCGGTCAATTTGCATACATGGCGGTCCGCAACATCGACGTAAACTGTTTCCAGTGATGCTTATTCCCAAGGATACCTCCCACTGTAGCCATGGGATTGACAATGAGCTTGTGAGAGAACTTCATATTCACTCTCTCATTCCAAGAGCAGCCACTCTTTCCCATCTACACCACAGCTTTAGTGCACTGAATGTGTCTCTGCCACAGGACTTGAACCCACAACCTCCCGCCTCAGGGCCGTAAGCTCTGCCCGCTGAGCCACTGGGCAGTCTCCTGGACACTTAGCTTTTTGCCCAAACTGTGTCACTTGTCTCAACACTGTTCATGCGCTGGACTCCAAACTTTGTTTGCTAACACTCAGCTGAAGGATGCTGGGATGCTTTACCAGTGGTACCATGCTGTCGCACCTGGTGGAACCGCTGCTTCACAGTCCCTGGTTCGATCCCGACGTCCGGCGCTGTCTGTCTGTGTGGAGTTTGCACATTCTCCCTGTGACTGCGTGAGATCCCCCCTCCCCCCAGGTGCTCCAGTTTCCCCCCACATCCCAAAGAGTTGCGAGTAGGATAATTGGCTGCTGTAAATTTTCTGTAGTGTAGGCGGGAGGGTAGAGGCATTTGAGCAAGAGTAGGTCACAGCAAAGTAAGTGTTGGGGGGGTGGGATTGCTCCAAGAGCTGGCATATTGATGGGCTGAATGGCTCCCTTCTACTTCACACGAAAGTCAAAGTCGAGTTTATCGTCATGTACACAAGTGCATGTGTGCACAGGTGCAATGAAAAACTTACTGCAGCAGCATCACAGGCACATAGCATCAGATAAGCAGCAATCACAAGAAAAACATAAATTAAACATAAATTAAGATAAAATATCTTTATCAGTCACATGTATATCAAAACACACAGTGAAATGCATCTTTTTTGCGTAGAGTGTTCTGGGGGCAGCCCGCAAGTGTCGCCACGCTTCTGGTGCCAACATAGCACGCCCACAACTTCCTAACCCACATGTCTTTGGAATGTGGGAGGAAACCGGAGCACCCGGAGGAAACCCATGTAGACACGGGGAGAACGTACAAACTCCTCACAGACAGCGGCGGGAATTGAACCCAGGTCGCTGGCACTGTAAAGCATTATGCTAACCACTACACTACCGTGCCTGCCCAATTTTTACAAGAAAGAACACAATTAGAACAAAACAAAAGTCCATTTTAGTGCAAAGTGATCAAAGAGGTCATATTGTTGCTAAACTGTAGTGATTAGGGTTTTGCCAGTTGGTTCAAGAACTGAATGGTTGAAGGGAAGTAGCTGGTGGTGTGGGACTTCAGGCTTCTGTACCTCCTGCCCGATGGTAGGTAGCTGCGATATGAAAAGCATCACATGAAAAGCTTTAGTGTATTGACACTGCAGTGTGGGAGATGCCATCTCTTACATGAGATGTTAAACCAAGAACTCCTGTGTTGCTGTGAAAAATACCATGAACGGCACCAAAGATCCTGTGGCACCTTGGCAGGGCTGGTGTGGAGAATGTGTTCTCTTGTGGGAGAATCTAGAAGCAGGAGGTCACTGGTTAAAAATAAGAAGTTGTCCTTTTCAGACGCAATATTTTATTCATCTCTCAGAGGCTGGGGGAAACAGAGTCTTTGAACATATTGCTTGATAGATCCTTATAAGATAAGATAAGATTTCTTTATTAGTCACATGTACATCGAAACACACAGTGAAATGCATCTTTTGTGTTGAGTGTTCTGGGGGCAGCCCACAAGTGTCGCCACACTTCTGGTGCCAACATAGCACACCCACAATTTCCTAACCCGTACGTCTTTGGAATGTGGGAGGAAACTGGAGCACCCGGAGGAAACCCTCGCAGTCACATGGGGAGAACGTACAAACTCCTTACAGACAGTGGCGGGAATTGAACCCGGGTCGCTGGCGCTGTAATAACGTTATGCTGACCGCTGCACTACCGTGCCTGCCCTTGATAAGGAAGTGAGCAAAAGGTTAGCAGGGGTAGCCAGGGATGTGATGTTGAACTTACAATCAGATCAGCCACAATCTTATTAAATGGTGGGATAGGTTGAGTGGCTTACTCCTGCCCCTAACGTGGATGTTCAGGGGTAAACTGCCTGTGTTCTGCCCAGTGTGGATACCTCACACAGCACTACAACAGAGAAACGCAACTCCTTGTTGTAATCTGACTGCTGTTTGAGGGAGTTGCAAGCTATTTCACTGTGTCCACAGACAAGGCTTCACTAGAGCTCCTTGGGCTGGAAAGGGCTTTGGGACATCTGAAGGGGATGTGAGAGGCACTTGGAAATTCCAGCCTCTCTACCTCGTGCCACACTGAGGCCCCAGTCACCCGCTGAAAGGGTCAACCCTGGCCGTGCCTATAGATCTCATTATCAGTGATGCTGAATGGCTGGGCTTCCTGTTGCTTTGTGTCAAGCTCCCCTGGGGGCATCAATCCTTAGCTTGTTTATTATTCAGCGATGTGGGTCCACACAGACTCTGCTGCTGGTACTGGGTCTTCACAGAGCAGTCTGGGTCTCACAATAAGCAGTGTCTCGTGCGCACATTCACACACACACAGAGGGAGAGAGATAACGCACCAGCTAACTCTCTCTCTCTCTCTCTCTCTCTCTCTCTCTCACACACACACACACACACACACACACACACACACACACACACACAAACACAGACAGGATATAGGTACATACACACAGTCAGCCACACTGTGGCATGGACAGATACAGTTGCATAGATACATACATATGCACACATGTATACACACACACACACACACACACACACACACACACACACACACACACACACACACAAACAAACACACAGTCATATAGATACAAGCCAATGCACACACATCAACACAAACTCACCCACAACACATATAACACAGTCACATAGATAAGGTATAAGCCAGTGTGCACACATACAACAGACAACAATACACACACACAAGAGCACACAGTCTCACTGTTACAAGCTAGTATACACACACAATGCATACATATGTAACACACACAACACACAACACACACACACACACACACACACACACACACACACACACACACACACACACACACACACACACACACACACAAATGACCATGAACAAAATTCCCTCGCACTATTTCAAAAAAGAGCAGGGGAATTCTCCCAACATTTAGTCCTTCATCATTATCACCAAAATAGATTAGCTGGCCACACTGACACAGCTGTTGTGGGATCTTGCTGTGTTCAAATTGCCCACCCACAATGCAACAGTTTCTGCGCTTCAAAAGTACGACATCGGCTCGGAAATGCTTTGGGAACATCCTCAGGTTGTGAAAGGTGCTATACAAATGCACAGGATCTTTAACAGGCCCTTTCCTTCGCTGAGCAGAATTCTCACCTCAGAGGCAGACGGCGATGGGGGTCAAAACCTGGAGGAGATCCGAGAGCACAAAGTCTCAGGCTGGTGCTCGAGGACAGTACTGAGCAAGGGCTGCCCTGACAGAGCGCTATTTTTGGATACAGCATTAAATCAAAGGCTGATCAGCTCTATTAGGAAGGTGTGAAATAAGCTCTGACACTGTAGAGAGGCAGGGGCCTTATGTCATAGTTATTATTTAACCCTTAACCAGTAACACAAAAATAGTAGAATTATCATTGTCACATTGTTGTGTGAGGGACCTGCCTTTGCATTAGTGAGCTCTTGTGTTTCCAACGTTACAACAGTGGCAATGCTTTGAAAGGACCTACAGACATTCAAGGCTTTCTTTCCATTCAACAAAATACACAACATCAAAAAATAAAAATAAAAATGGAAAATGCAGGAAAGACTCAGCGGGTCAGGCAGTGTCTGTGGAGAGAGAAACAGTGAATGTTTCAGGTCAATGTCACTTGCACTGCACTTTCCCTGTAGCTGTAACACTGTATTCTTCATTCTGTTTTGTGCGACCTCGATGTACTTATGTACAGAATGATCTGTCTGGATGGCGCGCAAACGAAAGCTTTTCACTGTATCTCGGTACCTGTGACAATAATAAACCAATTACCAATTTTTTTCTGGTTCTGCTGCGTTGTGGTGCATTCATTGGCCTGATTGGTTCTGCTGCATTGTGGTGCATTCATTGGCAACTTTTTGAGAAGTTTATTCATTCAGTTGGGCCATCAAGGTATACAGTTAAAGCCCATTCACCATTGCCCTGAACCGCACAATGTGCAAGGCCATTCAAAGGACACTCAGTCACTGAGGCTGGAGTCACGCACAAACCATAGGACAGTGGATTTATTTTCCTAAAGGACATTAGTGAATTAATTGGGATTCTTTTACAGGATCTACCACCATGACTGATGTATTATTTAATTTATTTAATTAATGAAATTTAAGTTCCCTTGTTGCCATGGTGAGATTTGAACTCACGTCCTCAGATTCTTGGTTAGGCTGCTGGGTCGCTTCCGTACTGTGTGTAAGACCAACCTGTCACTTCATATCACCGTCCTCTGCCCAATAAAACCACCTGATTTCTGGCAGGCTGTGTCCACTATACTCCCGTCTGGCTTGGTCCTGTTCCAAGCTCCTGTTGTTATGACGCAGTCATTAGTAATGATTGAACTCCAACAGCTCTTGAGGAGCTCAACCCCATCCAGGGCAGAGTAACCCACCCGATCAGTAACCCATCAACCACCCGAAACCATCCATTGCCATCCACAGCAGCCCCATCTACAAAATACTTGCCCGGGCTACTCCCGACAGCATCTCCCAAGCCTGCCACCTCTACCATCAAGCAGTTCAAGGCTGCACCACCACCTGAAGGTTCCCCTCCGTCATACGCCATCCCAATTTTAAATATATCGCTAGTCCTTCGTCGTCACAGGCCCCAGATCCTGGGACCCCCTTCCCGTCAGCACTGTGAATGGACCTTCACTGCAATTGTGTATTGTCTCGGAGCATTGTGTTCAGTTTTGGTTTCTTTACCTAAGGAAGGATGCGTTTGCAGAGAAGGAGTGCTGCAAAGGTTCACCCGACTGGTTCCAAGGATGGTGAAACAACAAATGACCTGCTGGAGGAACTCAGCGGAGGGGTGGGGGGGGGGGAAGGAATGGCCAATGTTTTGAGTCAAGACCCTCAGAGTGAGAGGGAAGATAATTCCTCTCTCCTTTCCCCCTCCAACCAATTGATTATTTGTACCATGCCCTCCCCGCTTTTATACTCCATGCCTCAGCTAATGAAGGCAAATATCCCACATACCTTCTTCACCACCTATGTTCCACCTTCAGGGATCCTTGGGCTTGTACACCAAGGGTCCTTTGTACTCCAGGGACCTACCACTCATTGTGCATCTCCTGTCCTTAAAACGTCCACCCGGTCCATCACCGCAACATGCCCCAGTCTACATTGGGGATCGGCGGTGGAGAGAGTCAGCAGCTTTAAATTCCTGGGTGCTAACATATCGGATGACCTGTCCTGGGCCCTGCACATAGATACAATCAGAACAAAATTGCGCCAGCATCTCTACTTTCTTAGGAGGTTAAGGAGATTTGGCTTGTCACTGAACACCGAACAAACTTCTACAGATGTGCTGTTGAAAGTATCCTGACTGCTTGCATCACGGTCTGGGATGGCAATTTGAATGAGCAGGAATGTAATCAGCTGCAGAGAGTCATGGACTCAGCCCAATACATCACGGGCACATCCCTCCCCACCATCGGGAATATCTACAGGCAGTGCTGCCTCAAGAAGGCAACATCCATTATCAAAGATCCCCACCATCCGGGCTGTGCCATCTTCTCGCAGCTCCCATCGGGCAGGAGGTACAGAAGCCTGAAGTCCCACACCACCAGGTTCAGGAACAGCGACTTCCCTTCAACCATTCAGTTCTTGAACCAACCGGCACAACCCTAATCACTGCCTCAGTAAAGCAACACTGATCATTTTGCCTTAAATGGACTTTGTTTTTTTTTGTTCCAATTGTGTTCTTTCTTGTAAAAATTGTGTAGAATTTATGCTCAATTTATGTTTCTCTTGTGAATGCTGCTTCTCTGATGCTACGTGCCTGTGATGCTGCTGCAAGTAAGTTTTTCATTGGACCTGTGCACACGTGGACGTGCAGGTGACAATAAACTCGACTTTGACTTTGACTTTAAATTCCATCTGCCACTGCTCTGACAACTTAACCAACTCACCAATATCTTCCTGTAACCAAAGACTATCAACAACATGATTGACTTCCATGTCTCCGGTGAAATTACTAATCATACCTCCAACATCCTTATCCTATTCATTAATGTATATAACTAACAGTGAGTGTCCCAGCACCGATCCCTGTGACGTGCCTGCAAAACCAACCACAAAAATAACCCTCCACTATCACCTTCTGTCTCCCATCACCAAGCCAACCTTGGTGACTAATTTGCCAACTCGCCTTTGATCCCATAAGTTCTAACCTTTTGGACCAGTTTTCCACATGGGACCCTGTCGTGGTCCATGTAGACCACATCAGCCACACTGACATCATCAACACATTATGTACCACTCTGAAGAATTCAATTGGTCAAAGAGGCCTGCGAAACCATGCTCACCATCTCTGTCTTGACAAATGTAGATTAATCCTGTCCTTCAGAACTTCCTTAACCGTGATGTTAGAATCTAGTAATTATCTGGTTTATCCCTGCTCTCCTTCTTCAGTAAGGTCCCACACCTACTGTCCTCCAGTCACCTGACTCCTGCGGCCAGTGAAGATTTAAAAATCTCTGTCAGGGCCCCAGAAATCTCCTTCTTTGGATCTCAGAGCAGCCTGAGATACATCTCATCAGGCCCTAGATATTTATCCATCTTTAAGCCTGCTTAAACACTTAGTACTTCCTCCTATTTACTGCTAACATGCTCTAGAATTTCTCTGGCTGCCCTCCCTGAATTCTCCAGCTACAGTGTTCTTCTCCCTTAGACTTCTTGGCCACGCAATGAAGGAAAGAGTCGGGTTAGATGTTTAACCTGTCCAGTGCTAAGCAGACTTAGTCTGGCCCGTGACCTAGGGTTGCTGTGTGAAGATATTAACCAGATTATGCATGGTGTCACACTCTGGGCATGAAATAAAACCACGTGTGTGCTCCTGGAACTATAGTGAAACAGTACACCCCCTGATGCATTGAGGGTTGACACCTCACTCCAAAGAACATGGAGCATCCACCCTTATCGATGTGGAGCCCCTACCCATTGGAATCTTCTTTCCCAGTCGGAATACACCCTGTGACCCAGTGACAGTCATATTTAAATTTTATTTATTTATTTAAGTCACATGTACATCGAAACACACAGTGAAATATGTCTCTTTGCGTCACTAAGAATGTGCTGAGGGGGCAGCCTGCAAGTGTCGTCATACTTGCAGCACCAAAATAGCATGCCCACAACTTCCTAACCCGTACGTCTTTGGAATGTGAGGGGAAACCGGAACACCCGGAGGAAACTCATGCAGACACAGGGAGAATGTACAAACTCCTTACAGGCAGCAGTGGGAATTGAACCCGTGTCGCTGGCGCTGTAATAGCGTTACGCTAACCACTACGCTACCATGCCGCCCCTTTCCTGGTGAACCCCAATCACAGTGGGTGGTGAAACCCCTTCCGCAGTCTGAGTGAAACCAATAATTAATTGAGGATAAGCTCCTTCCCCGAGTGAACCTCTGTCTCGATGGGTGAAACTACCCCACTAAGAGTTTATTCACTTCCTTTCAAACTTATAAGAACCTGAGGGGGCTCGACAGGGTGGATGGAGAGAGACTGTTTCCTCTTCTGGGAGAATCTAGATAAAGGGGCCACTGGTAAAAAAAATACGGAATCACCCATTCAATATACAGATAAGGTCATTTTTTTTCTCTTTAGTTATGAGTCATGATTCATGAGGTTTTGAATTTTTTAAGGCAGAAGTGGTACATTCTTGATGAGAAAATGTGGTGAAAGGTCACTGTGGATTGATGGAAATAGGTCACAAAAAGATCCAGATATGGAGTTGAATTTACAGTCAGATCAGCTGTAACGTCATTAAAGGATGAAGCAGGATTGAGGGGGTGAACGCGCAGGAACGCAAGAAGCTGCAGGGAGCAGTGGACTCAGCCCAATCCATCACGGGCACATCCCTCCCCACCATCGGGAGTATCTACAGGAGGTGCTGCCTCAAGAAGGCAACGTCCATCATCAAAGATCCCCACCATCCGGGCCATGCCATCTTCTCGCAGCTCCCATCGGGCAGGAGGTACAGAAGCCTGAAGTCCCACACCACTAGGTTCAGGAACAGCTACTTCCCTTCAACCATTCGGTTCTTGAACCAACCTGCACAACCCTAATCACTACCTCAGTAAAGCAACACTGGGACCACTTTGATCACTTTTTTGTTCCAATTGCATTCTTTCTTGTATAATTTTGTATAATTTATGTTGTTAATTTATGTTTTTCTTGTGAATGCTGCTTATCTGATGCTCTGTGATGCTGCTGCAAGTAAGTTTTTCATTGCATCTGTGCACACATGGACTTGTGCAGATGACAATAATCTCAACTTTGACTTTGACCTCCTCTTGTTCCTAATTCACATGTTTGTATGTCCCCAGTGAGAGTGGTACACACACACCGGTGAGAATTACGTCCCTCACCCACCAAGGGTGAACCCCCTTTCCCAGTGAGTGTTAGGTTGGGTGTGTTAACCCTCTATCCCAGTAAGCGTGGTATCTCTTCCCCAGAGAGCAACTCCAACCCAGTGAGAGTAACCCGCTTCCCTACTGAGCAGGATTTCCACTGACTGGAGAGGGAATCCCAATCCGTTCACAGTGGGAGTGAACCCCAGTCACAGTTGGAGTGATCCCCCTTTTCTCCAATGAGGATGGAGCCCCTACACAGGTAAATGTTGAGCACTACTCTGGTGAGGAAATGTCACTGGGGGGGGTGAGAGGTGGGGAGAGTGAGAGACCGCAAGATAAGATAGGATAAGCTATCTTTATTAATCACATGTACATCAAAACACACAGTGAAACGCATCTTTTGCGTAGAGTGTTTTGCGGGGCAGCCCCCCAAGTGTCGCCACGCTTCCGGCACCAACATAGCATGCCCACAACTTCCTAACCCGTACGTCTTTGGAATGTGGGAGGAAACCAGACCACCCAGAGGAAACCCGTGCAGTCACAGGGAGAACGTATAAACTCCTTACAGACAGCAGCCGGAATTGAACCTGGGTCGCTGGCGCTGTAATAGTGTTACGCTAACTGCTACAATGACAGAGGGAAAAACTCAGAGAGAGACAGATTTTGGGAAGTGAGTGAGTGACGTGGTGGTTCTTGAAACATCATCTAATTGTCTCTGCGTGGACAATCAGGGATCAGTCCAGGGTCTGGCCTGCCCATGACCTTCTGTCCATCATGACTGAAGTGGCTGAGTAATTGCACTGTAATGCCCCTGTAATCTCAGTAGATGGCACCAGTTGTCCAATTTCCCCACTCTTCTCAGACAGACCCTCGGGATCGAGGGTGACTTGCTCCCACTCCGGATCTGTGGGTTCTCGGGCGGCTGATGAGACCAACTTGAGGTGCACAGGCTCTGTCGCAGACAGGGCAGGAGGTGCCTGATTGGGGTGGGGAGTGGGTGGGTAGTTCGCCCGGTGGTGCGCCCCTTCTGCCGTTTACGCAGGGCTCCCGATGCACGTCCTCTCAGCTCTCAATCCCATCCCGACTGTTCCTTGTGCACTCCGAGCGGTTGTGGGCCGGGGATTCCTGGGAATCAGAAGGGACACTAAATCCCAGACCATCTATCACATGCCAGCTCTTGCTCCACCCTTGTCCTCCATCTCTCGACACTGACCACCTCCCCTCAGTCGAAACGTCGACTGTCCACTTCTCTCCATAGATGCTGCCTGATCCGCTGAGTTCCTCCCAAGCAGTTTGTGTGATGTTCCAGATTTCCAGCATCTGCAGTGTCTTCTGTCTCCACACCCCCAGGTTCAGGAACAGCTACTTTCCTACAACCATCAGGCTCTTGAACTGACCTGCACAACCCTAACCCTACCTCAGCAACGGAACACCATGGACCACCTCTTGCACTGCCACGGACTTGTCTTCGATTGTGTCTTCTTTGCACTAACGTCTTCTTCCACACAGCCCTTTTTTCTTCACTGTCCTGTATAATTTATGTCCTGTGTGTTGTCTGTACCTACGTGCCTGTGACGCTGCTGCGAGCAAGTTTTTCACTGTACCTGTACCTCACCGTACCTGTGCACATGAGAATAAATTCGACTTGACTTGACGTGGATGCTTTGAGAGCTCCCTTGAACCTTTCCCTCTGTCCATCAGTTATCTTGTCCAGTGAAGGAGCTTTAAAGAGACTGTCTGCCCCCGGGAGTCTGATGTCAGCACGCAAACAGCGTCACCTGGTCAATGGAGCTGACCGGGTACAGCCAGCACCTCAATGCTGGGGATGTCAGCCTGGGAGAGAACTGAGGTTGGTTTGCTTATTTGCTTCATTAATTGGGAAGATTCTGCGGAGATGGGAGTTGGTGAATCTCGGCAGCGGTTGCTGTAGGTAGTCCAGGTCTCAGAAACATAAAGGGGAACAAGGATACCCAGTGTGTTGATAAATACCAGGTAATCCCAGGAACCTTATTCATTAACCCGAGTGCTGGAATCAAAAAAACTCCAGATGCTGGAAAGCTGAAACAGAAAATGCTGGAAATACTCAGCAGGTCAGTCTGCATCTGCTGGAAGAGAAACAGAGAGAGTGTTTCAGCTCGGAGCCCTTCAACATAAAAGGAGAGAAAAGCTGCAGGGCGGGTGGTGTCTCTGATAGGCTGAAATCGGGGTGACCATGGCAATAAGCCGTAAACAAGGTTGTCTGGTCACTGAGTGAATGGGAGCAGTTAGAGAGGGAGAACGGAGACAAAAGGATGTGGGAGTTGCAAAATGAAGAGCAGGAGGACAAGCCTGGCAGGTCAGGCTGGGCACGTCCTCCACTCCCAGAGAGAGAAAAGGATTAAAACAAACAAGCTGAGCCAATGTCACAGATGGATGATGATACAGACCGAGAAATCAAGTTACCTTAAGTTGTAGGAGTCAATGTTGAGTCCAGAAAGCTGCAACGTGCCCAGACAGAAGATGAGGTGCTGTTCCTCAGGCTTGTGTTGGGCCTCAGTGTAACAGTACAGGAGGTCACAGACCGATAGGTTGGAGTGGGAGTGGGATGGGGAATTAAAGCCTTGCTGTATCAGTTATCCATCCTCATCAGTCTGCTCCTGGGCCCGGCCAAGGTGGCCATTCGCTGGGCTGGGTTGCGGTCCATCACGGGATCTGCCTGAGCTGAATGCCTGCCTCACTTCTGAGGCTATGTGGGTGCCAGGGTGCCCCTGCAGAGGAAGTATGTGATGTCCACTAGCTCGCTGGAGGCCTTCCAGGACCAGTGGGCACTGCAGTGCGCTCCGGACCCCGATGACAACATTTTAATTTAACCACCTCTGTGGTTGATCCTTTCATAAACGAGAAGAGGGAGCCCTGCCTCCTGCTGTGCTTGGAGTTAGGGTACCAGGAGCTGTACCAGTCTCACTCCGTGAAGTACAGGCAGGGCTCCCGCTCGTACTGAGACTGGGCGAACAGTCACAACCTGAATGTGTGCCACAAGTACTTCAGACAAGCAGCCTTGTCAAGTTGCATGGAATTGTAAATGGAGCATGACTGTCAGTGAGAGACGTTCCAAGTACATTGGACGTTGTCCAGCTCTGAATGCGAGAGAAGCAAAAGTTTCTGGTGCTCTGATTGTGTAAATAACAAGCTCGCGTTGTTCACAGAATGGTGACGTCCGTGCTCTGTGGCAACCGTTGGTTACTTTACCCCCACACCCCCCCACCCCTAACTTTTGCCACCTAGATCCAGATGAAGCTAGTGAATTTGTCATTGCACAAGAGGGCACCCTCCTTTAGTCTCTGCCCCAGGTCTGAGTCCCAGTTGAGGAGAGGACGGTCAGTCAGTGGGGTGCGTCTGTATACAGGTGGCGACTCCACCCGGGTCATTCTCTCTTCTCTCCTCCTCCATCGGGCAGAAGATACAGGAGCCTGAGGCCATGTACCACCAGGCTTCAGGACAGCTTCTACCCCACTGTGATAAGACTATTGAATGGTTCCCTTTTACAATGAGATGGACTCTGACCTCACGATCTACCTTGTTGTGACCTTGCACCTTATTGCACAGCACTTTCTCTGTAGCTATGACATTTTACTCTGTACTGTTATTGTTTTTACCTGTACTACATCAATGCACTCTGTACTAACTCAATGTAACTGCACTGTGTAATGAATTGACCTGTACGATTGGTATGCAAGACAAGTTTTTCACTGTACCTTGGTACAAGTGACAATAATAAACCAATACCAATACCCTTGGACTTGAAAACAGAGCCCCCTCGCCGATAGTGTGTGTGCTTGTGACGTATTTCTTCTACCAGGGGCACTGCCTTCAGAGTGACACCCAGCTCCCAGCGGCGAGAATCAGCCGTCCTGCTCTGTGCGTTGGGGGTGGTGGGGCAGTGCCTGTCTATTAGTGGGATCTCTAATGAGAGTCTGGGACCTGGTCGCCTCCTGTTGGGGTGCACCCTGCCAGCAGGAGGCAGGTGCTCTGGCTGCCTGGTTGTAGCTCCTGGCATTCCCATCGCAATGGGTGGTGAGAGGGCTTGAAGGTGGGGGGCTGATCCAACCGAAACCACCCAGGCTTGTCTGGAATTGCTCATCAGACCAAATTTCCAAACGTCCCCCCCAGGAGCTGGTCCCACACAACGTGGGCCGTCTCTCACAAACACCCTCTGTGCTGCACCACACCGCGCAGAGGCACTTACTGTGCAGGTGGCTCCGGCACTCTGTCCACTGTCCCGTCCACTGAATGCCATCAGGACACACCGTGGCTGTCCGTCCTACGACCTGGCAATGGGGTGTTCCCCACCCAGGTCTCTTCACCTGGGCACCCTCCCCCTTTACATCAGGGACCTGGGGTGGATTACACAGGACTGGACAGAGAAATGCAGAGTTGGTTCATGAACTTACAGAAGTGTTTAAAATTATAAGATGTACAGTAACGGTCTTTTCCCCAGGGTAGGGGAGCCCAAAGCTAGGGGGCATAGATTTAGGGCGAGAGGGGAAAGATTTAAAGGGGACTTGAGGGGCAACTTTTTTCACGCAGAGGGTGGTGAGTGTATGGAACGAGCTGCCAGAGGAAGTGGGTGAGGCAGGTACAATAGTATCATTTAAGAAACACTTGGATAGGTAGATGGAGGATAGGGGATTGGAGGGATATAGGCCAAACGCAGGAAGTTGGGACTAGCTGGGTGGACAACATGGTCGGCATCCGTGCTGTATTGCTCTATGACTGCTTACCATTTCTGTTATCTTGTTCCATGTATAAACAGAACATGTACAGCTGCAGCCGTTATCTGAATACTTAAGGAAGCTGCTCAAGTTTCTGGTCACACATCAGCCCCCACCCTCCTGATCGTCTGCCATCCAGTGAGGGGTGCAGGTGTGGTATGGCGGACAGACCTCCACACCAGTCTGCTCCTGCAGCTACGCACAGGTCCAGGCAGCAGGACATCTGTCGGTTGATTGCCTGCCCCACTCTCGAGGCTATGGTTGTGCCTGGGTACACCTGGAGATGGAGGATTCTGTGCCCACTGGTTCATAGTGGGCACAGAATTCATTTTCATTTGTTTGTTATTAATTTTAATAAACTTATTCTAAAACCAAAAATCCCACACAGAAAATTAGGTGCTGAGGATGGTGTTGGTAAGGATAATGTTCTAGAGCATGTAGATATCAAGAGAGAGGATGTGTTGGAGCTGTTAGAAAATATTAGGACAGATAAGTCCCCGGGGCCCGACAGAATATTCCCCAGGCTGCTCCGTGAGGTGATGGAGGAGATTGCTGAACCCTTGGCTAGGATCTTCGAGTCCTCGTTGTCCACGGGAATGGTACCGGAGGATTGGAGGGTGGCAAATGTTGTCCCCTTGTTCAAAAAAGGTAGTAGGGATAGTCCTAGGAATTACAGACCAGTGAGCCTTACGTCTGTGGTAGGCAAGCTGTTGGAAAGGATTCTTAGAGATAGGATCAATGAGCATTTAGAGAATCACGGTCTGATCAGCGACAGCCAGCATGGCTTTGTGAAGGGAAGATCATGTCTCACAAGCCAAAGGGCCTGTATTATGCTGTACTGTTCTATGGTTATAAAGGTAAGAAAAAGTAATTGCTTAATGCCCCTTCATGGCCATTTTCATAAATAACACACAAACAAATGTGGATTTAGCATCAATGGTTCCTTTATTAACACATAGTAAAACATTGCAAATTTCAGTTTTCATGCAGATTATTGATGCAACAAACTCAGATTTCACTGTGTAACAGGGAGCAAAATATTTATAAATATCAAAATAAACCTTAATTTCACAAAGTGCATTGAACTCTGGTGGATCGAGGGCATGTCAGGGTAATGGTCAGAAAATGAGGAAGTGGGGGGGGGGTGGAAATCAAAGTCATGGACACACAGAGAGGCAGAGAGAGGGAGAGCAGGTGTTGAAGAACAGAGGCGCACACACACACAGGGAACTGCAGAGACAGGAGGGAGGCAGAATAAGGCAGAGGAAGATGGAGCAGGAGAGAAAGAGATGCACAGAAATACACTCGAGAAGGGGAAAGACAGACACAAGGAGGTTGAAGTCCTTAAGATGGAGAGAATGACTAATCGTTCAAGATTTTAAAGTGTGGCTCAATATCAGTTTCACTTAAAGTGTTGTCCCCACCTCCACCCCATCCAGAAACTGTGGAATGCTTGGGTTGGAGACGGAGGTACAGTGAATGGTCCTGACTGAATTGGTTTAATTAAGTCATGCCCAGGCATCCAGCAGGTTATGCTGATCCCACCGACGGCAACACAAGCTGGAGAGAAGGAACGCACAGGGCTGTGTCGATCTCCCAGAGTTGTGACACATTTGAGAGTAAAAATTAGAACAACCCTGATCCCCATGTGAATGGTTGCATATAAAAAAGGTCCACTTATTCTCCCCCCCTCCCCACCCAATGCTTTGGGATCCTCTCCAGCGAAGAGGGCATTAATTTCCTTCCAAAGCCCCTTAGAACAGGCAGTAGATTGTACCACTGGAAACTGCCGCTCCCCTCAGTGGAACCACAATGTCAGCACCACATCCTGAATCTGGCAGTGGATCTGTCCAGGCCTTGGGTGACGGGGCACACCTTGGCAAGCACAAGAAATGGGAGCAGGAGGAGGCTGTTCAGACCTTCCAAGCCTGCTCCACTGTTCATAGAGATCGGGGCTGATCCAATCTTGGCATTGTCCCCTGTTCCCCACGACCTTCAACCCTCCTACAGACCAAATACTTGTCCATCTTGGCCTTCAATACATTCAATGACTCAAGCAGTGGTCAGTAGTATTACTGGGTTGATGTGTGGTGGAGAGGTGGCAGTGGTACAGGTTGAGCATTACAGTTTGAGTACCAGGAGTGGGGCTAACAATTGTATTCCCAAACTGGGTGAGGGAACCACTCTTCAACAATTTCTACTCTCAAATCTGGCTTAAAGCCTATTGCAATGCCACAATATATACACACAACTCTACAGTCACAAATTCAGAAATAGATTTCAATATTTTTGAAATAATTACAATATAATTTTTTGATAAACAACCATGAACATTGTCATAGTACAGACACAGGAACATACAGTATACAATCGTCTGCGGTAACACAGTCTGAGTTAATCCCGTGTCACAGTAAATAACAGATCTGGTTTTGAAATGTTGTAGCTGGTCTCCATGCAGTTTTTTGACATAAATTTTAACATTTTTTTTTAAAAGCTTTAAGTAACTAGAGCTTAAAAACTAGACACTATTGATGGACTAACACTTGATAAGCAGTGGCAGTTTGAAGCAGATTGTTTCCCACACCAAGACTACATACAAAGGAAAAGGAACAAGGGGCGGGGGTCAGTAGTTTTTGTATCCTATAGTCTGACACACAGCAGGACTGATTTTAATTGTTCCCCTTTTAGGAATCTGTTTACAAGTCAGTAAATTGTTTATGGCTCCAGACATTTTGTACAGTTAGTCCTGAATTCAATCTGGTCTTTTTTTTGCAAAGAAAATGTTGCATGTTTTAAAAGTACATATAGAAATAAAAAAATAAATATTAAAATATAAAAAGTATAAAATGGAGCCTGCTGTAGCAAGGCTGCCAATTGGTGGGAGATGCATTATCCTTCATACAGGAAGGGAGGTACCAGCTAAGCCCATGGGAGACTGGAGCAGTGATCATCTCACTGCTTCTCTGCTCCTGAGGGGGGATGTAGCCATTCCCAACTGCAGTTCAGTCTAAGCCAGCAACTCCGCCAGGGGAGGAGGGCAGGGCTTTGGGTCGCAAACTTCATTTCAAGTCAAGCGCCTGATCCTCTGTGGACAGGGTGAGCAGCATTTCCTCTCCCACCCCCTCTACACACACACACACAGACACAAACACCCCCCCCCCCCCCCATGGACCTCGCCCCTTTCCCCACCATGTCCGATTACAGTTGCTTGAACCAGGATAAGCTCAGTAGCGACCCAAGGTTTGAGTTTGCATTGACACACAGCTTTAGGAATGTCAAGTAAGATGTGAACACAGGCTAGAACTGTTGGCTATTCATTAGATCATTGCAAAAGCTTAAATACATCATTGTAGTCAGCCAGTTTGACATAATGTTTACCTGTTTTGCAAATTACATTAAATATTGATTAAAATACAATAACTTAGATGTGATATTCTGCATTCAGCACAATAGTTAAAGGGAGCAAACCTCCTGCATTGCACAGAAATATCAGGTGCACTTTCCTCCTCTCACCTCCCATCTCAGTGGTTTAAAGTCAAACAAAGCTTTTACACCAGTCTGGGCTGGTGGCCAGAGTTGATATGGGTGACCAGGTCTAGGTGAGCCACAGTAGGGTGGGGTAGGGTTGGGGTGGGGAGGGGGGCGGGGGGGGGGGAGTTGGTGTGCCAAAGAGGCAGGGCCAGATTCTACCTGGAAGGGGCCGTCTCTGGTTCTGGAAAGGGAGACCTCTGCCACCTGACTTGGGCGTTGCTGTTGAAGGACAAACCCTGTGCCCCAGATATGACAATAGAAAGGTGTTTCCTCCCTCATTCTTACAGAACTGGCAGTGTTGTTACTGTATAACTTCTGCCCGGATTGGTTTCCCCCTCAAATCTCTCCGCCCCTGCCCCTCCCGAAGGCGCTCCCACCAAGGCACCCCTTGTGGTGGGGCGGCTATTCGACTGCAGGGGCACCACAAAAGTCAGTTTCTTGGCCATGCACTGAGATGTTCAGAGGAAGAGGGCCGTTTCGGGAGAACAAGGTGGGGGGGGGGGGCGGAAGAAGTGATCCGATTGAATCTTTACCTCGCCAACCTAGCGGCGCCTGTTGGGAGAGGCAGACTTCGCGGCAAGGATGGAGCATTTCTCGGGGCGAGGGCTTGTGAAAATGCCAGGTCACAGCTGCAAACCCCATCCCATCTGAAGGGGACGGGGTGGGGGGGGGGGGGTGGTAGGAAGAGGGAAGAGACTTTAACTCAAAAATCCCAGGTGATTGGGCCGGTTTTACATGCCTACTGATTTGCCTGTCCCTTACAGAGTTTAATAACCAGGCGGGATATAAAACCAGTGATTACCTCCCCACCCCCTTCTTTTCTGCTTTTGGCTTCCCGAAGGTCCAGATAGATTAAAACTAGTCTAAAAATATAAAACTTCACATCTTGTTCAATTGGAAGGGGAGCATTTCCCTTACAATGAAGAAAGTACATCGCCCCTCTCCCCTCTCAGCCACACACACACACACACACAATAAAACATGTCATTATTTCACAAAATGTCTGGATTCACAGTATGTTAGAGAGAGCAGGTCCCCGGCGAAGCGGTGGAACGTTCAAAGCAGAATTGCCCCCCTTAGTTCCACCGTCAGTGAAACAGCTCAGTCCGTCTTTACATCAGGGAGGGGTTGCAAACACCCTCTCGGGTACAGCCGACTAATGCAGAGAGGGTATCGAGGGCAACACTCCGTCAGCAAGACATTCGCTGGGTCAGGGTTCTGGGTGACAGTACATTCGGGAGCGCCTTGGTGTAGTAACAGTGCAGCTTCGGAAATGCAAAGCACGCTTGACTGGCTCCGCCACGCTGGTTGCTCCTCTCCGCCACCTTTTTATATTTTGGAGTGGCAAAGAGGAGCTATTTGGCAGTGTGTGTGTGTGTGTGTGTGTGTGTGTGTGTGTGTGTGTGGGTGGTGGGGTGTTGTTCATGACGCTTTGACCCCCCCACCCCCCATCCTCTCCCCTCCTCCCCGGGGGCAGCGAGGTGGACAGAGAGAGGGTTGGGGGGGGGGGGGCAAGGCGAACAAAGAACGAGGCAGGCAGGCGATTTCACCCCCTTCCTCCAGAGCCCGCCCCAATCCCCTCTCCCTCCCTCCTTCCCCCACCCCACCCTCCCCCCGGGTATCCCGGGCTGCTGGGGGAGGACGGGCCTCGGGGGGGGGGGGGGGGGTGGGGGGGGTTTAAAGCAGCCCCGGGGCGCTGGGGAGTGAAGTGAGGTGAAAGCAGATTAGAGAGCCAGCAGCGATGGCGAGTTCAAAGAGTCCGAGGATTGGTCACTGCTGCTGTTCCGCTGGTGGACGAGGCCGCAACTGCTTCCCTCTGGGTAGGTGAACACAAATGAAGACGTGTATGAGGCGTTGGGGCTAGTATTCAAAAAGGACTGGACAGTCTCACAAGGCGGATAGAAGGGGCTACTGAACGGTACCTCCGCCGGCAGCTGATAGCCCGACGGGTAGCTCCCGGTCAATGGGGGCTCCTTCCCATCCAGGGTAATAGGCAATCCCAGAGAGCTCACCTCGGCACTGGCAGCGCTGGGCTGCGGGCTGAGAGGGTCCTGGAACGGGATCTTGCAGGCTGGCTTGTGAGCGACCAGCACGAACTCCAGCCGCTCTTTCTCTTTGTGCAGCTCGGCGATCTGAGACTGAAGCTCGGCTTTCTCCTCCTCCAGCTGGTCCGTCTCCTGCGGGGGGGAACCCGAGGCAGGCGGTTAGTGCGAGCAGCGGGGGGGGGGGGGGGGGGTGGGGAAAGGAGGATGTGAGGGGAGAGAGAGGGAGAGGGGGTGACGGAGTGGGGAGGGGTGACGGGGGGGGGACGAGAGAGGAGGGTGACGGGGGGGGACGAGGGAGGAGGGTGACGGGGGGGGGACGAGGGAGGAGGGTGACGGGGGGGGACGAGAGAGGAGGGTGACGGGGGGGGGGGGGACGAGGGAGGAGGGTGACGGGGGGGGGGGGGGGACGAGGGAGGAGGGTGACGGGGGGGGGGGGACGAGAATCCCCGCCGTCCCTCCCACCGCCCGTCACAGGTCCCCGCGGGACGGGCACGGTGCGACCCGGGACCTGTCCTGATGCCCCTCTCCCCTCGTCATCCCCGCCCCTAGAGCCCTCCCAACTCCCCGGAGGGTCGCATACTCCCCCGGGGAGCCGGGCACCCCCTCCCCTGTCCCGGGGAAAGCAGGCACGGACAGTGTGCTTACGGTCTGCAGGCGGTCGGTCAGCTCCCGGCGGCGGTTCCGACATTTGGCGGCGGCCAGTTTGTTCCTCTCCCGGCGGACGCGGCGCTTCTCCTCTTCCTCGGCGGTGAGCTGCGGGCGGCAGACGAACAGGACACTCAGTTTCTCCGGGCCATTATCACCATCCCGCACACACTGCCCCCCCCCCTACCCTCCCTCCCCCAGCCCAAACTTCTCTGGGGGAGCGAGGGTCCCCACCTCCGAGCCCAACAGACCTCTGGGGGGGGGGGGGGGGTTGGTGGGTGGGGGGAAGAACCAAAACATTCTGGGGCTATCTCATAAGTCAGCGGGCCAACTTGGGGTCTTCCTACCCTGAGTGTTTGCTGGGTCACTTTGGGGGGTGGGGGGTGGTTTAAGAGGGATATGGGCCAAATTCAGGCTAGCTCAGGTAAGGTACTTGGTCGGCATGGAGGGGATGGGCCGAAGGGCCGGTTTCCATGCTGTACATCTCTATGACTATCTAACCCAGGGGTGTGTGGTAGGGCTCTGCAGAGCGAGATTGGGGTGCACAAAAAAGGGTTGGAGGGATATGGGCCAGGCGCAATTGAGGGGAAAGGTCAGGTGGGCAGCACGGAGGAGCTGGGCTGAAGAGCCTGTGTTTCCATGCTGATTCATTCTATCTCACCCAGGAGTGTGTGATGGGACGCTGCAGAGGGAGCTTCATCTAACCAGTGGTTGTGGAAGACCTAGTGAAAGCCCAAGAGAGGGAGAGCTTTCCACTCCCAGCAGTAACACTAAAACACAACCACCCTTACACAGTTCTGATCTCATGCCGTTGACCACTGCCGCTCAACAGGGCGCCTACACTGTGGATCCACACACAATGTGTGTGTATGTGGGGGGGGGGGGGGAAGAAACGGGTCACCTTAGAGTCATAGAGCACTCTAGCATAGAAACAGGCCTTTCAGCCCATCTAGTCTATGCCGACCTGATCTTCTGCCTAGTCCCATCCACCTGCACCCGGACCATATCCCTCCAAACCCCTCCCTTCCACGTACCTATCCAAACTTCTCTTAACTGCTACAATTGAACCTGCATCCACCACTTCCGCTGGCAGCTCATTCCATGCTTGCACCACCCTCTGAGTGAATAAGTTTCCCCTCTGATTCCCCTGAAATATTTCACCTTTCACCCTAAACTTATGACCTCTGGTTCTAGTCTCACCCAACCTGAGGAGGAAAGCCTGCATGCATTCACCCTGTCTATACCCTGCATAATTTAGTATACCTCTATAAGATCTCCCCTCATTCTCCTGCGCTCCGGGGAATAAAGTCCTAACCTATTCAACCTTTCCCTGTAACTCAGGTCCTCAAGTCCCGGCAACATCCGTGTAAATTTTCTCTGCACTTTTTCAAGCTTATTGATATCTTTCCTGTAGGTGGGTGACCAGAACTGCACACAATACTCTAAATGTGGCCTCACCAACATCTTGCACCACTTCAACATAACATCCCAACTTCTGTACTCAGTGCCCTGATTTATGAAGGCCAATGTGCCGAAAGCTCTCTTTAGGGCCCTATCTACCTGTGATGTCACTTTCAAGGAATTATGGATCTGTATTCCAAGGTCTGTCTGACACCCCACACCTCTACCATTCACTGTGCAATTACTACCCTGGTTTGTCCTCCCAAAGTGCATCACCTCACACTAGTCTGCATTAAATTCCATCTGCCATTTGTCAGCCCATTTTCTTCGCCCAACTTCACTCACCGTTTCATCACGTGCCCTCCGAGAGCGACTGGCTCGGGTGGGTTTTGATGGCTCTCCGGTGCTGTATGAGCACATAGCTGGGGTGGAATAGCTGGTCCCGGGGAGGTTATATGGATCCATGGAGGGTTGAGCCATGGGGGGAAGGTGAGATTGGGTCTGAGTCTGAGCCACTGAGGAAATGACAGTCGGTTGAACCATCCATTGAAGATCCTGGCTGGTGGTGATGGCGGTCAGGGTTGGTACAAAGGATCCCGGCATCTCCCCAACGCCCGTGGTACACTCCTGAAATAGATTGGAATACAGGATCTTTTTTTAATAACGGGGGCTTGGGATGGAGAATGGGAATTGAGGGGCTGGGAGGGGAATCTGCAGGGAGTTCCAGCCACCTGAGGGATCTCTCCCACCAGTTGGAGTCAAGTTTGGGTATTGGGAATTAGGAACCCCTCTCTCCCCCGTCCACCTGCATAGCAGCTGGGGTGATGGGAGGGAAGGGTGTGGGAATATTGCAATGGTGAACCTCCCCTCGACCCCTTCCTTTCTCTGACGGGGAGGGGGATTCATGAACCCCCTTTCTTATCTTCAAAAATAAACTTTATGCATGAAAATATAAAATAAAATCAGTACATGGCCCTCCTTACATTGAGAGTTACACTCATAGTTTCATTGTTAATACCTGTGTACAAACCACCTATGCCTTTATGAACAATAGCGTTTGGGAGGCTGCTACCCAGGATCTCCCACACTGACCACTGGCAGCAGGACCCCAGACTGAGGCCCTTCTCCATTTGGGAAGGGTTACCATGACTCCTGATCCCCATTGGCTCCACCCAAGTCTCTTCCAAAAGTCACATTAACAATGGGCTCACTGATATCAAAATGGGGAAGGATTGGTCCCTAACCAGGAGGATTCACAAATTTCCCACCCCTTCAGCCCTCCTCACCCCTCTCTCCATTATGGATGGGCTGTGGGGAAGGGAGAAACTTTGTGTTAGTTTTAATACATTCTACTTCATGAACTGATCTGTCAATCACCTGAAGGGAACTTGTGAATCAGTCTGGAAACCACAGTCTCCTACCAGATTGTCCTATATAGGAATGAACCGTGCTATACAAATGCAAATTTAACCTTAAGCATAATTATTAAATAATTGTTGCTACTCACACAGACCAGTTTTCATCCCCTAACACTGACCTATTTAAAGTTTCCTTTGCAGTGTTAAGTAATGTAATAAGCCAAAGGATGCCACATTGTGGCGGGGAAGGGTGGGCGCTTTAGAGCGGCAATTCTGGGTTTGGCCAGAAGGAGTCGCCTCATTGCAGATAGTCGCCATACGAAGGTTATTCCTCAGGCGGACCCTGCACCTCAGGTCTCGCAACCAGTGCCCTACAAAGGTCGCTCCGTCAACGGGAGCAGACATTTACAATGGTCCAGTGGTGGGAAGCCACGACTAATCCAGGGATTCAAACATGAGCTTTAACCAAGAATTATGAAAAAGTAGAGGTGTTTTTTGTCCTAAGCTGATTTAATCAAAATTAAGAACGAATCCAGAAGACATTTGAGGGGGTTGAGATATGTGGCAAATACAGAAGGGGAGAGGGGCAGCAATTATTTCTCACGGCGATTTGTTGGAATCTGGAATTCACAAGTAAAAAGGTAGATGCAATCACTTGTCAACCAATGTAAATAGAGTTCATCGAACAGTACAACACAGGAGCAGGCCTTCGGCCCACGCTGGCTGTGCCAACCCAATAGACAGATACTTCAATTAAGGGCGGTGGGGAATTGAATAAAATTGAACGTTTTGTTTTGCAAAGAGCCAGGACACGTTGTACTCCTGGTGCAAATCTAACCATCCCATCCATGTCCCTGGACCTCGTGGCCATCGGTTGAGGATAAAAAAAACAGTTTCTGAATGTTAGAGTTGGACAGCATTGAAACGGCCCTTTGGCCCACTGCTCCCATGCCGACCTTTTTGCCCGTCCACACTCATCCCATTTGCCCACATTAGAACCGTATCCTTGTATGCCTTGCCTATTTAACTGCCTGCCCAGATGTCTCTTCAACGTAGTGATTCCCACCTCCTCTGGCAGCGAGTTGCTGATACCAACTACTAAATAGACGTCACCCTTCAGTCTCCTTCGCTCAAGCACAGCCTATCCAATCCCTCCCATAACTGAAGTCCTTCAATCCAGGCAAGAATCTCCTGTATACCTTCCCCAACGCAACCACATCCAGAATTGCACCGAGGACTCCAAATGCGGTCTAACCAGTAGAGTGTCCCAACTTTTATATTCGATGTACCAACCTGTGAAGGCAGGCATGTGGCTTCTTCGCCACCCAATCTACTTGGGTGTTGCCACTTTCAGGGAACAATGGATTTGAACCCCAAAGTCCTTCTTGTTTATAAACATTCGTCAGTCGTGCCACCCATATGTGACTTCCCAAAGCTTTTCTTTAACAGCTCAAGTGACAGGATACCAGCGACCTTCCTCGGAGACTTGTGTTTATGGATCATGTTTATCTCAAAGCGCCTCAGGGTCGATAAATAACTTTGAACTCCAAGTGACGGGCTCACAAGGCACAGGTTGAATGAGCTCTGCAGATTCAGGGATGGGGGTGGGGGCAGGAAAGGGATGGGGGGGGGGGGATGCGTGTTACCGATGACAACACCCCTGTTACTTATCAGATGATGTGACAGCGAGTCAAGGCCTGACCCCTGCCATGCACTGCGGATACCGTGGTGCAAAGTGCTGCAACGGAGTTAGAATTCTTTTTTTAACCAAAATAAACTTTCTTCATAATAAAAGACAAACTATATACAATAATAAAACAGTGCAAGCCTTTACATTCTTGTACAGATCAATCATTAGTGTTACCTTTCTATATATAACAAAAAACACAGCACCGGTCCACTCCTGTGGCTCCCTGGGGTGATACCCCAATCCCATATTTACAATATTTAAGGGGCTGGGATTGGGGTATCACCCCAGGGAGCCACACGAGTGGCGTCGGTGCTGCGCCTGTTGGCCCGAGGGGGCGGCCGGGAGGTGTAAGCAGGAGCCCGCCTCTTTCCATTCATAAAAGCCGGGGCTGTGGGCGGGGCCGCCCGACTCGCCAGCCACTGACAGCGCGGCTGCCCTAGCAACCGTTCCAAAATAGAACGCCGCCCGGCGTCAGCACGTTAGCGCGGGGGGGGGGGGGGGGGAGGGGTGTGGAGGGGGGCGGGGCCAGCGCGGCGTCACCAGGAGGATTCCAATACGTCAACCTTACGCACGGAACCGAGTCCGAGGGCAAACATGAGGTTTCCAACCTGCGGGAAACCGCTGCAACTTATCGATAATCGATTCCAATCGACCCGAGGCTCCGAATGCAGCGGGCGGGCATAGACCCCGCACATGCATCTGTCTCTAACGTTCACTTTAATCGTCGCGGTTTGCACCGTTCAGCTAAACACTCGACTTTTCTTTTGCACCGACCAACAATCAATTTCTTTCCTATTTATTCCTAATGTGGCTGCAAAATAATCCCGGGAGGGTGCGAGAGGGGTCCCTCATCACTCCGGACAGTTGTAACACGTTGTAAAGTTCGCTTGATTGGAAGTGTCACTTACCTGGGCTGCAGTGGTGGGACTGCCTATACTCTGACTGAAGGAATCCACGGATGACAGGTACTGAGGTTCCGACGGGGAAGAACTACAGCGAGAAGCCGAGTCGAAGTCGCCTGAGAATCCCTGGTACATGTCCTCCCAGTCGCTGACGAGCCACGATTTGTCTCCCCTTGAATCCAGTTTCCCGTTTGTCAATGAACAGCTATTCCAAAAACCGTGTGGTGTAGTAGCGCCTGTCCGCCCCTCCTCGGTTGCGCCGCACTCTTTATGAATGAACCAATTCCTCTGTCTGCCTTTTTATACCAATGTATTCCTCTGACGTCAGGCTCATTAGAATAGTAGCCTGCCAGATCGAGAAAATGGTCCAATTCCGCACGAAACAAAAGGAGCAGCGAGTCCGAAACCGTCAGAAGTGAAGCCGCCGACGACCGAGCTGCTAATGGCACTCTCGCCGAGCTTCCACTCCGATTTATTGCCGGGAAAACGCGATAAAATCCCTCCTGCGAGGAAGCTCCGCCCATCCGGGATCCCTGACGTACATGCCCAAATATGGAACTGTATCGTTTGCTGTTTACTGGTAACCAAGCAGTGACGTAAGAGGGAATCCCTCTCTAGACAGCGGCTTTATCATAGAGAGAGTTTTAAATAGAAATACAGTCTCCGGGAGCTTTATTTTTAAATTTGATGCCATAAATTCGATATTTTTTAATAGTATTAGATTTAAAATCCTCCCGGGGTGTACAATCCCACAGAATACACCGATGCTTCAGAATCGGGCTCTGTTTGCCCCACTTTCACCTCCAGAAAGTCAATTTATCCTTTAAAACAACATGAGTTCGTTATCTCAGTGTGGGAACTTATTGTGCCTTGACTGATATTTCTGTTTCTCTACAATTACACCAGTGACTACACAGGAACAAACTGCAAGGCCGTGTAGGATGCTAATATAAGTGCGATTCCTCTTTATCTTAGAAACGTGCCTTTTAAGATATTTTGGTTTAAGCTTCAAAATATTAAGTTTCGTGGATCTGACGCGCTCGAATCGGACCCCAGCCCTGACACACAGACGCCGGGGCGAGGATGGAAGATTTCAATGTAGTAATTTATCGATCAAAATCCACAGAAAAGAGTGGAATGAAGACTTTGTTTCAGTACGTCGCAGTTGCACGGTTGTTGGCAGGTTTGTGGTTTGTGTTTACCAGAGAAAGCGACTTCCCTTTGTCATATTCACCCAAGGCGCTTGGGAGGGGAGGAGGTTAGCTCCGAACTTCGCCACCCCCACAACCCCTTCCTTACCTCAGACAGTTTTATTTACATTCCGAAACCTGAGCAATGACTGCCTTGTGGGAAAGTGGCCCTTGGTCGAGGAATCGAGCACTCACGTGGGATTCCTGTAAAGAAGGCGGCGCCGAGGTCTGTCCTCTTTGCCACTGCTTCCCCGCCAGCGCCTTAACCTCAGTGGGAACACACCTCCACCAACAGCACAGAGCCGTCTGACACTTTGCGCCCGGGGAACTTCAGACAAAGTTCAGAAAAGAAAATATGGATCTTGAAATTAATATTTAATAGGAAAAACTGGATTGAAACGGCGCATTTCTCCGCAGCAGCCTTCAGTGCCAATTAAGCACTTATTTTGGTGGAACTGCAATCCCAGAACGTGACACCATTTCTTCCACAACACTTGGTTTTCCATAGGACCATACAGGGCAGAAAGAGGCCCTTCGGCCCACCTCGTCCGTGCTGACCTTGATGCCCATCCACACACTGGTCCCATTTGCTCACATTAGGCCTCTATCCCTCTGCACCTTTCCTATCCAAGTACCTGTCCCAGCGCCTGTTAAACGTTGGAATTGTATCTGCCTCCTCCACCCCCTCTGGCAGCTCGTTCCGGAAAACCTACCCCTCAGATCTCCTCTAAGTTTCTCCCCCTCTCTCCTTAATCTTGTGCCCTCCAGTTTTAGACTTCCCTGCCCTGGGGGAGAAAGGGATTCTGACCATCCACCCTATCTACGCCGCTCATAGTTTTATAAACCTGGATAAGGTCATCTATCAGCCTGCTACGTTACAGTAAGAACAAATCCAGCCTGTGCAGTCTCTCCCTGCAACTACAGCCTCTAGGTTGGTGAAACACACAAAGGGCAGCTTCTACCCCACTGTGATAAGACTATTGAACGGTTCCCTTATACGATAAGATGGACTCTGACCTCACGATCTACCTTGTTGTGACCTTGCACCTTATTGCACTGCACTTTCTCTGTAGCTGTGACACTTAATAAGATAGGATAAAATATCTTTATTAGTCACATGTACACCAAAACACACAGTGAAATGCATCTTTTGCGTAGAGTGTTCTGGGGGCACGCTTCCGGTACCAACATAGCATGCCCACAACTTCCTAACCTGTATGTCTTTGGAATGTGGGAGGAAACCGGAGCACCAGGAGGAAACCCACGCAGACATGGGGAGAACCTACAAGCTCCTTACAGACAGTGGCGGGAATTGAACCCGGGTCGCTGGCACTGTAATAGTGTTACACTAACCGCTACACTTACTGTTATTGTTTTTACCTGTACTACCCCAATGCACTCTGTACTAACTCAATGTAACTGCACTGTGTAATGAATTGACCTGTACGATCGGTATGCAAGACAAGTTTTTCACTGAACCTCGGTAGAAGTGACAATAATAAACCAATACCAATACCAGCTGGAGGAACTCAGCGGGTCAGGCAGCATCTATGGAGGGAAGTGGACAGTCAGCATTTCGGGTCGAGACCCTTCATCAGAACATCCTGGTGAATCACTTCTGCACTCTCCCTACTTCTACCAAAGTCAAAGTTGAGTTTATTGTCATGTGCACCGTACATGTGTGCACAGGTGCAATGAGAAACTTACTTGCAGCAGCATCACGGGCACAGAGCATCAGATACACAACATTCACAAGAAAAATATAAATTAAACATAAATACACGATTTTTACAAGAAAACACAATTAGAATAAAAAAAAGTCTATTTTAGTGCAAAATGGTCAAAGGGGCCATATTGTTGCTAAAATGTAGTGATAGGGTTGTGCCGGTTGGTTCAAGAACCGAATGGTTGAAGGGAAGTAGCTGTTCCTGAACCTGGTGGTGTGGAACTTCAGGCTTCTGTACCTCCTGCCCGATGGGAGCTGTGAGAAGATGGCATGGCCCGGATGGTCGGGATCTTTGATGATGGATGTTGCCTCCTTGAGGCAGCGCCTCCTGTAGATACTCCCGATTGTGGGGAGGGATGTGCCCGTGATGTATTGGGCAGAGTCCACTACTCTCTGCAGCTTCTTACGTTCCTGTGCATTTGAATTGCCGTACTAGACCATGATGCAACCAGTCAGGATATTTTGAACAATACATCTGTAGAAGTTTGTTAGAGTGTCCGATGACAAGCCCGAACCTCCTTAACCTCCTAAGAAAACACCTTTTCCTGTAGTGTGCTGCACGAACTGTACACCACTACTCCAAGTGTGGCTTGACAGCGGCAACATGACATCCCAACTCTTATACAATGCCTCGGCCTATGAAGGCAAGCCTACCCTAATGCCTTTTTCACCACCCTATCCACCTGTGTCACCACTGTCAGGGAGCTGTGGACTTGCACTCCAAGGTCTTCCCTGTACGTCAACACTCCTAAGGTCCTTGACATTTACTCTACCAGAATTTGACCTCTCAAAGTGCATTACCTCACACTTGTCTGGATTAAATTGCATCTGCCACCATTATGCCCATCTTTCCAGCTGATCTTTGTCCTATTGTATCTTTAAACAACCTTCTTCACTGTCCATGACCTCCACCAATTTTACTAAATCGTACCCCCTACATTCTCATCCAAGACATTTATCTATATGACAAACACCAAAGGTCCCAGCACCAATCCCTGTGGTACAGTACTTGTTACAGATTTCCAGTGAGAAGAACACCCGTCCACCACTACCCTCTACTGCCTGTTACCCAGCTAGTTCACCAACACATCAAGGGTAACCTGCCTGCTCCGTGAAACAACATCATGGGAGCTTGAGACTGCCGCTTGTGTCTTGGTTGACAACCCCTCTGCCAATGTAGCACCCTCTCAGTACTGCAAGCTTGTGACAATACTTCAATACGATCCTCACTGCTGTACGGTTGGAGATATAGAACATAGACCAGTACAGCACAGGAACAGGCCTTTGGCCCCACGATGTCTGTGCCAATCACAATGCCAAATCTCTTCTGCCTGCACATGGTCCATGAGATGCAGCGGTATGGTTTATGTACAACTGCCACAATCCCCAGTGTGACAATCGTCATGTAAACCCTGTCTGTAACATTTACTATTGGCCACTATGTAGGTCATTGAAGTCCTGGAAATATCTCCCTCCAAAAGGACTGTATAAGCTGAGATAGTTGGGGCTTCCAAGCCTGAACCGAATAGAAACTTGTTCAAGCGATGGGGGTAAATCCAGTTAAAGGCCAGAACAGCCCATAGTCCAATGGAGTGGCTTATCTATGTTCCCTAAATGTATTAGAAAATATACAGAGTGATTATTGCATTATTGAGTGCATGAGTGTCAATAGTCAGCTGTCTATAGCAAGGTTTTCCTTAGTTTTCTTCCCATTTTTTTTCCTGGGGAAAATCCCTCTTTGATGTTGGGTTCCATGGACAACATCCCTTCTTACCTAAGGGTCCAATCTCTTGTGCGAGTCCAGTTGGTGAGTATCAGTGAGGTTTCCAGCATGAAATGTATCAGAATGTCCTCGCTGTCTTGTAGCATAGTAAGGTAACAGTTAATTTATTGGCCCTGATACTGACTTGGACACATGGAGAATTAAATCAATTTCAATGAAAACAATCTGCAATCTGAAAGCTATTAATGACCAAGAAACCAATGGATTATTGGAAAAGTGACAGAATCCAGCACATATCGACTGGGGCCTATGTATAACTCCAGGCTGACAGTGATAGAAAGTATTCTGGGGCAATTAGGGACGGTCAAGGAATGCTGGCCTGGGAAGGTGAGATGATGAGATGAGATTTCTTTACTAGTCACATGTACATTGAAACACAGTGAAATTCATATTTTTGCACAGAGTGATAGAGTGTTCTGGGGGCAGCCCGCAAGTGTCGCCATGCTTCTGGCGCCAACATAGCACGCTCACAACTTCCTTTCTTTTCAATCTTTTTATTAGTAGTTTCCAAATTAATACAGATTAATATATAACATCAATGTTTGTACATGTAATACAAAGAGATCAGGAGAACAATCATGGCATGGATAATCATAAAGAACAACAAAATATTAAAAAAATCTGTAGATCCAATGATCTCTTAGTAAATGAATATAATATAAAAGAAAGGAAAGAAAAAGATTTATTATATATAAAAGAAAGAAAAAAATCCCCAAATCAATAAGAAAAATCATAAACAATATGTCAAACCAAACTAACTAAACAGAAAAATTAAAAAAAAACAAAAAAAAAGACTGGACTACAATTTCTCAGTAGAAACAGAGCAATGTTATGTCGTCAACTCCGTTCCTCTAAGTTGGAAAGTTATTGAAAGGGGATCTATATCATGTGAAAATATTGACTAAATGGACTCAAGTATCTTCCAATTTAAGCGAAGGATCAACAGTACCACTCCTAATTTTTTCCAAGTTAAACATGATATAGTTTGAGAGAACCATTGAAAAGTAGTAGGGGGTATTGGATCCTTCCATTTAAGCAAAATGGATCATTTGGCCATTAATGTAACAACAACTTCCTAACCCGTATGTCTTTGGAATGTGGGAGGAAACCAAGCAAGTCTCTTCATCTGCAGGAGACAGGACAGTGATCAAAAGCAGTTAAATCTGAAATTGGTAGCTAAAGGCATGAAGAGAAGTAGGAAAAAGCATCTAAATGGAATTACATTGTGGATGGTTGTACTGAATGGTGGAGGCTCAAGAAGGCAGCATCCATCACTAAGGACCTCATTAAATACTGGGACAGGGCTCACTCAAAGTCAAAGTCGAGTTTATTGTCATATGCACAGTACGTGTGTGCACAGGTGCAATGATAAACCTACTTGCAGCAGCATCACAGGCACAGAGCATCAGATACACAACATTCACAAGAAAAATATAAATTAGACATACACAATCTTTACAAGAAAGAACACAGTTCGAACAAAAAAGAAGTCCCTTGTAGTGCAAAGTGGTCCCAGTGTTGCTATACTGAGGTAGTGATTAGGATTGTGCAGGTGTGGTTCAAGAACCGAATGGTTGAAGGGAAGTAGCTGTTCTTGAACCTGGTGGTGTGGGACTTCAGGCTTCTGTACCTCCTGCCCGATGGTAGCTGCAAGAAGATGGCAATGGCCCAGATGGTGGGGGCTCTTTGATGATGGATGTTGCCTTCTCGAGGCAGCGTCTCAGGTAGATACTACCAATGGTGGGGAGGGATGTGCCTGTGATGTATTGGGCTGAGGCCACTACTCTCTGCAGCTTCTTACGTTCCTGTGCATTGGAATTGCCGTCCCAGACCGTGCTGAGTAGTGATACAACATACTGAGGGGCCGTGACAAGGTAGATGTTGAGAGTGTTTCCATGAAAGGGAGAATCTTGAACAAGGGGACACAATTATGAAATAAGGGGCTGGTCATTTAAAACTGAGGTGTGTAGGGCCTTCTTCTGACGGAGGGTGGGAGTCTCTGGAATTCTCTACTGCAGGGGATTGTGGAGGCTGGGTCACTGGGTGTACTTTGAAAGGAAGTAGATAAGTTCTGAAAATTCGGGGAATTGAGGGCCATGGGGAACTGGCACAGAAGAGGAAGTAAAGCCTAGGAGTTAACTAACCACCATCATATTGAATGGTAGTGCAGGTTTGAGGGTCCGAGTTGGCCTACACCTGCTCCTATTTTAATCTCCAACCCTTGTTGCCACCAACTCCCCCCAAGGTTCTGTCACTCACATACACACTGGGAACAATTTACAGCAGCCAATTAACCTACCAACCCGCACGTCTTTGGGATGTGGGGAGCACCCTGGGGAAGCTCACGCGGTCACAGAGAGAACACGCAGACAGCGCCGGAGGTCAGGATCGAAGCTCGGTTGCTGGAACTGTGAGGCAGAGGCTCTTCCAACTGCTCCACTCTACTGGCCTGACGCCTGCTTGTTTTTATTCTCCCACTGCCTAATGCCCCCACCATTTATTTCCTCCTTGTCTAAGCCTTCCTTTCTAACCTCCTCCTGCCAGCTTGGAAATAGTTTGAGGAACATAAGATCAAATTGAAAAAGAAGGGTTATACAAAGAGACGTGAAATGAAACGTGGCAGATGGATTGAGTTTTGGGTGTCCTGGGCACATTGAAGGATTTCAGTCACATTTTAGGGAGCAGTTCTGTCTAGTTGGTTTTGTGACGCAGACTTGTTTACTTCTCAGATTTCTACTTCCTCCTTGTGGCTGATTCTTCGCAGAGTCACGCAGCACGGAAACAGGCCCTTCAGCCCAATGCATCCATGCCAGCAAGATGCCCAGAGGGCAGGCACGGTAGTGTAGCGGTTAGTGTAACACTATTACAGCACCAGCGACCTGGGTTCAATTCTGGCCGCTGTCAGTAAGGAGTTTTTACGTTCGCCCCCGTGTCTGAGTGGGTTTCCTCCGGGGTGCTCTGGTTTCCTCCCACATTCCAAAGATGTACGGGTTAGGAAGATGTGGGCATGCTACGTTGGCGCCGGAAGCGTGGCGGCACTTGCGGGCTGCTCCCAGAACACTCTACGCAAAAGATGCATTTTCCTGTGTGTTTCGATGTACATGTGACTAATAAAGAAATCTCATCTTATCTTATCTAAGCTAGTCCCATTTGCCCGCATTTGACCCATAATCCTCTAAACCTTTCCTATCCATGTACCTGATCAAATGTCTTCTAAATGCTGTTATTGAATCTGCCTGAATCACTTCCTCTGGCAGCTCGTTCCATATACTCACCACCCCCTGTGTGAAGAAGTTGCCCCTCAGGTCCCTTTTCAATCTTTCCCCTCTCACCTTAAACCTATGCCCTCTAGTTTTTGATTCCCTTTCCCTGGGAAAAAGACTGTGTGCGTTCACCCTATCTGTGCCCCTCCTGGCTTTATACACCTCTATAAGATCATCCCTCAGTCTCCAACGCTCCAAGGAATAAAGTCCCAGCTTGCCAACCTCTCCCTAGAACTGAAAGCCCTCGAGTCCTGGCAATGTTCTTGTAGACCTTCAGTCACTGTGTACCTTCTCACCATCCACAGGCTCATTTTACAGTGAAGTCGGTGTAGTGTCAGCAAGGCATTCTTCTCTGGGAGTGAGAGTTTGTTAAAGAGGGATAGAGTTAGCTGTGCAGGGGGCATGATGATGGTGGTAGGGTGGGGGGTAATCCTACAGCCCAAAATGACTATACCCTCTGGCATCTGTCACACAAATACACACACAGTTGTGCACTGCATTGAACTACACACTGCACTGTTGAAGATGCTGTTTTCTGAATGAAATGTTAAATTGAGAAGCTATTGCCCTCTGAAGGAGTTGGAATCATGACAAGTTCAAAGGAAAGTTGAAAGGTTATCCCTGGGTCCTGGTCAATGCTTAAACCCTCAATCAATAACAGAAAAGAGACTCCATGAACATTATCATGTTATGTCCAGGAGAGCTTGCTGTGGTGCAAACTGGCTGCCATTTTCCCACATTACCACAGTGACTGCACTTAAAAAAAAGTTTTGATGACTGTAAAATGCTTTGTGACATCCCAAGGTTGTGAAAGGTGCTATGGAAATGCAATTCTTTATTGCTTTTACACAAGAAATCCAGCATAATAGTAAACACGCGCGCGTGCACACACACACACACAGACACACAGACAGCCATAAAACCACAGACAGAATCATACAGAGACACACCACTGATACAGACACTTCTACAGTCCCACACAGACAGAAACACACACACACCACACACACACACACACACACACACACACACAACACACACACACACACACACACACACACACACACACACACACACACACACACGGCTGTTGAGATCAAACAAAGTCAGCAGATGGTGTTTGAGCTCTTTGGCCTGTCTGGATCAGTCCCAAAGTACAAGAACCCAGCTGAGAGTTCTGGTCACCACAGTACTGGATGTTGCCAGAACTGGAAAATTTTAGTTACAGGGGAAAAAAATTGGATAGGCTGTGATTATTTTCTTTGGAATAAAAGAGGTTGAGGTGAGACTTAACAGAGGTGAATAAAATTATGAAGGGCCTAGATAAATAGGAAAGACCTCTTTCCTTGAGCCAAGCAATCTAAAACCATGGGGCTTAGTTAAAGCAATTGGTTGAAGGATTAGAAGGAAGGGTAAAGTGTGGTGAGGATCTGGAACTCACTGTCTGAGAGGCAGAAACCCATACCACATTTCAACAGTACCTCAATGCGTACTTAAAGAGCCGTGAACCCCAGGGCTGCAGACCCAGTGTTGGCAGGTGGGATGAGACCAGGTAGCTTTTGTTTCCAACCATCACGGACATTCCACAGTCAGTACAATAGCCGTCAGCTAATCCTGTGTGAGAAACAGATATATAACTGAAAGACTTGTATTTATTGATCAACTTTTACAAAATCCAGAACAACTTCATTGCAGATGTTGCATTGCAGGAAGTGCAGCAACCCAAAGAGAGCACAGGAGGATCCCGCCAGTCCACAAGCAAAATACTGCAGATGTCAGAATACGAAATAAAACTAGAAATGTTGGAAATACTGAGCGAAACGGGCAGCGTCCATAGAGAGAAACAGAGTTAACGTTCAAGCTGATCATGTTCCATCTGAGCTCATGACCATTTTGAAGGATGATCATCAACCTGAAACACCAATGGTTTCACTACAGATGCTGACTGACCTGATGGGTATTTTCAGCATTCGGATGGCACAGCTGTGGCAGTGGGTAATGCTGCTTCCTCACATCCCAGAGACCCGGGTTTGATCCTGACCTCCCGGTGACTGTGTGGGCTCCCTCCGGGGACTTCGGATTCCTCCCACATCCCAAATACGTGCGGGTTGGTGGGTTAATCAGCCACTGTAAAATTTCCCCTAGTGCGTAGCTGGGTCATAGAATCTGGGGGGATTTGGTGGGGATGTGAGGAGAATGGGTTACAGGGACAATTAACGGGGGGGGTCACTCTGCAAGCTAGAATTGACTTGATGCCAAATGGCCCATATTATTCCAAGGAATATGATATTCTGGCATGGAGGCATTGCAGTCAGCCCAACTATGCCTTCCATGGATGAAAACACAAGTGCACTCTTCAGAAGCAAATATTGGAATGGGTTTCAGCATCAGAAAATGCTGGGCAAGGTGCCCCTCCTTAGCCTACAGGCCCCATGTTAGATAGAGCTGACCTCACAGTACAGGATCGGGTGAAACATCAGCCTGCAGCCAGTGATAAACCACAAGCAGCAATGATCTAAGAGCAATTAAATTGTAAGTGTGCGTAGTTTTGGTTGAAGGATAAATATTGGGTCAGGATACCACATGCCGTGAGAAATGTTGGGTTCACTTGCAAATGTAGAGAGATCCTTCAATACTCCATCAGACCTCAGCTCCCATGGTGTTTGGATCAGTGTGTCAGCTATGGCTCATCACTGACTCTGGCTCTGGATTCAAGTATCACTCTGTAATCTAGACTGACACAACCACTGCAGTACCAGGGGAGTGCTGCACTGTCAGTGTTTCTGTCCTTTAGATGCAACGTTAAACTGGGACCTTGTTTACTCTCTCAGGCAGATGCAAGAGATTCCCCAGCTCCGTTCTGAGCAAGATTAGGAAGGTTCTGCCCAATATTCAGCCTTCAATCAACACTAAGCACTGATTATGAGGGCAGGCACGGTAGTGTGGCGGTTAGCGTAACGCTTTACAGCACCAGCGACCTGGGTTCAAAATCCGGCTGCTGTCTGTGAGGAGTTTGTATGTTCTCCCTGTGTCTGTGTGGGTTTCACTGTGTGTTTTTGACGTACATGTGACTAATAAAGATATCTTATTATCTGACATTTTTGCTGCTTGCAGGAGCTTGCGGTGTACAACTTGGCTGCACTGTTTACAGCACTTCCACAGCTCAATAACACCTAGGATAAGGTTGTCTGCTGAACTGCCACCGACTTACCACTTAAACATTCACTCCTTGTGACATTTGTGCAGAACATCCACAAAATCTATTGCAGTTACTCACCAGGCTACTCTGACATCACATCCTACTGCCAAGAAGAACCAGGGCAGCAGGAACATGGGACATCAGAGCCTGGTTTTCTCCTAAGTGAATTGGAAAAATATGACTGTTCCTTCATCCTCACTGGGTCTAAACCCTGGAACTCCTTGCCCAACAGCACTGCGGGAGCACCTTCACCAGAAGGACTGCAGTGGTTCGAGAAGCTGACTCACCACCACCTTCTCAAGGCCAATTAGGGATGGACAATAATGTTGGAACTTGCCACTTATTCCCATTTTCCCATAAGTGAATACCAACAGATAGTTTGGGATATCTCAGAAGGACATGAAGTGTGCAAGTGTTTCTTTAAGTGTCAATCCGGTTATTGTAATGGAGACACCAGGGACTGCAGATGCTGGAATCTGGAGCAACAAACAATCAGCTGGATGAACTCAGTGGGTCAGGCAGCATCTGAGGAGGGAAATGGACAGCTGACATTCCAGGTCGAGATTTCACTGATGAAATCTCACCAGTCCATTTCCCTCTACAGATGCTGCCTGACCCGCAGAGTTCCTCCAGCATGTGTGTTTCTCCAAGCTCCTGTAACTGGAGTTGGTATTGGGATTGGTTTATTATAGTCACACGTACTGAGATATAGTGAAAAGCTTTTGTTTGCGCGCCATCGGACAGATCATTCCATAAAGAAGTGCAATGAGATAGCAAAAAAGAAAACAGAATATAGTGTTAAGAATGTTGTGAGATCCCCAAACCCCCTGACTCAGAAGCCTCCACTGAGGCAGAGGCTGATCACTTTGCATTGTTTAAAGTCCGGGCCTTATCATGTCTGCTGGAGGTCAGGCAGATTGTTAGGAGAGGTGTGTAGCTCTGTGGATACAGGAATCAGGGAGGCAGAAAGCACAGAGAGCTCTGATAAAGGTCATTGCCTCTCACAGTAACACCCACACAGTGGCAGAGTACGGCAGGGGGAGCCAGTGAGGTGGGCAACACAGTGGACGGTCCTTGATAAAGCATTTTTAGGACAGCAGTGATTTCTGTTTAAGGACAAACATCACTGGAGGTGACTGAATCTGCCCCGTGTATTCATTGACTGCCTGGGTTGGGAGTACAATAAACTCACAACACTCCCCAAGAACTTCTTCACCTATATGGAAATATTTACTGTGTTTACAAAAAACTCCCTTCAACTGAGACCAACAGCCTACATGAGCAGACAACGTAATCAAAGACCCCACCCACCCAAACATTCTCTCTTCTCCCCTCTCCCATCGGGCAGAAAGATACAAAAGCTTGAAAGCATATACCACCAGCGTCAAGGACAGCTTCTATCCCACTGTTATAAGACAATTGAATGGTCCCCCTTGTATGATAAGAAGGACTCTACCTTGTTATGGCCTTGCACCTAGGGCAGGCACGGTAGCGTAGCAGTTAGCGTAACGCTATTACAGCGCCAGCGACCCGGGTTCAATTCCAGCCGCTGTCTGTAAGGAGTTTGTACATTCTCCCCGTGAGAGTGTGGGTTTCCTCCGGGTGCTCCGGTTGCCTCCACATGCCAAAGACGTGCGGGTTAGGAAGTTGTGGGCATGCTATGTTGGCGCCGGAAGCGCGGCGACACTTGCGGGCTGTCCCCAGAACACTCTACGCAAAAGATGCATTTCACTGTGTGTTTCGATGTACATGTGACTAATAAAGATATCTTATCGTATTGTCTGCATGCACTGCACTTTCTCTGTAACTGTAACAATTTATTCTGTGTTCTGTTATTGCTTTTCCTTGTACTACCTCAATGCACCGTGTAATGCAATGATTGGTATGGATGGCATGAAAAACAGGGTTTTTTGCTGTGCCTCGGTACATGTGACAATAATAAACTAATTTACTGACTTATATGACCTTGTGTCTGATTAGCTTGCATTTGACAGATCTGAGTGGAAGTATTTGCGTAGAGATCACTGGCGAGCATAGCATTTATTTCCCTTCAGATTCTACCTTTAGTTGGAGGATACATGGGTCATTTCAGTGACAGTCAACCAGGTGATGGTAGAAGCTGGAGGCTGTGAGGGTGTGATATCATGAAGGTTCCAGTGCAGTTGGACAGAAACTGTTCCCATTGGCAGAGAGGGTCTAGAATCAAGAGGTGTAGAGCGAACATGATTTGCAGAACAACCAAGAGTGACAGGTGGAAAATCTTTTTTTCCCTCGCGAAGCCACTGGTTAGGGTCTGGACTGCTGCCAGAGGGAATAGTGAAGACAGATTTAATCATGAGGTTGGTAAAGGAACTGGAACAATACTGGAAAGACAAAAAAACAGGAGCACGAGGAGATGGTGGTGGAGTGGGACTGGCTGGATAGGTTATTGGTTTATCATTAGTTTATTACTATTATTGTCATGTGTACCGAAATGCAGTGAAAAACTTTCATTTGCCTTGCCTTACGCAAGTGCTATGGAGGTAGTAAAGAGCAAACAGAATGCAGAGTACAGTGTAGAAGCTACAGAGAAAGTAAGATAGATAGGTATCTTTATTAGTCACATGTACATCGAAACACACAGTGAAATGCATCTCTTATGTAGAGTGTTCTGGAGGGCAGCCCGCAAGTGTCACCACACTTCCGATGCCAACATAGCACGCCCACAACTTCCTAACCCGTACGTCTTTGGAATGTGGGGAGGAAACCGGAGCACCCGGAGGGAAACCCATGCAGACACGGGGAGAAGGTACAAACTCCTGGCCGGAATTGAACCCGGGTCTCTGGTGATGTAAATGCAGTGCAGGTGGACAAATAAAGTGCAAGGACCACAACGACTGGGAGATCAAGATAGCTCTTGTATTGGCATTGGTTTATTATTGTCACTTGTACCGAGGTTATAGTCAAAAACTTATCTTGCATACCGTTCGTACAGATCAATTCATTACACAGTGCATTGAGGAAGTACAGGGTAAAAACAATAACTGAATACAGAGTAAAGTGTCACAGCTACAGGGAAGTGCATTGTCAGGTAGACAATAAGGTGCAAGGTCACAACAAGGTAGATTGTGAGGTCAGAGTCCATCTCATCATATAAGGGAACCGTTCAATAGTCTTATCACCATGGGATAGAAGCTGCCCTTGAGCCTGGTGGTACGTGCCCTCAGGCTCCTGTATCTTCTGCCTGATGGGGAAAGGGGAGAAGAAAGAACGACCCGGTCGGGTAGGGTCTTTGATTACGCTGGCTGCTTCACCAAGGCAGCGAGAGGTAAAGACAAGGAGGGGAGGCTGGTTTCTGTGATGTTCTGGGCTGTGTCCACAACCCTCTGCAGTTTCTTGTGGTCCTGGGCAGAGCAGTTGCCGTATCAAGCCGTGATGCATCCAGATAAGATGCTTTCTATGGTGCATCTATAAAAAGTTGGTGACTGTCAAAGGGGACATGCCACCTCAACGGGCCGAATAGCCTCGTTGGTGCCGTATATTAATTGCCTCTGATGTAGGGGACTCGAAGAATAAAATGCAAAAACTCACCGGCATCTGCGGACAGAAAGAAAGCGAGGCTTAGGTCAGTGTCTCAGGCTGACCTGCTGGATTTGTGTGTTTGTTGCAGATTTGTATTCTTCACGCAATGCATTTCATTTGCAGGTGACACAGTGGGGCACTGTCCCTCCATCGTGACACCCCACTGTGATTAGACTATTGAATAGTTCCCTTATACGATGAGATGGACTCTGACCTCACAATCTACCTTGTTGTGACCTTGCACCTTATTGCACTGCACTTTCTCTGTAGCTGTGACACTTTACTCTGTGCTGTTATTGTTTTTACCTGTACTACCTCAGTGCGCCCCGGACTGCCTCAGTGCGCCCCGGACTGCATCAGTGCGCCCCGTGTTGCCTCAGTGCGCCCCGTGTTGCCTCAGTGCGCCCCGTGCTGCCTCAATGCGCCCCGTGCTGCCTCAAATGCGCCCCGTGCTGCAATCAGTGCGCCCCGTACTGCCTCAGTGCGCCCCGGACTGCATCAGTGCGCCCTGTACTGCCTCAGTGCGCCCCGTGCTGCTTCAGTGCGCCCGTGCTGCATCAGTGCGCCCCGGACTGCCTCAGTGCGCCCCGGACTGCATCAGTGCGCACCGTGTTGCCTCAGTGCGCCCCGTGCTGCCTCAGTGCGCCCCGTGCTGCATCAGTTGCGCCCCGGACTGCATCAGTGCGCCCCGTGTTGCCTCAGTGCGCCCCGTGCTGCCTCAGTGCGCCCTGTGCTGCATCAGTTGCGCCCCGTACTGCCTCAGTGCGCCCCGGACTGCATCAGTGCGTCCCGGACTGCCTCAGGTCACCCTGTACTGCCTCAGTGCGCCCCGTGCTGCTTCAGTGCGCCCCGTGCTGCATCAGTGCGCCCCGGACTGCATCAGTGCGCCCCGTGTTGCCTCAGTGCGCCCCGTGCTGCCTCAGTGCGCCCCGTGCTGCATCAGTGCGCCCCGTACTGCCTCAGTGCGCCCCGGACTGCATCAGTGCGCCCCGGACTGCCTCAGGTCACCCTGTACTGCCTCAGTGCGCCCCGTGCTGCTTCAGTGCGCCCCGTGCTGCATCAGTGCGCCCCGTACTGGATCAGTGCGCCCCGGACTGCATCAGTGCGCCCCGTGTTGCCTCAGTGCGCCCCGTGCTGCCTCAGTGCGCCCCGTGCTGCATCAGTGCGCCCCGTGCTGCCTCAGTGCGCCCCGGACTGCATCAGTGCGCCCCGGACTGCCTCAGGTCACCCTGTACTGCCTCAGTGCGCCCCGTGCTGCATCAGTGCGCCCCGTACTGGATCAGTGCGCCCCGGACTGCCTCAGTGCGCCCCGTGCTGCCTCAGTGCGCCCCGTGCTGCATCAGTGCGCCCCGTGCTGCATCAGTGCGCCCCGTGCTGCCTCAGTGCGCCCCGGACTGCATCAGTGCGCCCCGGACTGCCTCAGGTCACCCTGTACTGCCTCAGTGCGCCCCGTGCTGCTTCAGTGCGCCCCGTGCTGCAATCAGTGCGCCCCGTACTGGATCAGTGCGCCCCGGGCTGCATCAGTGCGCCCCGTGCTGCCTCAGTGCGCCCCGTGCTGCCTCAGTGCGCCCCGGACTGCATCAGTGCGCCCCGGACTGCCTCAGGTCACCCTGTACTGCCTCAGTGCGCCCCGGACTGCCTCAGTGCGCCCCGTGCTGCATCAGTGCGCCCCGTGCTGCTTCAGTGCGCCCCGTGCTGCATCAGGTCACCCTGTACTGCCTCAGTGCGCCCCGTGCTGCCTCAGTGCGCCCCCGTGCTGCCTCAGTGCGCCCCGTGCTGCCTCAGTGCGCCCCGTGCTGCATCAGTGCGCCCCGTGCTGCCTCAGTGCGCCCCGGACTGCATCAGTGCGCCCCGGACTGCCTCAGGTCACCCTGTACTGCCTCAGTGCGCCCCGTGCTGCATCAGTGCGCCCCGTACTGGATCAGTGCGCCCCGGACTGCCTCAGTGCGCCCCGTGCTGCATCAGTGCGCCCCGTGCTGCATCAGTGCGCCCCGTGCTGCCTCAGTGCGCCCCGGACTGCATCAGTGCGCCCCGGACTGCCTCAGGTCACCCTGTACTGCCTCAGTGCGCCCCGTGCTGCTTCAGTGCGCCCCGTGCTGCATCAGTGCGCCCCGTACTGGATCAGTGCGCCCCGGGCTGCATCAGTGCGCCCCGTGTTGCCTCAGTGCGCCCCGTGCTGCCTCAGTGCGCCCGTGCTGCCTCAGTGCGCCCCGGACTGCATCAGTGCGCCCCGGACTGCCTCAGGTCACCCTGTACTGCCTCAGTGCGCCCACGGACTGCCTCAGTGCGCCCCGTGCTGCATCAGTGCGCCCCGTGCTGCTTCAGTGCGCCCCGTGCTGCATCAGGTCACCCTGTACTGCCTCAGTGCGCCCCGTGCTGCCTCAGTGCGCCCCGTGCTGCCTCAGTGCGCCCCGGACTGCATCAGTGCGCCCCGGACTGCCTCAGGTCACCCTGTACTGCCTCAGTGCGCCCCGGACTGCCTCAGTGCGCCCGTGCTGCATCAGTGCGCCCCGTGCTGCTTCAGTGCGCCCCGTGCTGCATCAGGTCACCCTGTACTGCCTCAGTGCGCCCCGTGCTGCCTCAGTGCGCCCCGTGCTGCATCAGTGTAACTGCACCGTGTAATGAATTGACCTGTACAGACGATGTACAAGACAAGTTTTTCACTGGACCTCGGTACAAGTGACAATAATAAACCAATATCCACACGAATACCTCACACGCCGTCAGGGCTCTGGAATGTCCTGGAACTCTCCGGAATGTCCCGGCGCTGTCCGGCCGGGGTCGGGTCACTCTCACATTCCAGCCCGCCTGGCGGACCACGTGACCCCGCTCGCAGCGCCCCGCGCCGTACACAACGCACGTCGCCATGGCGACCGCTGCCGCAACGTTCCAGGACGCCGTGACGTCGGCGCACCCGCCGCTGCTCTTGTTGTGCTGTCGCCCGCGGCAACGCTTCCGGTACAAAGCGGCGCGGGGGCGGGGCCCCGGCTGACGCAAGAACGTGAGTGACAGTCGGGGGGTTAGGGGGCGGGGCCTGGCACTCATCCAGGAAGTTGCCTGCGCTGTGGCTTGGCCGGCAGTCCCCAGCACGGAAGGAGGCCATTCGGTCCATCCTCTCTGTGCTTGCTTGTTGTAAAAGCTATAAAGTCTTGGTTACCCTGCTTCTTTCCTGCAGCTTTGCTGCGTTAATCCCTAAAAAATAAAAACTTTAAAACTCCCTACAAAGTTCCTATTGAATCTGCATGCACCACAGTGCCTTCCTGATTGAAAACACAACTTCCTCAGGTTCCTCTGCCTTCTGACTGCAGCCCTTGCCAGCAGTGAACCAAGTTTCATAGAATCATAGACTTGTTTGACACTGTAGTAGACAATTACAGGAAAATAACGACAAGGGGAATGAGATTACTTACTAAACGAAAACTTGAAAAATAAAAGCAAAACGTTGGAAACAGCAGCTCAGGGAGCATCTGCGGAGTGAGAAATCGAATTAACATTTCTAACAAGGGTCTCTGACCTTTGCTGCCTGACCTCCTGAGTGTTTCCAGCATTTTCTGTGTTGTAAGGATAACCCTCAGGCAGCCAGCAAGGGCTCAACGGGTCTGTCATTGATGTATACAGCACGGAAACGGGCCCTTCGGCCCAACTGGTCCAATGCTGACCAAGGTGCCCCATCTAAAGCCAGTGTTATGGGTAAAATGGGTGCTGGTGGAACATCCCTTCAGTGCCATTCCCTCCTCTCCCCACAGCCCTGCAAATTACTCAAGCAACTATCTAATCCTGACTGAGGACACCGATTGATTCTGCTTCTCTATTTTTATATTTCATTATGCCCTAGAAGGTGGTTATTCAGCCCATCGAGTCTATGCCGGCTCTCAGCACATTCCCATCAGTCCCACTTCCCCACATCTGCGTTAACCTATTCCCTCCCATCAACTCCAATCTGATCTCCTACCACCCACGTACACAAGGGGGTAATATTCCAATGAATTTACCAACCTGCACGCCTTTGGGATGTGGGAGGAAACCGAAGCACCCGGGGAAAACTCATGCAGTCACAGGGAGGACATGGAAATTTGGGAAGAGACACGGGAGGTCAGGATTGAACCCGGGTCACTAGAGCTGTGAAGAAGCATCACTACCCATTGCACTCCTGTACCACTCACACAGGCAGTAAGTTCCAAATCCTTAGGCGATCATTGCACAAGAGTATTATTCCCCCCTTGGAGCTTCCTATTCCCTCTGTCCAAATCATTCCTTGTTCTGTAAAGTCCCCTCTTAACCTCCATGCATCAAGGGGAACAACTCTGACTTTTCCAACAAGACAGAAATCCCTCATCCTTGCCTCCTTTCTTGTAAATCTCCTCTGCATCTCATCTCCGAGCTCCGGACATCTTTCTGAGAGGGTGACGTCTGGGACTGAACACAATGCAGCCTCTGAGGCCTCATCGGCAACCTTATCGATGATTTCTAAAGGCTCGTCCTCCCCTCTGTGCCTTCACGCAGTGTGCTCCGGTAACAACGGCTCAGGAATGCGGACTGCTTTTACAAGAACCTCATCATCCCTCAGCCTCAGGCTTTAATTTAACCGTCAAGCACCTTAAATTTGAAGTATTTCCACCCTAAATAGAGGCACAAGAGTCTGCAGATGCTGGAATCTGGAGCAAAAAACTAACTGCTGCAGGAACTCAGCGGGTCAGGGTGTGGAGGGAAAGATAGTTGGTGTTTGGGGTTGAGACCCTTTTTGCCTGGCAGCCCACCTCACCCGCCCCCTCACCTGTTTATACCGGCTCTCTCCCCTTTACACTCTCAGTCCTGATGCAAGGTCTCGACCTGCAACGTCAATCATTCCCCTCCCTCCACAGATGCTGCTCAACCCACAGAGTTCCTCCTGCAGTTTGTATTTTGCCTCATCCCAAGTGGGCAGTCCAGGTGTTCCTCTGCTCTCCCCACATGTGGTCTCTGTTCAGTTGTCTGTGTGTGTGTGTGTGTGTATGTGTGTGAGTGAATGTGTGTGTGTGTGTGTGTGTGTGTGTATGTGTGTGTGTGTATGTGAATGTGTGTGTGTGTGTGTATGTGTGTATGTGAGTGTGTGTGTATGTGAGTGTGTGTGTGTGAACGTGTGTGTGTGAGTGAGTGTGTGTGTGTTTATGTGCGTGACTGTGTGGATGTGAGTGTGTGTCTCTGTGTATGTGTGTGTGTGTATGTGAGTGTGTCTGTGTGTGAGTGTACTGTGTGTATGTGAGTGTGTGTGTGAGTGAGTGTGTGTGTGTATGTGTGTGACTGTATGTGAATGTGTGTGTGTGTGTATGTGTGTGTGTGAGTGTGTGTGTGTGTGTCCATGACTAACATGTGTCCACCCGTGAACAGCAAAAAAAGCGCAGATGGTGGAAATCTGAAATAAAAGATAGAAAATGCAGCAAACCCTCAGCTGGGGTCAGCAGCAGTTCACTCTAATTCCCCTCTCCACAGACGCTGCCCGACCTGCTGCGTGTTTCCAGCATTCTCTGTTTTTATGTGTGCACGTGTGCTGGGCCTTTGTGCAGCACAAGTATCTTCTCTTTGTCCTTAGGTGAAGCCACCGGTTCTAGACACCCCAGCCAGGTGAAACATCATCCCTGCATCTACCCTGTCAAGCTCGAAGGACAGGTGAAGATCTGGGCAATGTTCCCATCCTGGTCTCTATCCAGTGAACAATGATCTATCCAATGGGCTTTGGGTTAGGGGTGATGCACCCACAGTTGAATGCCTTTATTTACAAGAGCAAGTCTTTGTGGGTTCAATGAGTGCAGGTTTCCTGGGCCAGGATCTGAAGCTGGCTTCATTATTGGCTGGCTGACTGATATCATTCAGGGAACTGGTGCTTACATTATCTGTACCTGCAGCGTGGCTTAAATTCAGATTAGATCTTAACTTCCCTTGGACAACTTTGCAAACCACCAAGGGGGTTCAAAAACAAGGCTTCCTGCCACATAAAGAACATAAAAAGAATCAGGAATAGGCCATTCTGCCTTCGTGCATGCTCTGTATTCAATGAGATCTCCGTTAATCTTTACTTCAGCACCATTTTCTTGCATCTCTTATTTTGACTGCGATCCCTGGTTCTACACGCACCATCCAGCGGACACAGCTTCCACACCATCGAGCTCCTTTGTACCTGTCAATAAGATTGCCTCTCGTTCTACTAACTGGTGGAGAATACAGGCCCAATCTACTTAACCTTACCTGCCTGACAAACTTGCCATCCCTGGGATCGATGTGATGAACTTTTGGTTCACTCCCTCTATCACAAATATTATCCTTCGATAAGAAGACAAGTCCTGTACACAATGTTCTAGGTGTGGTTACACCACAGCCCGATTTAGTTTCAGTAAGATGTTGTTACTTCTGTACTCAAATTCTCGTGCACTAAAAGGCTTTATATTATTTGCCTTTTTAATTGCTTGCTCTGCCAACACGTTGGTTCTCACTGATTCCTGTATAAGGCCCCCTGGGGTTGCTTTGAACACTAACCCTTTTCAACGCCTCACTGTTTTACCACTGTGGATGACTTCACATCTTTTCCTGCGTTATCTTCCATCCGCTGCGTGCTTGCCCATCCTTCTGGGAGCTTCTCAGCATCTTCCTCACGTGGGGCCACTGCCTCTGCGGACTTATTCCCACCTGAGAGGCTTTGGGCATCGTAAACTCTGCCCTGTAGTATTTTCAGAGCACTTGGATGGGAATAAATGCTGACTCAAGGATGGTAGGGCACTCGGAGTATAATGGAACAGAGGGACCTAGGAGGACAAGTGCGTAGTTCGTTGAAAGTGGCGTCACGGGTAGACAGGGTGGGTGAAGAGGGCATTTAGCGCGCTGGCCTTCATCAGTCAGGGCACTGTGTAATAGGAGTTGGGAGATTATGTTGCAGTTGTATAAGTCGTTGGGGAGGCCGCACTTGGAGTACAGTGTGCAGTTTTGGTCCACCCTGTTAATAGGAAGGATGTGGTTAAACTGGAAAGATTGCAGAGGAGATTTACAAGAATGTTGCCAGGACTCGAGGGCCGGGGGTTATAGGGAGAGGTTGGCCAGGCTGGGTCTTTATTTCTTGGAACATAGGAGAATGAGAGGCAGAGATAAGGTGGACAGTAACAGTCTTTTCCCCAGGGTGGGGGGAGTCCAAACTAGGGGGCATGGTTTAGGGCGAGAGGGGATAAGATTTAAAGGGGACCTGAGGGGCAACATTCTTCACGCAGAGGGTGGTGAGTATATGGAACGAGCTGCCAGAGGAAGTGGGTGAGGCAGGTACAACAGTATCATTTAAGAAGCAGTTGGATGGGTACGTGGAGGGGGCAGGGCTGGAGGGATACGAGGCCCGAATGCGGGGAATTGGGACTACTGGGTGGGCACCGTGGTCGGCATGGATCTTGGTTGGGCCGAAGGGCCTGTATCTGTGGCGTGTTTTCTCTGTGACTCTGTGACTAGAGAGACTACAGATGCTTGGAATCTGGAGCAGGAAAACAAACTGCTGGAGGAACTCAGCGGGTCAGGCAGCTCTGTGGAGGTCGACGTTTTGGGTCGAGACCGTTCATCAGGACTGTGTGTGTGTGGGGGGGGGGGGTGGTGGTCGCCTGTATCAACAGGTGAGAGGGAGGGGTGAGACAGATGGAACCAGGTGGGGAGGGAGGTGACGGGCAGAAGGAGCCAGGTGAGTGGAAAGGAGGGTGGGAGGTGATCAGTGGAGACACACGAGGCTGCAGATACCGGCATCTGACGGACAAAGGCAATAAATGGAACCAGATAAGGGAGGAGGGGATAATGGGGCAGTTGGAACTGAATGGGGAGGGGGGAGGTGGATAGGAGACCCAGGAGATGTAATGTGTGAGTGATAGGCAGATGAGTACCAGCTGGGAGAGGGATTGAACTGGGGCGATGGGGTGGGAGGAGCTGAAAAGAGGGAGAAAGCTGCACAGGGAGTGCGGCCTACCTGAAATGGGAGAATTCAACGTTCATGTCAGGACCTGAGGGCCTGAGTCAGAGGGAGAGGCTGGGCAGGCTAGGATTTTATTCCTTTGTGTGTAGGAGACTGAGGGGTGACCTCATGGAGGTGTATAAAATCACGAGGGGCATCGACAGGGTGGATGGGCACAGTCCTTTTCCCCGGGAAAGGGAACCAAAAACTAGAGGGCACATGTTAAAGGTGAGAGGGGAAAGAATTGACCCGAGGGGCAACTTCTTCAGCCAGAGGGCGGTGAATCTGTGGAATTCGTTGCCAGAGAGGGCTGTGGAGGCCAAGTCATTGGGTGTATTTAAGGCAGAGGTTGATCGGTTCTTGATTGGTGAGGGGGTTAAGGGGAGAAGGCGGGAGAGTGGGGTTGAAAAAAAATCAGCTGTGATTGAATGACGGAGCAGACTCGATGGGCCAAATGGCCTAGTTCTGCTTCTATATCTTGTGGTGTTATGGAACGATCTGCCAGGGGAAGTGGTTGAGGCAGGTACAATAACAACATTTAAAAGACATTTGGACAGGTACATGGGTAGGAAAGGTTCAGAGGGATATGGGCCAAACGCAGGCAAATGGGACTAGCTCAGACAGACACCTTGGTCAGCATGGTTGTTGGGCCGAAGGGCCTGTTTCCATGCTGTATAACTCTTATGACTTTGTGTAAGGATTGTAGGTTACCCCGTCCTTGCCTGAGGGGTCCACATCTGGAGAAAAATATTTTGAAAAGTAGCTGACTGTCAAACTTAAAGCACGTCCTCAGAGAAAAGCAGAACTGTGTAAAGTAGGGGCCACCGGATTGGCTGCTTTAGTCCACTCAGTGAGTGGCTAGTTTGATGTCCACCCAGGAAGGTATTGAGAAGCTTAAGCCCACAGGTCAGGATGGTGCAGAGGACCCTATGTATAGGATGGAAGGAGTACGTCCTCTCACACACTACCTGGCCGATATCCCAGCCGCCTCCTGCCCCGCCTGCGGGAGGTTCTGTGGTTCCCAACAAAAGCAGGAGTGGTAGTGATTCGTCCTCGATCCTGAAGCAACTCAAGTGTCCCCGAGTCGGGATCGCAGGTCTGCGGGTGGTGAGGACCGCCCCGAGTCCCCAGTCAGGAACAATGCGTCCGGCTCCGCTCTCCCTGTTCTGTTCCTGTCACGTGGGTCTCTGTGCCTCGGCCTAGGTGTCTGCCCATGCATCCGTGTGCACCTCCCCGTGTTCCTCTGTTTCCCACACCTGGGGCTCCTTCTCAGCTCACATGTGTCCACATGGAACATGTATGCGTGGCCTTTGTGTGGGACACGCGTTTTCTTCTAGGGCAACGACCCCCTATCTGTCAACACCCCCGCTGGAGGAAACACCATCCCTGCCTCCACCTGTTGGGACCCAAAGGAACTTGGTACCTTTCAATGGAATCACCTCTCCTCCTGTGCACAGGGCCACACGCAGGGGCACACGTTAGACACACATTAGTGGAGCACGGCTCACCCATGGGACAAAAGATGGAAAACATGGACTGTACATAGGTACGTGTAAGGCGGGGCACTGAGGTCAATGCACATCAAGCACTGGGCCTGAGAGAGAATACAGACCCAGCCTGTTAACCTCTCCTCCAGCTCATCCCCCATCCCGGGATTCAATCTGCTGAACCTGACTCAGGCACGATAGTGTAGCGATTAGCGTAACGCTATTACAGCACCAACAACCCGGGTTCAATTCCAACCACTGTCTGTAAGGAGTTTGTACGTTCTCCCGCGTGTCTGCGTGGGTTTCCTCCGGGTTGCTCCGGTTTCCTCCCACATTCCAAAGACGTACGGGTTAGGAAGTTGTGGGCATGCTATGTTGGCCCCGGAAGCGTGGCGACACTTGCGGGCTGCCCCCAGAACACTCTACGCCAAAAGATGCATTTCACTGTGTGTTTCGATGTACATGTGACTAATAAAGAAATCTTAAAATCTTATCTCTTCAATGGGATTCCCAACACCTTCCTAAGGTCGGGGGACTAGAATCTGTGCACAATATTCCAGGTATGTGTGCATTGCTGTGGGGTATAGTCTCTGTGTATGGCTCCCATGCAAGCAGTGTATACCTGTGGGCACAGTGCATGCACCTACCCCTGTCCCACACGTCTCTCACTCCCCATCTGAAACGGAGAGATTCCCAGACTCTTGCCTCAAACACTGGTTTCCCGTCCGGAACCACTCTACAATGGGGACAAACTGCATCAGTCACTGTGAGACCCATTGGCAGCTCTCGGCTAAAGCAGGAGGGTCAGGGAGAGCAGGATAAACCCTGTCAGCGCATGTCGCAGAGGGACTCGGATGAGGCAAACAATGTGGAATGCAAACACACAAGTGTGTGTAGCAGGGTACAGCTCCTGGCAGTTAAGGTGAGCTTGACCGTATAGAATGATCATTCTCTCGAAAGGCTGGGAGGGTGGCCATCGTAATGTTCGTCTGCACTGGTGGCAGATGACAGCCCCGTGCGGAGGGGTCCAGTACTGCAGCCTGTGTCAGCAGTGGGAGACCGGCGGTCAGTGAAGGGTGATCCCTTTCACCACCCACCTCAGGGGTAACAGAGACACCCACTGAGGGACGGGGGGAGCATCGGGGGATTGGGAGTGGGACACTGTGTGTGTGTGTGTGTGCGCGCGTGCGCACATGAACATGTTGTGTGCTTATGTGTATCAGTGTGTGCGCAGGTGTCTGTGTGTGTGTACATGTGTGTTTGTGTTTATGTGTATGTGTGTGAGCATATGTGCATGCATGTGTCTGTGTGTGTGTATGTGAGTATGTGGGTGTATGTGTGTCTGTGTGTGTTTGTGTGTATGTGAGTGTGTGTGCGTCTGTGTGTGTTTGTATACGTGTTTGTATGTATGGGCATGTGTATGTGTGTGTGTCTGTGTTGTTTGTGTGCATGTGAGTGTGTGTGTGCATCTGTGTGTCTCTGTGTGTGTTTGTGTGTGTGTGTCTGTGTGTAGGTGTATGTGTGTGTGTCGGTGCGTATGTGTGTGTGTGTGTGTGTGTGTCTGTGTGTGTATATACGTGTGTGTGTTTGTGAATGTGTGTGTATAGGTGTGTGTTTATGTGTGTGTATATATATGTGTGTGTATGTGTGTGTGTACATGTGTGTGTGTGTACATGTGTGTACGTGTGTGTGTGTGTGTGTGTGTGTTTGCATGATGACAAGCTGCCTTGCTGGTAGTTGGGGATGGGGACGATTGATCACCCAGCGTTTGAAGCTGTACACCAGTGACCACGGTGTAGCCGCTGCCGCCTGTATCAGTGACCAGCCCCCTCTGCAGGAACTGCCTCACACAGCGAGCCGCACAGAAGTTGTGAGCCGAGAGCAGCACTGCTCACTGTCCTGAACGAGGGCCAAGGTTCCAACGCTCGCCAAGCCTGGACGCCAGCCACACTAAACAAGGCTGTCATTCAGCAGGATGCTGCTTGTTGCTTAGCAACAAATATTTGGCACATGTCATCCGTCACTGGCACAAGACACGCCCTCAACACTCCACCCCTTCCAGATGCAAATATTAAACCGCCCCAGGCTGTTTTATCTTAACTTTGCAGATTTATTGTCTTACGTATGAGTTAATCTGTTCCCTTTGTTGTCCCCACACACACCCACAAGACTTCTCAATCACAACAACTGCGCATTCTTGGTGCTTTTAAATCCAGTCTGTTCACTTTCAACGTTGTTTAGTGTTATTTACTAAGTCAACTAATGTCCTTATTCCAATGATCCTGCGTATCTCTGGAGATTTGCATATCACCAACTAGAAAGCTGCAAAACATAAATTTAGTTTTCTCTTCTGTTTGAAGGAGACAAGAGGGGCAAGATCACATTAACCTGGTGTTTAAGGAGTTTTAAAGTACAATGTACAGTTGGCGGAGAACTAGGGGGATCTTACCTGGAACTTGGCCACTTTCTTGAGTTGGTTAGTCCAGTTCGTTTAGATCAATTGACCCTTTTTTGGTGAGGGAATGAAGCCCCAGAGGGGTTAATTGGGGACCAGCAGAAGGGTCTGTGGGCCTAAAAGAAGTCTAGGCTGCTCAGTGGGTTGAGCTGGCTGCCGGTAATTGGTGGGGCTTGAATCCTCACCAGGAGGGAGGACGGGAAGTGAGGAGGGAGGATTGTAGGGGAAGTGATAGGAGGGCACGGGAGTGGTTGTGGCTTGATGGGTGTTGGTGGTTGGGGGAGGTGGGGGGGCAAATCTGCCTCTGGGGGTGAGGGGAGTTGGTGTTTTTGGTGAGAGGAGTCAGTGTTTGGGGGTGAGAGGGTGATGTTTGGGGGCAAAGGGCCAGTGTTTGGGGATGAAGGGCCAGTGTTTGGGGTGTAGGGCCAGTGTTTGGGGGTGAAGGGCCAGTGTTTGGGGGCAAAGGGCCAGGGTTTGGGGCAAAGGGCCAGTGTTTGAGGGGGAAGGGCCAGTGTTTGGGGGTGATGGGCCAGTGTTTGGGGGTGATGGGCTTGCTCGGTGAGGCTTTGAGAAGAACGTTAAAGGCGGAGGGAGGTGTATTGAGGCTTAGAGAAGAAATTCCAGAGATCGGGGTGATTAAATCTGGCATTGAGCAGGGGTTGGAGAAACGGAGAGACTGGGCAAGGCCGCAGGACTGAGAGAGGTTTGTTGTTGCGGGTGGGGGGGGGGGGGTGGAAGTGGTCACGAGGTGGAAGGAGACAGCAGAAAAATGACCGGATGATGAAGCCAAAACCTTGATGGGGGTCACAAACACAATTCTGGTTCATTTGGTGCAGAGTGTGTGTGTGCGACACAAGGATTATTACTGACCTTTAAAACGCAAACATCTCTGGACACCCTGTACGTCCACCAGGGTGAGAGTCCTTTGGAAATAAACCCCACACAACACACACAATCCCACAGAGCCACCGCATGTATCATCATACGTGTACCTGGACAGAACTCCCGCGTGTATTGCAACGTGCATGTAGTAAAATCGTCATGTCACATGACATGAGCAGTCACGCAGAACATCTTCAACGTAACATGGCCACTGTATCGCTGTGACTCAGAACAAATCCTATCTAGTCCTGTGATTAATAAACCGTTATGTTATCAACCTTCTCACTTCTCAATCACTAACCACAACAGCAACTTGAAAGTGCAGGAATGGTTCCCAGGTGCCTCTCTATCTGTCAGCTGGTTTTACTTCACTGTTTTTTTTAACTGCTTGTGTATTCAGAAAGGGGGAAGTCACTCAGAGAGGGTTATTTTCCAATTGTTAGGGCCAGACTGGTCCCTCTTGTAAAGGTTTACGTTGCTCTCGCTGGGTGAGGCCCCCTCGAACTCTTGGAAGCATTTCCCCTTGAAACAGGGAGGAAGGAGTCTCCATAAAAAACCCCACAGACTTCTTTTCACCCAGCACGGAAACAGGCCCTTCGGCCCACAGAGTCTGTGCCGACCATCAACCACCTATTTACACTCATTCTACATTAAAAATGTTGTTCAATGTTCTTTGTTGTATACTTTTGCACAATTTATGTTTTTCTTGTGAAAGTTGTGTCTCTGATGCTCTGTGCCTGTGATGCAGCTGCAAGTAAGTTTTTCATTGCACCTGTGCACACATCGACTTGTGCAGACGACACTAAACTCGACTTTGACTTTGACTTTGATCCCATTTTATTCTCCCCACGTTCCCACCAACTCCCCCCAGATTCTACCCCTCACCTAACACACCAGGGGCAATTTACAGTGAACAAATTATCTACCAAATTCTTTGGGTGCATCCATTGCAAACCCACCCGGTCCCTGGGGCAATACACACATGGACTGTGCCGGAGATCAGGACTGGACCAAGTGCTCCAGAGCTGCGACGTGTTGCTCCGCTGCCTCTGTCTCCTTTGCAGATAGAGAGCAAAGTAGAACTTTGCAGATAGAGAGCAAAGTGGGCTTTGCAGGCTGAGCCAGCATTTAATTGCCCATCCCTAGTTGCCCTTGAGAAGGTGGCAGTGAGCTGCCTTCTGGGAGTCATAGAGCAATACAGCTCAGATACAGGCCCTTCGGCCCAACCAGTCCATGCTGACTATGGTGCCCACCTTGCGAGTCCCAACTTTCTGCGTTCGGCTCACGACCCTCCAAGCCCCGCCCCTCTATGTTCACTATTGAAGTGCAGCAGTCCTTGAGGTGTGGGTACACCCGTGGTGCTGTTCCAGGATTGTGACCCAGCGACGGTGAAGCAACGGTGATATATTTCCCCTTCAGGATGGCGCGTGGCTCGGAGGGTAACTTCCGGGGGTGTTCCCCATGCTTTTCCTGCCCTTGTCCTTCGAGCCGGTAGAGATGGTGGGTTTGGAAGTTGCTGTCTAAGGAGTCTTGGTGAGTCGCTGCAGTGCGTCCTGTAGAAGGTACAAACTGCTGCTACTGTACGCCGGTGGGGGAGTGAGTGAACGGTTGTGGATGTGGTGCCTATCAAGAAGGCCGCTATGTCCTGGGTGGTGTCGAGCTTCTCAAGTGTTGTTGAAGGTGCCCTCACCCAGGCAAGTGGAGAGTATTGCAGCACACTCCTGGCTTGAGCCTTGTAGATGGTGGACAGGCCTTGGGGAATGGGGAGAGTTCAATCCCAGCTGGAATTAGTAAACAGGGGGAGGGTCCTAATCCAGAGGCTGTGTCTCCTGTGTGGGCTGAGCTACCAGTGACATTGGTTGTGGAATAAATATTGGGCAAAGTTCCCCTGCTCCTAATGAAATTAACCCCTAGGCGTCTTTCATATCCCAACTGAGAAGGTAGGTAGGGCCTTAGTTTAACAACCCTGCACCTCTAACACCGCCGCACCCCCTCAGTACCGTACCAGGAGAACCAGCCTACAGTGGGGGGAGCACGGCACCTCCCACAGGCAGCTGACGAGGGGCGAGAGCACTGTCTGTAGAGTCCTCGGAAGGGGAGTGTGAAGCTCAGTCATGTGATCATTGGCTGCTGCTTCATCTGCTGCAGGTTCCTGGTGCAGAAGCGGTTTGTTTCGCTGACACCACATTACTTGCCGCTGCCTTTGTTGTTGAGTGCCTCCCACAGCTGGTTGCAAAAACACTTTGCCTATTACAAGGGTGTTGTAATCTCGCAGGCCTGTCCCGTGTTGTTTGTGTTGACATCACTGATACTGACTTTACAGAAGTCCTTGCAAATGGCCCCGGGCATCTTACATCTGTTTACACTGCACCCCACGCATGTTTCTACCTGTTCTAGTACCTTGCCAGCTGCAGCCTCCCAGAACTTCTCTCTGCAGTAAAGAAGCAAAAGAGAGGCCAGGAGAAAGGATTTTCACGTATTGCTTGGTTAGGGTCTGCTGGGGAGACGGGTTCACCTGTGATGTTCAAAGGGAGCTGGAGATGTACCCGAGAGAAAGGAGTCTACAGAGCCCTGTGAGGAGGGAGGGCAATGGATTGGTTGGATGGTCTTACAGAGAGCTAGTATGGATTTGCTGGCCTGAATGGCCTCTGTTCCTTCACACTGCCAGTTTGGGTGCTTGTGTGTTGGGGTCAGACTGGGAACAAAGGTGAAGGGGCAGGTAAAGTGAGATTGGACAGACACCCTCCTCTCACCAACAACCCCCACCCAGCCCGACCCCCGGGCCCCCCAACAGCTCCCATGTCTGATCAGGTCTTCAATTGATGCACTAAAGTCCCACTTCCCTGAGGTAAGGGAGTCAGCAGGGAATCGGACACCAGCATCTGACCCTGGCCTTTGACCTTGGCTACTGACCCTGGCCTCTTACCCTGGAATTTAATCTTGGCTTTTGACCGTGCCCCTCTTACCTCTGCCCTCCAAAGCATGCCTCTAACCCTGATCTTTGAACCCTGGCCTTTAAACTAGACATCTGGCCCTGCCCTCTTAACTCTGGCCTCTAAACCTCAACTTTAACCTGACCTCTGACCGTGACCTTTGTCTTGGCTTCTACCCTGGCCTTCAACCCTGGTCTTTAACTTTGCCTTTGACCCCTGCCCCTCTAACCCTGACCCTGCCCTCTAACCCTGGCCTCTAAACCTCACTTTTAACTCTGGCCTCTTTACCCCAGCCTTTGACCTTGGCTTCCAACGCTGACCTCTAACTTTGGCCTTTAACCTTAGCCTCTGACCCTGCCCTCTAATCCTAACCCTGCCCTCTAACCCTGGCCTCTTGCCCTACAACACCCAATATCTCCATTCTTGGCTGGGCTCACTGGACTGAAACCCTGGCTGATTCTCTCCCCATCTCCCATCTCCCCCTCCAGGTGATCGAGGGGTTCTGAGCCCACAGTTGGCCAGCTCAGCACAACACTGCCAGAGGTCAAGGCCATACCCTTTACCCTTTGATCTCCTGACTCCACCCTGCTCCAGCTCACCAGGGTGGAAGCCCTGATCCCACATCTACAATGCTGTTGGACTCAACTGTTCCAAAGCTCTCTTGATCAGCCTCCACTTACCCAAGGCCCTCAGTGCTCGTCCCAACCCGACGTTTACCTTTCTTCCAGTAGGATTTAAGAACATGAAGTAGGAGCAGGCCATTCTGCCTTTTGACTTCGTTCAACCTTCTTCGAATTCACTAAGATCTTGGCTCATCTATTACCTCAGCACCACTTTCCTGCACAGACCCCATATCCCTCGATTCCATAGAGCTGTGCAGCACATAAACAGGCCCTTCGGCCCACCGAGTCCGTGCCGACCACCAACCACCCATCTACACTGATCTTTCCTTAACCCATTTTATTCTCTCCACAATCCCCCCCAGATTCTGCAACTCACCTACACGCTGGGGGCAATTACCAACGGCCAATTGACCTACCAATCCTCAAGTCTTTGGGATGTGGGAGGAATCCAGAGCACCCGGGGGAAACCCACATGGTCACAGGGAGAACGTGTAAGCTCCACACAGACAGCACCGGAGGTCGGGATCGAACCAGGGTCTCCTGCACTGTGAGGCAGCGGCTCTACCCACTGCGCCACTGTGTCACCCAAACATCTGAAGGAAATATAAATGATAGAAGCAAGGGCAGGACATTCGGCACTTCCCACTTCTTCCAATTTTCCCTCGTTGCCAGTCTCCTGCACTAATCCCATACCCCTGATTCCTTTAATATGTAAAAATCTATTGACCTCTGTCTTAAACATATCCAGTAACTGAGCCCCACAACCCGCTAGGGTAGAGAATGCCAAATCTGCACCACCCTCTGGGTGAAGATATTTCCCCTCAGGTCAGTCCTGAATGTCTGATTCCTTATTCTGAGAGGGTGATCCTTAATTCTAGATGCTGCAGCCAGGAAAAACGCCATCCCTGCACCCACCTAGTCAAGGCCTGCGAGAATTATAGATGTTTCAATCAGATCACTTCCCATTCCTCTAAACTCTGGTGAGTTTAGGTCCAGTCTGCATAATCCCTCCTCGCGCACCAATGTCTTACTGAGATTGTGTAGGGTCCTGGTGATATTACATGTAGAATATTGTGTACAGGTCTGGTCTCCCTACCTAACAAATGGTATGCTTGTGATAGACAGCGGCCGCAAAGATTCATCAGACTGATCCTTGTGAATAGGGATCTTCCTAAGACGAAAGATAGAACAGATAAGATAAGATTTCTTAATAGTCACATGTACATCGAAACACACAGTGAAATGCATCTTTTTGCGTATCGTGTTCTAGGGGCAGCCCGCAAATGTCGCCACGCTCCTGGCACCAACATAACATGCCCACAACTTCCTAACCTGTACGTCTTTGGAAGGTGGGAGGAAACTGGAGCACCCGGAGGAAACCCACACAGACACGGGGAGAACATACAAACTCCTTACAGACAGTGGCCGGAATTGAACCCGGGTCGCTGGCGCTGTAACAGCGTTATGCTAACCGCTACACTACTGTGTCTGCCCATACTCCCTAGAGTTTGCAGAATGAAAGGTGATCTCACTGCAAAGTACACAATTCTGAGAGGGTTTGACCGATAGGTTCACAGTTGAGATTTTCCCGGCTGGGGTATCTAGAACCAGGGCTCATACAGGTTGGTCATTCGAGACTTGAAAAGAAATTGCTTCACCTGGAGGTTGGTGAATCTTTGGAATTCTTCTAACGAAGAGGGCTGTGGAAGCTCCGTTGCTGAGTATACTGAAGACAGCCAACATAATCAAGGGCCCCCAAATAATCTGCTGGAGGAACTCAGCGAGTCGAACAGCATCTGTGGGGGGAGAGGAACTTTCGATGTTTCGGGTCGAGATCCTGCAGAATGGAGGTGGCCTGTATAAAGAGGAGAAGGGGGTTGGTGAGGAAGCAGTCCGAGGTGATTGGTGGACTGAGGAGGGGTGTGAGGTGAGGGACAGGTGGTGCCAGGTAGGGGAGGTGAGTGAGGGGTGGAGCTAGGAGACAGTGGCAGGTGAGGGGTAGATGGAGGCAGACAGAGAGAGAGGAAAGAGGGAAAAGGGAGAAGCGAGGTGGGGGGGGGGGGAATGTGAAGAATGGAGATGGCTGCTGGAGGGAGATAAGCAGGAAATGTGTCTCCATAATCAAGAACCCCTCCTACCCCAGTCATTCTCTCTTCTCGCCTCTCCCATCGGGCAGAAGATACGAATGCTCGAGGGCACGTACCACCAGGCTCAAGGACGGCTCCTATCCCACTGTTATCAGACCCTTGAATGGACCTCTCATACACTAAAGATGGACTCTTGATCTCCCAATCTACCTCGTCGTGGCCCTTGCACTTTATTTGTCTACCTGCACTGCACTTTCTCTGCAACTGGAACACTGTATTCTGCGTTCTGTTTTTACTTTTTTACCACCTCAATGTGCTTACATGGAATGATCTGCCTGGATGACACGCAGACAAAAGCCTTTCTCCGCATCTCCCTACGTGGCAAAAATAACCCAGTTACCAATGCCGAGATTGGTGGATTTTTGGATACTAAAAGGAATTGAAGCAGGGAAGTAGCCCTGGGGTAAAAGGTTCTATGAGGGGTGGAATGGCCTGCTCCTGCTCCTATTTCATATGTCCTAGTTCTCCTCAGAAAAAACCCATCACACCCTCTTCTCGCTGACGCAGACTGGCCTCTGGGTTATCAATGCAGCAGATTTAAAGATCGCATCATTATCTTCAAACCACTCCGTGGCAACACCTCTCCCTCCGATCTCTGTAACCCCTGCCAACCTACAGCTCCCTGTGATGTCTCTGCTCCTCCAGTTCTGGCCACCTGTGGCAGAGATTCCTTTAGAATTCCCTGCCTAAGTGTTGGAGCCTCTCCACATCTCCTTCCTAATTTCTCCTGTGGATTGGTCTCAAGTCCTGTCCGTTCGTTCCCCTTTGCTGAGGCTTTGGAAGTTTTGCTATTGACAGTGGGTAGTGGTGGAGGGGTGTTTCTCTGACTGGGGTCTGTGACCGGTGGTGTTCAGCGAGGATCAGTGTGCTGGGACCTCTGTTGTTTATGATATATATTAATGGTTTGGAAGAAAATATAACTGAGCCGATTAGTAAGTTTGCAGATGACACAATAATTGGTGGAGTCATGGAGAGAGAGGAAGGTTGTCGAAGAATGCAGAAGATTATAGAACAGTTGGAAACATGGGTAGAGAAATGGCAGATGAACATTAATCAGGTGCTGCATTTTGGGAGGTCAAATGGAAGAAGAAAGGATACAGTAAATGGCAGGACCCTGAGGAGCATCGATGTACAAAGGGATCTTGGGGAGCTAGTACATCGCTCCCTGAAATGGCAACACGAGTAGATAGGGTGGTAAAGAAGGCGCACGGCATGCTTGCCTTCATCGGACGGGGCATTGAGTATAAGAGTTAGGAAGTCATGTTGCAGCTCTATAAAACTTTGGTTAGGCCGCACTAGGAGTATTGTGTGCAGTTCTGGTCACCACACTACAAGAAGGACATGGGTGCTTTGGAGAGGGTGCAGAAGAGGCTCACCAGGATGTTGCCTGGATTAGAGAGTACCAGCTATAAGGAGAGGTTGGACAGTCTTAGATTGTTTTGTATGGAGGCCTGACAGAAGTTTATAAAAGATTACGAGGCATAGATAGGGTAGACAGTCAAGAGTCTTTTTCCCAGGGTGGAAATGTCAAATACCAGAGGGCAAAAATTTAAGTTGAGAGGGGGTAAGTTTAAAGGAGTTTTATGAGACATGTTTTTACACAGAGGGTGGTGGGTGCTGGAGCACACCTGCATGAAGTAGATACAATAGTCGTGTTTAAGAAACATTTAGACAGAACATGAACAGGCAGGGAATGGAAGGATATGGACCATGTACAGGCAGATGGAATTAGTTTGGATTGGCATCACTAAGATACGGTGGGCCGAAGGGCCTGTTCCTGTGCTCTACTGTTCGATAAGAGTGCTACGTAAATGTAAGTCCACTGTCCGCAGCAGCCTCTTGCAATGCTGCCCCCCCCCCCTCGCTGTCCAGCTGGGTGGGACTGCCCTCACCTGAGCTGTACATGAAATGATTTCTAACCCCCCTCCCTCTTACCTTGGAAGCCCCCCCCCCCCAACCCCGCCCCACCCTAATGCACCATTCTTCTGCTTCCAATTCCCATCCTGTCCCCAAACTCCACTGATTCCCCTTCTCTCGTCCATCCAGGTCGCCCTGGACACCTCCCACTCTCACTTCCCCGCTCCCACCCCCCCAAGTCCCAACATCCCCCGACCCAATCGTGCTCGATTGCACTCCCGCAGACTGATTTGTGCCCCCCCTTAAAAGGCGCCACGTAAATGCAACTTGCTGCTGCCTCTCTGAGCTTCCGTGGTAGAGGAGGCAGGCACGTGATGAAAGTGGTGATGCTGCGATTTCAATGTGTGACGTCTGCTGCTTGCGTTGTTATCACCAATGTAGTCAGTGCTGCTTTCGGAGGCAGCAGGTGGGACAGGCTCTGTGTGAAAGCCAACAGGCTTGAGGAAGCCAGGTCATCGCCCTGACACAGACAGACCTCACCTCCTGATCTCCTCATGGGCTCCAAACTGGCAGTCTCCCGTCCCCTGGAGCCAAGTCTTCACACACCATTTCCTCAGACCCAAATAAAGCAGAGGTCTGACCAGAAGCTGCTGAAGTCAAACTAATGGGCTGCTTTTTCCTTTAAATGAGGCACCATGCTGGTAAAGAAGAACTAAACACCTGAATTGCCATAGCACCTGCCTTGGCCATATAGTCAGAGCTACAGGCCCTTTGGCCCACTGGGTCTGTGCCGACCAGCTCACACTGATCCCCTTTTATTCTCCCCACATTCTCGTCAGCTCCCCCCAGGTTCTACCCCTCACCCACACACTGGGGGTTATTTACAGCGGCCGATTAACCCACTGACCCGCCAGCCGTTGGGGTGTGGGAGGAAACCGGAGCACCCGGGGGGAAACCCACGCAGTCACAGGGAGAGCGTGCAAACTCCACACAGACCGAAGAGGGGTTTGAACCCAGGTCCCTGGTGCCGTGAGGCAGTGGTTCTACACACCGTGCCACTGTGCTGCCCTGACACATCAACCCTTTTTACAGCCAGCAAGGTATTTCCAAACTGTTGCAATGGAAGCACAGCACATGCCTTAATATATCATATTTATCAGCTTCACAGCAACAGATTGACGGCCAGGATTGGATGTGCCCTCCAGGGAATGGTTTGGAAGAGTCAGGGGGGGATGATTGAAACATTTAAGATCCTGAAAGGCCTTGACAGGTAGGGTGTGGAGAGGATGCCTCGTCTTGTCGGGGTATCGAGAACTAAGGGTTGATGTTTAATAATAGCAGGTCTCCATTTAAGACAGAGACGAGGAGAAATCTTCTTCTCCAGAGAAAAGTCTTTGAAACTCTCTTCCTCAAAGTGGGTTGGAAGCAGAGTCTTTGAATATTTGAAGGCAGAGGTGGATGGATACTTGAGAAGCAGGAGGGGAAAGGTATACGTGGGAATGAGGTTGCAGTCAGATTGTGCGTGATCTTATTAAACAGAGGAACATGCTCAAGGGTTAGCGTCACCTACTGCCCCTAACAGGTATGCTCAGACAGGCAGTCCCCAGGGTTCGGCCCCTGAGAAGTGATCGCGACCCAAACCGTCCATAAGTCAGAAATGGTCAACAACAGTGGGTGGGAGAGGGTCACGGGAACAGCGGAGATGGGACAGCGTGCATGCACGGGAACAGCGGCCAATAGCCGGCCTCACTGAATCAGTGACTGAGTGAGTCTGCTCACCGCTCCCGGCTCTGCTCAGCTCCCATCGTTAGGGCTCAGGGAACGGGGGAGGTTGGGGGGGAGAGAATGCAGGTGTAAATGCCCTGTTCCCACCTGGCAGAAGATGCCTGCAGCCCTGAGGCTGCCAGCAGATCCCTCCCCATCCATCCCACTTGTTCGTATGTACGGGGTGCCCATGAGCTGGGGAGGACCACTATGTTTGATTAACTTGCTCCCACTCACTGGTATGAAGGCAGCATCCTAACGCTGTGTGTAGACAAAACAAGGACGGGTTTGACATGGAGACAGGCACAGAATACCTGGTGCCAGAAAGTTTGTGTGCATGAGCAGGGGTCCAGAATTAACTCAGCGCTGGGTTTAATACAGAAGCTGGAATCAATGAGGGGAGTGGCGGACACTTTCTTCAAAGGTTAAGGAGGTTCGGCTTGTCACCGAACACTCGGACAAACGTCTGCAGATGTACTGTTGAAAGTGTCCTGACTGGTTGCATCACAGTCTGGGACAGCAATTTGAATGCACAGGAACGTAAGAGGCTATAGAGAGAGTAGTGGACTCTGCCCAATACATCACGGGCACATCCCTCCCCACCATCGGGAGTATCTACAGGAGGGGCTGCCTCAAGAAGGTGACATCCATCATCAAAGATCCCCACCATCCGGGCCGTGCCACCTTCTCGCAGCTTCCATCGGGCAGGAGGTACAGAAGCCTGAAGTCCCACACCACCAGGTTCAGGAACAGCTACTTCCCTTCAACCATTTGGTTCTTGAACCAACCTGTACAACCCTGATCACTACCTTATTATAGCAACACCATGACCACTTTGATCACCTTGGACTTAGAAAATTGTGTTCTTTCTTGTAAAAACTGTGTATAATTTATGTTTAATTTATGTTTTTCTTGTGAATGTTGTGTATCTGATACTATGTGCCTGTGATGCTGCAAGTAAGCTTTTCATTGCACCTGTGTGCACATGTACTTGTGCGTATGACAGTAAACTTGACCTTGACTTTGACTTGACCCAACCACAAGACTGTGCCTGAGGTACCAGAGACGCATTCTCTGAAGACCAATACCAGTCATAGCTGCACTGGGAACATGCAACACTGGAGCACTCAACCGGCAGTGTAACTCAGTGATTAACTGTGTAACTCAGTGATCAGGCTTCCTTCAGTAATCATCCATGGGATGCAGACATTCCTGGACAGGCCTGTCTCCAATTGCCCTCAACAAGGTGGCAGTGAGCTGCTTCCTTGAACCATTCTGGTGAAGGTGTTACCGCAGTGCTGTCGGGGAAGGGATCCCGGGATTTGGACGCAGTGATGACAGTGATATCTTTCCCACTTTGGAGGGGGACCTTTAGATGTTGGTGATGATGACTCTTCTTGAAGGTTAATGTACATTCAGTTACATGGGCTTAGCAATGAGGGGATTCAGGTCCACAGTGCAGACCCTACCTGCCTGTTCCGTCAACATCTGCAGACGTCCACTGCGCATCTGCCCAACACTCCCACCAATATTACTCTCAGCACTACTCTTGTTACTAGGATCCTGATGGGTGGATGTGGAGAGGATGTGTAGCCTTGTGTGAGAACCTAGAATTGGGGTCACCCCATAAAATTTAAGGGGTCGCTGGTTTAAGATGGAGATTCTTTTCTCTCAGATGGTCGTACGTCTTTGGAACTTTCTTCCTCAAGGGGTGCTGGAAGCAATGTTTGAATATTTTAAAGGGGTTGGTGGCGATGTGAAGTTGAGGTTGCAATCAGATCAGCAAAACAAAAGAGCTGGTCGTTGACTGCAGGAAGGGGGTCAGTGCACATGCTCCTGCCTACATCAACGGTGCTGAGGTCAAGAGGGTTGAGAGCTTCAAGTTCCCAGGAGTGAACATCACCAACAGCCTGTTCTGGTCCGACCATGGAGATGCCACGGCCAATCAAACACACCAGCGCCTCTAATTCCTCAGGAGGCTAAAGAAATTCATCATGTCCCCTTCGAATCTCACCAATTTTTACCGATGCACCATAGAAAGCATCCTGTCTGGATGCATCACACTTGGGACGGCAACTGCACTGCCTGGGACCGCAAGAAACTGCAGAGAATTCTGGACACAGCTCAGCACATCACGGAAACCAGCCTCCCCTCCATGGACTCTGTCTACACTTCTCGCTGCCTTGGTGAAGCAGCCAACATAATCAAAGACCCCACTCGACCCGGACATTCTTCTTCTCTCCCCTCCTGTCAGGCAGAAGATACAAAAGTCTGAAAGCACGTCCCACCAGGCTCAAGGACAGCTTCTATCCCGCTGTTATAAGACTATTGAACAGTTCCCTAGTCCGATAAGGTGGACTCTTGACCTCACGATCTACCTTGTTATGGCCTTGCACCTGCACTGCACTTTCTCTGTAACTGTGACACTTTATTCTGCATTCAGTAATTGTTTTACCCTGTACTATCTCAATATAATGTTGTAATGAATTGACTTGTGCAAATGATATGCAAGACAAGTTTTTCGCTGTACCTCGGTACATGTGACAATAATAAACCAATTTACCAATTTAATTTAAATTTAGCCATGAGCTTGCTGAAGGGTGGGGCAGGCTTGAGAGGCCGAGTAGCCTACTCCTGCTCCTAATTCACGCGTTGTGTGCATCATCTGGGTAGCTGGACGTCCCTGGCTGCAGGGTGCCTTCTGGGCGTTTATCGGTGATGAGGGTGGCGAGGAAGGTGGGCGTCCAAACGTATTTCCTTTCCGGTAATCAAGGGCACTGCAAACCTTGGGCCGTTTCTCCCAACCAGCATTCTGTGGGAGTGCAGCCCCCTGGAGACTGAGCTCCCATCGCAGCATACCCCAGGAGACCTGAGCCCAGGGAGACAGGGGCAGAAACAGCTGTGAGATCACAGCTCCCTCTGACAGGGCTTCGCCGGATGTGTGAGCTCTCAGCATTCCAAGTGGCCCTTGCTATTTCTGCCTCTCCTGTTCCCTTGCAGTACCTCACTGCTTTATAAATAGCACTGTCTGCAATAAATAGATCAGTGAGGTTCATGGAGTACGTGCTATGACTGCAGCTTATTTGATGGTGTGCTGTTCTCTGTCACTGACTCAGATCCTTATTATCAGTCCTGGGTCAGTGATCGTACCAGGGGATCTATTGGGCAACGTGAAGGTGCACTTCCCCCCCTCCACCCCACCCCCAGAGATGGGGGCTCCGTACGAGGGGAAGGTGCTGAGCGAGTCCTTCTTGTATTATTTAACAGTCAGCTGGTGCTGAACGTATAGAGTTCCCTAAGGGTGAGGTGGTCCAGGGAAGGTGGGAGTCTGGAAGGCGGCGGTGGTGGGGGGGGGGGGGTGGGAGGGGGTGGGGGTAGGAGGAGTGACCCCTCCCCACCCAGCTGGGGATGAAAGCTGAGATGAACCAGCAGGTGGAGGGAAAAGCCAGTAGATAGAGGGAGAGACCAGCTGACTGAGGGGAAACCAGCAGATAGAGGGGAAAACCAGTAGATGGAGTGGGAAACCAGTAAAGAGTGGGAAACCAGTAGACCGAGGGGGAAATAACCAGCTAAGGGAAGGGGGGAACCAGCAGGAGATAGTTAACAGCATCATCCTTCACCTGCTTGGCAAGATGCTTGACAGAATTTTCTCATAGGAATGGGATCTTTCTGTGCTCTTAGCAGGCCCCACAGCTCACTGAAGAGATGCAGCACCTCCTGTGGTAACGAGCAGCACAGATGCCTGTCTCTGCTGAATGACTGATCCCAGCTGACGATGACATTCGGGCTGGGTACCTGGGCTCCGGGAGGGATTACCCCACCTCCTGGGGTGCAGGTTACCCCCAGGAAGGGGACCCGGCGACAACTGAAGACTGAGACCGCAGTGAATTGGGCCCCAACTGCTTCAAACCAAGGTAGATCAGGAAAAGTAGAGCCAGAGAGTCACAGAGCATAGAAACAAGCCCTTCAGCCCATCGAGTCTCTGCGGACTGTCAACCACCCATTTATGATAAACACTTTTCATTGTCCCCACATACCCATCAACTCCGATTCTACTCCTCACCCACACACCCGGGGCAATTTACAGTGGACAATTAACCCACTGACCCACATGTCTTTAGGATGTGGGAGGAAACCCACACGGTCACAAGGAGAACGTGCAAACTCCACACAGACAGTACCAGAGGTCAGGATCGAACCTGGGTCACTGGAGTTGTGAGGTAGCGGCTCTACCTGCTGTGCCATCGAGCCACACTCAGGTGGAGAAGAGCTTGGTTAAGGAGGTAGGTCTTAAAGGAGGAAAAAGAAATGGCAAGGGGGACATTCCTTGGGGCCAAGGCAGCTGAAGATACGGTCCCCAATGGAGTGATTAACATTGAGGATGGCCATGTGGGTGGGACGGAGGAGGCAGAGTAGACAGAGAGACATATGGCTGGAGGAAGACCGTGGACAGACTGGAACTCAAGATCCAACCATCACTGGTGGCAAGACAACAACCTTACCCTCAACGTCAGCAAATCGAAGGAGCTGGTCATTGACTTCAGGAAGTGGAGCAGAGCAGCCAACCACCCCAGACATTCTCTCTTCTCCCCTATCCCATCGGGCAGAAGATACAGAAGCTTGAGGGCATGAACCTCCAGGCTCAAGGACAGCTTCTATCCCACTGTGAAAGAACATAGAACATTACAGCACAGTACAGGCCTTTCAGCCCACAATGTTGTGCTATCAGACTCTTGAATGGACCTTTTGGAATTGGTATTAGTATTGGTTTATTATTGTCACTTGTACCGAGGTACAGCGAAAAACTTGTCTTACATACCGTTCGTACAGGTCAATTCATTATACAGTACAGTTACATTGAGTTAGTACAGAGTGCATTGAGGTAGTACAGGTAAAAACAATAACAGTACAGGGTAAAGTGTCACAGCTACAAAGGAAGTGCAGTGCAGGTAGACAATAAGGTGCAAGGCCACAACAAGGTAGATTGTGAGGTCAAGAGTCCATCTCATCGTATAAGTGAACCGTTCAATAGTCTTATCACAGTGGGGTAGAAGCTGTCTTTAAGCCTGTCATACCACCTTAAGCCTGGTGGTAAGTGCCCTCAGGCTCCTGTATCTTCTGCCTGATGGGAGAGGAGAGAAGAGAGAATGACCCGGGTGGGTGGGGTCTTCGATTATACCGGCTGCTTCTCCAAGGCAGCGAGAATTAAAGGAGGGGAGGCCAAGCAGTGGAGGCTGGTTTCTGTGACGCGCTGGGCTGTGTCCACAACTCTCTGCAGTTTCTTGCGGTGCTGGGCAAAGCAGTTGCCAAGCCTTGAACTCTTAATCTTCCAGTCTACCTTGTAATGGCCCTTGCACTTTATTTGTCTACCTGCACTGCACTTTCTCTGTAACTGCAGCACTACATTCTGCATTCTGTTTTCTCTGTACTACCTTTGTACTACTCAGAGGGTAGTGAGTACCTGGAATGAGCTGCCAGAGGAAGTGGTCAAGGCGGGTACAATTACAACACTTAAGAGGCATTTGGACAGGTACATGGAGGGGAGGGGCTTGGAGGGACACAGGCCCAATGCAGGCAACTGGGACTAGCAGGGAGAATGATGTGGTCGGCATGGACCAGTTGGGCCGAAGGGCCTGTTTCCGTGCTGTATTACACTATGACCCTACCTTATGTACAGAATGATCTGTCTGGGTTGCATGCAAGCAAAAGCTTTTCACTGTATCTCGGTACCTGTGACAATAAAAAAACAATAACAATACCAATACTGGGAGTCAGAGGAAGTGGGAGAGCACCGGGGACCTGGATAGAGTTAGGGTGAGGGGCAGAAAGCTAGGGGGCGAGATGGAGTACAGGGAGGACGGGACACAGCCTGGAGCGCAATGGGGTGGTTGGGTCTGCAGGTAACGAGTGGTGCGGAAGAGGGTGTCTAACTGGGAAGGGTTGTAGTGGCATCAGATGTAACGGAGACACAGGAGTCTGCAGATATATTAACAAAAAAGTCAAAACCACAGAGGGGGAGAAGTATTGAAAGAAAGTACACACTCCCTCCCACCAGGTCCCCTCCCCCACTGGTCCCATCTGCCCTCCCCAACTCCCTCGGTTCCAGGCTCCACCTTCCCCCCCTGTCGGATTCCATCATCTGCAGCCCCCCACCTCTCACCTCCCAGCCTCTGCCGCTGTCCCCACCCTCCCCTCCTCCATCCGCCCGTCACCCCTCCTCACCTGGATCCACATATCACCTGCCAGCTCCTGCCCCACTCCTTCCCCTCACCTCTTTATACCGGCTCTCTCCCCTCTACTCTTATAGTCCAGATAAGGAATCTTGATCCAAAACGTCGACTGTCCATTTCCCTCCACAGATGCTGTCCGACCCGCTGAGTTCCTCCAGCAGTTTGTTTTTTTCCAGAGGAAGGTTATGCCGTCAGATGGAAATGCCTTCCACCATTCCTGAGGTGATGTAAGGCACACACTTCCGCCACTTCTGTTAATCCAATGACGGTCTTGTTATCTCAGGGTGGTTCTTTTATCCAAAAATATACCTTATTCTTAAAATTTCCATATATATACATAGCACAAGACAGATTATATTCCTTCTATACAGTGTATCAAACACTAGAGCAAGTCATTCACTTATTTACAGGATTAACTTTACATCACTGTGACATCAATTATTACAACTATTCTCTGACAGTCCGAGACGTTTTTACATGGGTTCCCCCCTCCCTCAGTGTGTGATGGGGGGACGGCCTTAAACCGCCACCTTTCCCTGTGGAGATTCTGCACCGAGCTTCAGTGCATCTCTCAGCGCGTGGTCCTGGGCCTTGGGACGTCCCACCTGTGACGTTTGCTGGTGGGCAGCTCCTGGTACGGGAAGACCAGCAGGTTTCAGGAAGACCAGAGGGACGATCTCCCAGCGGCGGTCAGTGTCTGTCTCGGCGTGCGTCCCTGGGCGCAGCCCGTAGAGCAGAGAGTCCCGTGTTACACAGCTGCTCGGGACGAACCTCGACCAAGACCCCTGCCTCCCCTTCTGGGCAAATGGACGTCCCAGAAGGAGACGGATGACCTCCATCCCCAGCGCAGCCACCCTGAGGGTGGTGAACGGTGGTCCTGAGTCCGGCTGTGGGTGAAGGATCTGACCGGGAGGGGTTCTGTTATTTCAAAAATAAACTTTATTCTTAAAAACTATGTACAAAAAGTACAAAACAGTACATGGTTTTCTTTACATTTATAGTCTTATCAAAGTCAAGGTCGAGTTTACTGTCAGACGCACAAGTCCATGTGTGCACAGGTGCAATGAAAAACTTACTTGCAGCAGCATCACAGACACAGAGCATCAAATACACAACATTCACAAGAAAAACATAAATTATACAAGAAAGAACACAAATAGAATAAAAGAAACAAAGTCCATTGTAATGCAAAGCGGTCATAGTGTTGTTATACTGAGGCAGTGATTAGGGTTGTGCAGGTTGGTTCAAGAACCGAATGGTTGAAGGGAAGTAGCTGTTCCTGAACCTGGTGGTGTGGGACTTCAGGCTTCTGTACCTTCTGCCCGATGGTAGCTGCGAGAAGATGGCATGGCCCAGATAGTGGGGATCTTTGGTGATGGATGTTGCCTTCTTGAGGCAGCGCCTCCTGTAGATACCACTGATGGTGGGGAGAGATGTGCCCATGATGTATTGGGCTGAGTCCACCACTCTGCAGCTTCTATTGTTCAAGTCTTGGGGTCAAAGCCCTTAGCTCCCTGAAGGTGGCAACGCAAGCAGATAGGGTGGTAAAGAAGACATACGGCACGCTTGCCTTCAATGGCCGGGGCATTGAGCATAAGAGTCAGGAAGTCACGCTGCAGCTGTATAAAACTTTTGTTAGGCCACATTTGGAGTATTGCGTGCAGTTCTGGTCGCCCCATTACAGGAAGGATGTGGGGGCTTTGGAAAGGGTGCAGAAGAGGCTTACCAGGATGCTGCCTGGATTAGAATGTATAAACTATAAGGAGAGGTTGGACAACTTGGGTTGTTTTCTCTGAAGAGTCAGAGGCTGAGGGGAGAACTGATAGAAGTTTATAAAATTATCAGAGGCATAGACAGAGCAGACAGTCGGAATCTTTTTCTGGGTGGAAATGGCAAATACTAGAGGACATAAAGACATAAGTGCACAATACTAGAAAACAATAAAGGTGAGGGGGGGGGGGAGATGTGTGGGGCAAGTTTTTTACACAGAGAGTGGTGGGTGCCTGGAATGCACTGCCAGGGGTGGTGGTGGAGGCAGATTCAGCAGAGGTGTTTCAGAGGCTTTTAGACAGATACATGAATATGCAGGGAGTGGAGGGACGTGGATCACGTGCAGGCAGAAGAGATTTAGTTTGATTTGGCTTTGTGTTCAGTGCAGACGTTGTGGGCTGAAGGGCCTGTTCCTCTGCTGTACTGTTCTGTGTTCCAAGTCTAAATATTCGTAGTATCATGAGGTTAACATATTGTATGTACAAAGCACCAATGCCATTCACGTGGCTTCCTTGAACAATAGACCCTTCAAGTGTTTGAGAGGCTGTTACACAGGTCTCAGCCCCCCAATGCTGGGTGAAGGATATTAGATGTCAGTCCTTCTCCATAGAGCCTTTGTAAGTGGCTGCACTGATCCTCAGTGTATCCCTCAGCACGGACTCCGGACTCCGGCAGCCTGGACTCTGACAGGGAGGGTCCTTCTCAGCTCTGGCCAACAAGGTGCTCGATGTGGCAGTGAGTTCCAGCAGAGGGTTAACCCCCAGCACTCCACAACACTGTCAGCAGTCGATCCTACTGAAAAAGGCCTGGAGTCACATATAGGGAAGGGCGGGAGGTTTTCACCCCTCTAGATGGGTTTCCTACAAGAACCCGACAACATCACACAACGGTCCCACACAGGACTTGAAATGTGACAGAGGGCATGCATATTAATTGGTAATTGGTTCATTATTGTCACATGTACAGAGATACAGTGAAAAGTTTTTGTTTGCGTGTCATCTAGACAGATCATTCCGTACATAAGTACATCGAGGTAGTACAAAGAAAACAGAATGCAGAATATTGCGTCATGGTTACAGAGAAAGTGCAGTGCAGGTAGACAGATAAAGTGCAAGGTCCACGACAAGGTAGACTGGGAGATCAAGAATTCATCTTTAGTGTGTGAGAGATCCGTTCAAGAGTCTTATAACAGCAGGGTAGAAGCTGTCCCTGAGCCTGGTGGTACATGTTCTCAAGCTTTTGTATCCTCTGCCCAACAGGAGAGGGGAGAAGACAAATTGTCGGGGGTGGGAGGGGTTGCTGATGATGCTGGCTGCTTTCCCGAGGCAGCAGGGAGTGTAGACAGAGTCCATGGAGAGGAGGCTGGTTTGCACGACGGACTGGGCTGTGTCCATGACTCTTTGCAATTTCTAGCAGTCTTGGGCAGAGCAGTTGCCATACCAAGCTATGATGCATCCGGATAGGATACCTTCTACAGTGGATCTGTAAAAATTGGTAAGAGTCATTGCTGAATTTCCTTAGCCTTCTGAGGAAGTAGAGGCGCTGGTGAGCTTTCTTAGCTGTGGCGTCTATGTGGCTGGACCAGGACAAATTGTTGGTGATGTTCACCCCTGGGAACTTGAAGCTCTCAACCATCTCTACCTCAGCACCATTGCTAATGACAGGGGCATGTACTCCAGCCCGCTTCCTGAAGTCAATGCCCAGCTCCTTTATTTTGCTGACGCTGAGGCAGAGGTCGTTGTCGAATGGACGCCTGTACGTAAACTCACTTTTCACATTGCAAAGCAAAACCAAAAAATGCAGATGCTGGAAATCTGAAACAAAGAGACAAAATGCTGGAAACACTCGGCAGGTCAGACAGTGGAGGGAGAAACGGTTAATGTTTCAGAAATGAGCTCTCACTGACCTGAAACATTAACACTTTCTCACTCCACAGGTGCTGACTGACTTCAGCAGTTTCTGATTATATTTCACATTCTGCATTTATATTTTGGATCTTTGTTAGTTGGGAGGCAAACAGTAGCCTGAATTGACCCCACCCTGATTACACACACCTCTCTGATATTACAGTCAGCAACCCGGGCATCTGACCTCATTGGCTGTCTATGTACAGGTGTCTGATGTCATTGTGTGCCTCTCTATACACCTACTGCCTTTCTCCATACGGTTCAGCTTGTGTGCTTGTCTGTACTCTGTGCATCTGACTGCGTGGAATCTATCTTACGTTCTACACTCTAACAGCACAGAAAGAGAGAGAGGGAGAGAGGGCTCTCAGCCCACGCACACGGCACTGGCTGCTATGAATAACTATATTGACGTGAAGCAGTTGGTGACGATTTTATTTTTGTTATTGTATATTTTTGTCCACCTCCTGAAATGAGTCTTTCAGCTGAGAGCAGTGTCAGCTATTAATAGAAGCGGCAGTTACAAAATGAGAAAATGGAGAGAGAGAGAGAGGGGGGAGCAGAGAAAATAGACATAAACATGGAAGAAACCAGGAAATAATGAACAAGCTGGTCACACACACACACACACACACACACACACACACACACACACACACACACAGACATAGACACAAACACACATATATTCAACACAGACACACACAGATACACAGAAACACACAAAAGCACACACACGTAAACATACACACATATATAGACATAGATATACACACATAGAGAGACATACATACATGCATGCACACAATTCAGACACACAGTTTTGTACATGTTCACAGACACACATGTGCACACTGGTGCACAGACATACACAGGAACACTTGTATACATACAGACATGCACAAATGCACAGACAGACAGACAGATAGACACACACGCACACACACACACACACACACACACACACACACACACACACACACACACACACAAAAACTATTAATGCATATGCACAGATAGGTGATAGGAAAATATAAAGAGAGACACGTGCAGAAGAGGTATATTCAGACAGATATGTATAAAGAGACAGATTTGGATAGATAAATAGCAAGTGGGAAATGCATACAATGATATATTGGTATAGTTCAAGGGATTGATATGTACAGACAGGTTTATGTATCTGGCCTGTGGGTTCAGTGAGATCTGTGCTGTTTCTGAATGGAGAGAGACTTACAATGTAACAGTGAAGGGACAGGATAAAAGCCTGTAGGTGGGACTGAGTGAGGAAGGGAGGTAGGTTTCGTGGATATTGTGCAGGAGGGGGGTTCAGGGTCAGTGTGGTGGAGTTCAGGGAGAGGGGGTGGGGTTAAGGGGGATAAGATGGGGTTCAGGGAGAACAAGTTGGTTTCTAGAGTAGGGTCAGTGTAGTGGGGTCCAGGGAGATGGAGAATGTGTTAAAGGGAGTGTGGTGGGGTTCAGGGAGAGGAGGTGGGTTTAAGGGGGATAAGATGAGGCTGAGGGAGAGCGAGTTGGCTTCCAAGGTCAGTGTAGTGGGCTTCAGGGGGAGGGAGATGAGGGTCCGGAAGGAGGAGAGTGAGATGTGGCTCAGCAAGGGGTCAGTGACGTTCTGGTGGGGAATGGGGGTCATGGTCTGTGGCACTGGGTTCATGGGGAGGGAGGTGGGGTTCAAGGTCAGTAGGGTGGGGATGAAGGTCGGTGTGGCGGGGTTCAGGGTTGGTGTGATGGGGTTAGGGGGTCAGTGGGGTGGAGTTTGGGGAGAGTAAGGTGGGGCTAAAGGGGGGTGGAGAGGGGAGGTCTAAAAGGGGAGGTCTAAAAGGGGAAGGAAGAGGCAAAATAGGCTTTGATTGTGTGTAGGGAAGGGACAGATCCAACAAGGGTACATCTCCAACTGGAGTTGGAGCAGGGAAAAGTGTTTAAAAAAAAACTGGATGCTCACATGTGTGAACGAGAAGGGTGAATTAATGATGGATAGGGATAGGTGGGAATAGTCCAAAAACTGTTGTAGACCAAGGTTGGGAATTAAGTTTTCCACAGTGAGAGAGATCTCATTGAAATCTACCAGTTACTGGAAGGCCTGGATAGATTGGACATGGAGAGGATGTTTCCATCAGTAGGAGAGTCTGGGATCTGAGGGCACAGCCTCAGAATAAATGGACATCCCTTCAGAACTGAAATGAGGAGGAATTTCTTCAGCCAGAGGATCGGTGAACCTGTGGAATTCGTTGCCACAGAGGGCTGTGGAGGCCAAGTCATTGGGTGTATTTAAGGCAGAGATCGATAGGTTCTTGATCAGTCAGTAAGGAGGTTAAAGGTTACGGGGAGAAGGTGGAAGAATGGGGGGGGGGGGTTGAAATAAAAATCAGCCATGATTAAATGGTGGAACAGACTAGATGGGCCAAATGACCTAATTCTGCTCCTATATGTTATGATCTTATCTTATGAGCCTTAGCTTTTGGAAGATTGAGACAGAATGGAAAAGGAGGTGGGGCATCCTTCATAATAACGAATGGGAGAAAGGCAGCAGAGAGAGCACACATAGCTTGCACGTTGACCAGTCAGGTTAGGTGAAGCTATGACAGAGCATTGGGCAGAAACATTGGTGGAGTTGCCTGCAGGCCCCAAACCAAAGTAGCCATGGTACAACTCAGGAAATTAGACACATCTGTAATAAGAGAAATGTAATAATTAAGGTCTATCTATCCACATATGGCAAACCAAATAACACCAATGGTGCGAAGAGTGAATTCACTGTGCATTTTAGAGATGGTTTCCCAGATGTATATGTTGAAGAATTAATGAGGGAACAGGCTAAATCAGATCAAGTATTGTGCAGTAAGAAAGGGTTAATTGATTATCTGGTGTAGGGAGCCTTTAAGGAAAAGTGCTCACTAGATGATAAAAGCTTTATGTAAACATTGAGAGTGATTTTAGTTCAATTTGAAACCAGACTCTTAAATCTAAACAAAGCAAACCATGAAGATGTGAGTTAGACCATAAGGTATAGGAGCAGAATTAGGCCATTCGGCCCATCGAGTCTGCTCCGCCATTCAATCATGGCTGATTTTTTTTTCACCCCCCACTCTCCTGCCTTCTCCCCGTAACCCTTAACCCCCTTACTGATCAAGAACCTACCAATCTCTGCCTCAAATACACCCAGTGACTTGGCCTCTGTGGCAACGAATTCCACAGATTCACCACCCTCTGGCTGAAGAAATTCCTCCTCACCTCAGTTCTAAAGGGACATCCCTTTATTCTGAGGCTGTGCCCTTGGATCCGAGACTCTCCTACTGATGGAATTGGTTTATTATTGTCACTTGTACCGCACAGTGAAAAACTAAATGGATTGTTTAAGTTAAGATAACGAGTTGATTGGGAGACTCCTGTACGCGAGTAGATCTAACGCTTAAAGAAGTAGTACATGGCTTACGACTAACGTGCATCCCTCAAAGGCATAAATACCCCACAGGAGGAATGGTCCCGCCACAGCTAACAAGAGAATTAAGGATAACATTGTTAGCAGCAAAAAATTGTTGCAAAACAAGGATTGTGAGGCTGAAGGTTGGGAAATTTCTTAATTTAGTACAGCAGAGTCAAGAGGTGATGAGGGAAGGGAACGTAGCAGGGAACAGTGGAAATAGGTACGTAACACAGAAGAGATGAGTGTTGGCCCCTTACAGTCTGAGACAGAAGGAATTACAATGGGGAATAAGAAAATGGCAGTGAAATGAAACAACTATTTTGAGTGTGCCTTCCTCGAGGAAGACACGGAACACTTCTGGGAGGACAACAGGTCGGGGTGAAATGAGGACCTGAAAGGAATTAGCATCAGTGCAGAAAAAGCACTGGAGAAATTTAACAGGACTGAGAGCAGGTTAATGGCCAGGGGCTGAGGCCTGGGATTCTGGAGGAGGCAGTGCAGACAACGGACACACTGGCCATCGTCTTCCAAACTCCCACTGGTTCTAGAACAGTTGCCACAGATTGGAAGGGAGCAAAGGTAACCTCCTGGCTTGCAAAGGAGTGAGAGTGAAAAGGTACAGGGGGTCAGGGAGGATGAAGTGGGGGTCAGAGAGGGTGAGTTGGGGGTCAAGGTGGGTGAGGTAGGGGGAAGGGTGAGGGTCAGGAAGGGTGAGGTTGTTTGAGGTCGAGTGAGGTTTTTATGTTCATTCAAGGGACGTGGGCTTCGCAGGCTGAGCCAGCATTTAATTGCCCTCCCTAGTTACCCTTGAGAAGGTGGTGGTGAGCTGCCTTCTTGGACCGCTGCAGTCCTTGAGGTGTGGGTACACCCACAGTGCTGTTCCAGGACTTTGACCCAGCGTCGGTGAAGGGTCAGCGATATATCTCCTTGTCAGGATGGTGTGTGGCTCGGAGGGCAACTCCCAGGGGGTGGTGTTCCCCGGGCTTTTGCTGCCCTTGTCCTTCTGGCTGGGAGAGGTGGTGGGTCTGGAAGGTGCTGTCTGAGGAGTCTTGGTGAGTCGCTGCAGTGCATCCTGTAGATGGTACAAACTGCTGCTACTGTGCGTCGGTGGTGGAGTGAGTGAACGGTTGTGGATGGGGTGTCTATCTGCTATGTCCTGGATGGTGTCGAGCTTCTTGAGTGTTGTTGAAGCTGCAGTCACCCAGCAAATGGAGAGTGTTGCAGCACACTCCTGGCTTGAGCCTTGTAGATGGTGGACAGGCTTTGGGGAGGTAGGAGGTGAGTTATTCACCACAGGATTCCTAGCCTCTGACCTGCTTTTGTGGCCACTTTGTGTATATGGCTGCTCCAGTTCAGTTTCAGTGATGGGCTGCAGGGGATCTTGGTGTTCAGTTTGGGGGTGCAGGTTCTATTTGCTGGTAGTTTATGCTTAACCCCTTTCAGCAGGCAGGTAGGATGTGGAGGCTTTGGAGAGGGTGCAGAAGAGGTTCACCAGGACGCTGCCTGGATTAGAGGTTGGACAACTTTGGGTTGTTCTCTCTGGAGCAGCAGAGGGTGAGGGGAGACCTGATAGAAGTTTATAAGATTATGAGAGGCAGACAGAGTCTTTTCCCCAAGGTAGAAATGTCAAATACCAGAGGACATGCATTTAAGGTGAGAGGGGAAAAGTTTAAGGGAGATGTGCGGGGCAAGTTTTTTTTACACAGAGTGTGGTGGGTGCCTGGAATAGGCTGCCAGGGGTGGTGGTGGAGGCAGACACGATAGTGTGTTCCAGAGGCTGTTAGATGGACACCTGAATACGCAGGGAGTGGAGGGATGTGGATCATGTGCAGGCAGAAGAAATTTAGGGAAACAAAGGACTGCAGATGCTGGAATCGAGATGAAAAACACGACGATGCTGGAGGAACTCAGCAGGCCAGGCAGCATCCGTGGAGAAAAGCAGGCGGTCAGCGTTTCCGGTCAGGACCCTTCTTCAGGACTGAAGATAGGAAAAGGGGAAGCCCGATATATCAGAGGGAAAAGCAGAGCAGTGATAGGTGGACAAAAGAGGGGAGGCGGGGTGGGCGCAGGGTGGTGATAGGTAGATGCAGGTAAGAGATAGCGATAGGCAGGTGCGGGGGAAGAGGGGAGAGCAGATCCCCCGGGGGATGGGTCAAAGGTAAGAGAGAGGGGGAGAAAAGAGGCTAGGAAAGGGAAGAAGAGAAGCCTGGTGGGGTGGGGTTGTGGGGAAGATATTAGCGTCCAGTGCAGATGTTGTGGGCCGAAGGGCCTGTTCCCTTGCTGCACTGCTCTGCGTTCTGTCACCCTGAGGTTTTTGCGTGCCCAGTGCTCTGGGAGCTCAGAAGCTGCCACTTGAAACCTGGTGGTGTTACAGGGCTGTGTCGCTACCTCAAAGCCTACAGCACCACTCAGCAGCCCGAGTGCTGAGTGTCACCGGTTTGCTCTCTGCTGGCGCAGCTGCAATGGGAGTTTAGATGTGCTGACGTTACTGGAACAGATGCAGAGGATCCAGTCACGAGCGCCGACCCACGGGTTAAACATCAGAAATGGTGGAAGGTTGCTGGGTGTTTGCTGTCACTCTGGTTTCTCTGTGCTTTTGTGCTTCTTAATCTGTGGAGAGATCTACTCAGTAGCAGCCGAGCTTCCTGTCACATGTAAACGCACACACACACACGCGCACAAACACATACACACACGCGCACAAACACACACACACACACACACACACACACACACACACACACACACACACACACACACACACACACACACACACACACACACACACACACACAAGCTCCACAATGCAGTTCACTGTCAACTTCTGATGGTGAGCCCACAGTCTGAGAGAGACTGACAAGCCAGCCTGACCTCCCAACACACGGGGTGTCCTGTACCCTGTTACCCCACTCCCAGGGCCCGAGCAGCTGCACTCTGTTCACCCCCTGCCGACATCCCCTCTTCTGACATTTGTGCTGGAATGTACATTATAGTCATGGAGAGATACAGCACGGAAATCAGGCCCTTTGGTCCACCAAGTCTGTGCTAACCATCAACCACCCATTTATACCATTTAATCCCATTCTTCTTACATTCTATCAATCCCCCCCCCCCCCATTCAGATCCTACCCCACACACTGGGGGTAATTTACAGTGGACAATTAACCTACTGACCCACACACCTTTAGGGTGTGGGAGGAAACCGGAGCACGGGGGGGGGGGGGTGGGAAACGCACGCAGTCACAGGGAGAACATGCAAACTCCACGTAGACAGCGGCGGAGGTCGGGATTGAACCCGGGTCTCCGGCGCTGTGAGGCAGCGGCTCTACCCGCTGCACCACTGGGCTGCGGTCACTGGAGAAGCAGCTGAAGATGGTTGGGTCTAGGTCGCTGCTCCAAGGATCTTCTGCAGTGACGTCCTGGGCCGGAGATGGTTGACTTCCAATGTTGTCACCTATCTTCCCTTGTGTGAGGTCACTCCAACCACCGGAGTGCTTTCCCCTGACACCCGTTGACTTCAGTTTTACCAGGGCTCACCTGGTAACGCACCTGGTTAAAATGCTGCCTCGATGTCAGGGGCAGTCACTCCCTCCTCACCTCTGGACTTCAGCTCCCCTGCGCAAGTCTGTGACGAACTGAGTGGTCTGTAGTTACGCATACTTGACTTGGGAGCAGATATGAGCCACTATTGCCTCCTTTGCCATTTGATAAGATCACAAGTGATTTTGTCTTTAACCACAACTCTTCATTTCCATCTACCCAGTAACCTTTCACTCCCTCCCTTATCAAGAATCAATTTATCTCGACTTTATAAATATGCAAAGCCTCTGCTTCCACTGCTTGTTCAGGAAGAAAGTTCCAAACAGTCACCACTTTCAGAGAGAAAATAATTCACCACAGCTCTGTCCTAAGTAGGAAATCCCTTAGTGCTGGCAGAACAGAGCTTTGGTAGGTGATGTCTAACAGCACTGTCATCAGTAACCTTGCTGATGATTGACAGCAGACTGACTGAACTGATTGGGTTGTCCTACTCTGTGTGGTGTGGATGTACTTGGGCAAAGTCCCACGTTATTGGCTGCCGGTGTTGGAAAGGGACTGGAACAGCTCAGCTAAAGGTGCAGCCAGTTCTGGAGTCCAAGGTTCTGGACGCAAGGGTCTGTATCCCAGTTCATCCCCAGCAGCTGCGTGACAGAGGACTCTCTGATCTCTGGGCTGTTCCCGGGGACACACACCAAGACAGACATCAAGTGCTGCTGGAAGGTTATCAACTCGGTGAAGGTCGCCCTTTGGTCTGCCTGAAACTTGTTGGTCTCCCAGCACAGCGAGATGTCCGTGAGGGAACGCTGTCGACTGGCACATTCCAGGCTGCAGGAGTCTGTGCTGAGGGACACACTGAAGCTCAGTGCAGCCAGTGCTGGGGCTCTGTGGGGAAGGACCACAGTCTGGGCTCCTTCTGCTACCGCACACGGAGGGGCAGAGTCTGCTGGGGAAGCCCCTCGAACAATGAAAGGGGCATCACCTCAGGGGGCCCCACAAGTGGCAATGGTGCTATGTTTGTTTGTTTTTTTTTCTCTTTAAGTTTTACACTGCTGAATGTAACAACACTGAATGCTAAGCTTTTGTATTTTGCACTGTTCTTCCTTTGTACATATTTTTTATTATGCATAAAATTTATTTTTGAAATTTAAAACAAAGGCAGCCAGTTCTGGAGGCCAGCCCTTCAGTACTGCGGCTGGGGTGTCGTCGGGTCTGGGAGTCTGCACTGTATCCCATGCTCTCAGCCATTTCTGGATACAACATGGGAGTGAATGTAACTGGGTGGAGACTGGGACACAGGAGGAAGCCGGGATGGATCCGCCCTCCGGCTGATGGTGGCACTGCCCTTAGAGCTGTGGCTGTAGTGAATTGTCTGCGTTACACACTGACACTTCCACTGTTAGACCCTTGTCTGTCCCTGATCTACGTGTTTATTCTGTCAGACGCCTTGGTGTTTGGAAACCTTTAGTACCAACGCAATCTCTGTTGCTACATAAAATACATTTCAGTTCTTTCAATGGCAGAGTCAATTTTATTTTAATGAGTACCCCACCAAAAAAAGATCAGTCACAAGAGTCCAGTTGAAGGGGGGTGAGGGTTCCTCCACAGTGGTGTCAGTGGGGGATGGCCTCAGATCCTGAGTGACATCGTGCTTGACATTACAGTGTGATGATGTCAGACCCTTGGTGACATCATAGAATGGTCTGATGATGTCATGAAGTGTGATGATGTCAGACTCTCAGTGACATCACAGGGTGTCTGATATCAAGGTGCCATGGTTACGGGGCTCAGGGTAACCTCCTAGTGAGTGACGTGATGAGGGAGCGGAGTGACCTCAGAGGGAGCACCGATGTCAGGGCCGGGAGCGAGGCCGCCAGCATCCTCAGTGACGGGGCTCGCAGTGTTGCTCTCAGGTCCCGCAGTGACCCCAGGCGCAGCGACGGCCTCAGGGATTGCCACGACTTCACTGGGAGGCTGGACACTAGGGTGCGCAGAGACTTCACGGGCGCCGACTGGCTGAGGTCCCTCAGGGTCTTGGCGGAGAGCGTTGGTGTCAGCGGGGTCAGTGACTTCACCTGGAACGATGGCTTCAGGTCCCGCAGAGACCTTGCCAGCAGCAACTGCTTCAGCTGGTGAAGGGCCTTGATAGGGAACGAGGGTCGGGGGCTCCTCATGGTGCTGTTCCCCGCCACAGGCCAGCCTCCTGCTCAGGAGCTGTTGCAGGCAATGACTGACTTCCTCCTCACTGGCATCTGTCTCCCTTCAGCAGCTCTCTCCTGTCGCTCAGTATCAGTTCCCAGACTGTCCTCGCTGAAGGCAGCGTCCGATCTGGGCCAAGTGAGTGGTTTAGTTGCTAACCTGCTCCCTCTGGTGTTTGCACGACAAATGGCACCCGTCCATCTGCAGAGACAGGTCACTGTTCATTGTGTGTCTGCAGGGGAGCAGAGATGGTCTGACCCCTTTCAAAAACACCCCACTGCAGTGAAGTCCAACCACCCCCACCCTCTCTGACTGATATCTGTCGCCCTCTGTGCTGGCATCTCGCCAGCAGCTGCTGATGAGTCTGGAGCCGTCCCCTTATAACATAGGAGGCTATTCAGCCCATTGAACTTATGCCAGCTCTCAGAGCAATCCCATTCAGTCCCACCTCCCTACTTATTTCCCCTGTAACCTATTCTCTCTCACATGGTCAGCAAGATTCTACCTCTCACCCACACACTGGGGGCAATTTACAGCGGACAAGTAACCCACCGACCACGCACGTTGTGGGCACGTGGTAGGGAAGTGGAGCCCCCGGGGGAAACCCACAAGGGTCACAGGGAGAATGTGCAGCGCTCGAGGCCAGGATCGAAACTGAGTCTCTGGAGCTGTGCGCCACTGTGCCACCCTCCCCAGAGGCATCAGCAGGGGGCACCAGCTGTGCTGGGCTCCCATGTCAATGACGTCCCCATCCTGTGGCAGACTGACCCAGTCATGGACATCGGAGGTTGGGAAGGGTGTCCACTGCTCAGCCGCTCCCACCACTGCAGGAAGGATGTCTGTCTAAAACTCAATTCTTTTTATTATTTTTGTGGGGAGGGTGGAATCTGGGCTTCAGTGTCTGGCAGCCTGCGAGAAGGTGGTGGTAAGCCACCTCCTTGAGCCACTGCCGTCTTTCTGGGACAGCTGAGGAACAGTCCCAACCACCGGATATTGAAGCCAGCAGGGAAATCTGTCCACAGAACCTTCTCCGGTCTCCTTGCCGCCCCCCCATCCCCTCCTTCCCCAACCCCTAACCTCACCGAGGCTGGAATATCAGCACTGGGCAACCCTTGGCGGCCCCTCCACTCCAGGGAGGGCTAAAGAACGTGATACCCTCACCAGAACTTTCAGATTGGACCAGGTAGAAGAACATCCAGGGGCAGCGGTCAAGGCAATGGCAACGTGCCAAATACCAAGCCTTTCGCCAAGGGATTGGCGCATATCCCCGTAGCGGCAGTCTACAAAGAGAAGGGGGCGATGAGTTCAGCGCCAGGAGGCTGGGACCTTCTCTACAAGGGGGTGTCCCCCTTCTCTCTAACCCTCTCCCACAGCCCCTCTGGTTTCCTGCACTGTTGCTCGGTCCCTTGACGAGCCCTCCTTCAGCTGACGAGGTTCCCTCGGCCTTTTCCCCTCCTCTGGGGTCATTGGGGTTGCCCTCCTGCCTCGTGTCTGAGGCCGCGGGCTCAGAGGTCGCTGCAGGTAGGGGCTTGAATGCAAACGTGTGTTGGCCGACCCTTGGGGGGACTGGCTGTGGGGCAGTGTCGTCCGCCAGGTGTTGGAATCCAGCAGGGCAGACTGACCGTCTCCCTTCCACCACTGCCCCCACCTCAAGGGGACTAGAACATCAGGGCTATCAACCCCACCACTCCCGTCCCACCCTCCTCTGGCACCCTCAAGGACAGACCTGGAACTCCCCACGGACTTCCCTTTTGTTTATCTTTTCCAAAGGAGGTTTATTCAGTGGTTACAACACCACATCACTACAATACTACAGTATTCCACAGTTCACACTATTTACAGTCAATAGCTTCAAATTATAACACGGTCACCTCTATCCAGAACACAGTTGAGCCCCTGAGGCGCCCACCTGTCCCAGAAATCCCCCATTGCACCAGTGGACACCGCGTGCTCCTTCTCCAGGGACACGCGGACACGGACGTAACCCCAGAAGAGGGGCAGGCAATCGGCTCGGGTAGAACCCCTGAGTGCCTGCCACCCAGACCCGTGAATGGCCACCTTGGTCAGGCCCAGGAGCAAACCGACCAGGAGATCGCCCCGAGCGACCCACCCCCCTCCTCACTGGGTAACTGAAGATCAGGAGCATGGAGCTGAAGTGCAGCCAGAACCTAAGGAGCAGCCCCTTCAGATACTCCTTATAAAACCCTGGTTAGACCACATTTGGAGTATTGTGTTCAGTTCTGGTCGCCTCATTAGAGGAAGGATGTGGGAGCTTCAGAGAGGGTGCAGGGGAGATTTACCAGGATGCTGCCTGAACTGGAGAGTATGTCTTATGAGGATAGGTTGAGTGAGCTAGGGCTCTTCTCGTTGGAGAGAAGGAGGATGAGAGGGGACTTGATAGAGGTGTACAAGTTGATAAGAGGCATAGATCGAGTGGACAGTCAGAGACTTTTTCCCAGGGTGGAAATGGCTAATACCAAGGGGCATAATTTTAAGGTGATTGGAGGAAAGTGTAGGGGGGATATGAGAGGTAAGTTTTTTTTACACAGAGAGTGGTGGGTGCGTGGAACACGCTGCCAGGGGTGCTGGTAGAGGCAGATACGTTAGGGACATTTAAGAGACTCTTAGATAGGCACATGGATGATAGAAAAATGGAGGGGTATGTGGGAGGGAAGGGTTAGATTGATCTTAGAGTGGGCTAAAAGGTCGGCACAACATTGCGGGCCGAAGGGCCTGTACTGTGCTGTAATGTTCTGCCTACATGATACACCGACTCCTCCTGGCGCGGACTCAGTGGTCTCGGACAAACATCTCCACTATTGAGGCCTCTGGATGCACAGCGCCATTGACTGGTCCACCTGCCTGACACCAGGATCTTGAAATGGGCCTGCCATTCCGAGCTCTGTCACGGGAAGTGATGGAGTGAAAGGTTCAATGCTTCCTTGAAGGAATGCGACATTCCCATTGGATCCTGGGAACCTCCGGTCCATGACCGGTCACAGTGGAGACAGAACCCTTGGATGGGCACTGAGGTCCCCGTATCCGTGAGTTGGAAGCTCTGTGTGTGGGGGGGGGGGGGGGGGGGGCGGGAGGTGATGGACAACGACCTTCCCTCCTGCCCTGTCTAGGGAAGGATCTGCGGTTCCCACCTCGGACTCATCAGCCAACGCAGAAACCACAGAACTGGAGCGGACGCAAGTCACCCTCGAACCCGAGGGAGCACCTATGAAGAGGGAGCCGTCTTTAAGAGTTGATGTTAAACTCCCAACGTTGTGCCTGCACTTTCAAGTTAGACACGGCTATAACTACACAGACATTAGCATCAACACAAGGCAATGGACAGCACATTGCAACATGGAACGGGCAAAAATAGACCTGACTGCATAACAGACGGTGGATCGAAATCTTTCTCTCTTAAGGTCAACTCTTTGGCTGCATGTTGCAACAACTCCCCACTGAAGGCGTTTAATGGTTGGTCACACTGTCTGCAGTGTTTTGCTGTGTTGTCGGTGCTAACTCAATGCAGGATGGTTCGGCCAGGTTCACAAGCCCTGGGTGGTTGGCCTGCCATTCACTGCTGACAAGGGATGTCGGCAGACAGCCTGCGCTGGTTGCCAGGTGTTGCTAGGCGCTCAGAATGTTGTTTTACACAAAGGACAATGGCAGGAAGTACAATCGTCACACAGGCAGGTGACGTGAGAGCACTTCCTGCGGGTGGTGAGACAGCGAGGGGTTTGTCCAAGCCTCAATGAATCAGTCAGTCGTGATCCAATGATGCGCCGGTGCAGAGCTCAGTGGGGTTGTCATGAAACCAGCGGTTGATTAAGGATCAGGAGTCTGGGAGGTTCCTCACTCATCCCCTGCCAATAATGCTTCCATAAAGGATCTTCAGCCCCCTGTAAACACAGACACACTCCCTGGGACCCCCTGTAAACACAGACACACTCCCTGGGACCCCCTGTAAATACAGACACACTCTCCAGGACCCCCAGTAAACACTGACGCACTCCCTGGGATCCCTTGTAAACACAGACACACTCCCTGGGACCCCTTGTACATACAGACACACTCCCTGGGACCCCCTGTAAACACAGACACACTCCCTGGGACTCCCTGTAAACACTGACACACTCCCTGGGACCCCTTGTAAACACTGATGCACTCCCTGGGACCCCGTGTAAATACTGACACACTCCCCGGGAACCTCCTGTAAATACAGACACACAGTCCGGGGACTCCCTGTAAATATAGACACACTCTCCGGGGACTCCCTGTAAATACAGACACACTCTCCGGGGACTCCCTGTAAATACAGACACACACTCCGGGGACTCCCTGTAAATACAGACACACTCTCCGGGGACTCCCTGTAAATACAGACACACTCTCCGGGGACTCCCTGTGAATGCTGATGCACTCCCTGGGATCCCCTGTTAATACTGACACACTCCCAGGGACCCTCTGTAAATACTGACACACTCCCAGGGACCCCTTGTAAATCATGACACACTCATTGGGACCCCCTGTAAACAGGGATCCCAGGGATATCCTGTAAGTGATGACGCACTTACAGTGATTCCCTAAAAACACTGTCACACTCCCCGGGGCCCCTCTGTAAACACCAACACATTTCCAGGGATACCCTGTGAAAACTGGCACGTTCCCAGGGACTTTCTGTAATTACTGACACACACCCATGGGATCTCTGTAAACACTGATACACGCCCAGGGATCCCTTTAAACAGAGAGATAATTGTAGGGACATTCTGTAATTACTGCGACACACCCATGAGCTGTCTGTAAACATGAAACACAGCCAGAGGTCCTTGGTAAACCCTCTTGAGCATCCCCTTACCAATACTGTCACATGCCCAGGGACCCCTCTGTCAATACTGACACACTCCCAGGGATTGTCTGTAGTTATTGAAACACTGCCAGTAATTCCACTTGATATCTATGTCTCCTCAGGTAGCTGCCTCTAGATGCTGACTATTTCACCGTGTAACAGATGTCCCGACATTCCACTGTGAATACAGGGACTCTGCAGGTTACGAATGTCCTGACTTACAGAAATCCAATTTTACGTAAAGTCTCCCATACATTTTTAAAGCATTTTTCAAGCCTGTAATAAATGCTTCATGATATTTATTCATGACTAGATACAGTATACATTCTAATAGTTTAATCATGGGTATTGTTAGTGTGATTATTCAATGAAATAAAAGATTTATAACAAGTGCATGTAGAGCGGTATGATATGACGTGCAGAAATCAGCTTAAGAAGTCGTCAAGAACCGTTAGGTGACTATTGGTACAAGATTGTCTTGTTCCCAATGCCCTCTGACCTAGACTCTACTCTCCAATTTAAGCATATCACAAACACGTTACAAAGCCTTAACGTTGAGCTGCAGCAGCTTAATTTTAATGCTAATCCCTTCGCAATTGTGAGCACCCAGCATTTGTGCAAACCATACGAGACTGTCATGCCTTTTCCCTGACAGGAGCCCCTGACACACACACACCTCTCCACCTTCCAGTTGCTTATGGGTACGGGGAGGATGGTCTCCCCTTTGTTCAGGCATCAGGATCCAGGGGTGCCAGTCTCGGGATAAGGGGCAGGGCATTTAGGAACAAAATACGGGGAAATGGTCTGACCTAGAGGATGTTGAACGTTTGGAATTCTCTTCCTTGGAGAGTACTAGTTGCGTTTAAAACTGGGACAGGTATTTGAGGAGTCGAGGCATAGAGGTACAGAGCAGGAAAATGGCATTGAGGTAGGTCAGCCATGATCTTATTGAATGGTGGGATTGTCTCGAGGTGTTGAATGGCCTGTTTCTGTTGTAATCAAATCTAGTTGAAGGACTTGTTGGTTTCTCAAACCCAGTTGAACTTCTACCATCCATGATTGGTAATTGGATGAATGGCAAGTCAAAGGCCACAGTAACCGTGAGTAGACTTCCTTCCGCCATGGGTTAATGACCTCACAAACGGGACTGATGGTTCTGTGACCTGAGTTCAAAGAGTCATGGATTCGTACAGCACAGAAACAGGCCATTCGGCCCACCCTGTCCATACCGACCATTTACACTAATCCCATTTGCCTGCATTAGGACAGTCTCCCTCTCTACCTTGTATCTGTCTAAATGTCTAAGTGCAGTGACTGTCTCTGATTCGACCACCTCCTCTGGCAGTGGGTTCCAGATATCACCCACCCTCTGTTAACATACAACCAGCAACCTAAGAAGCTGCAGAGAGTAGTGGACTCAGCCCAATACATCACGGGCACATCCCTCCCCACCATCGGGAGTATCTACAGGAGGTGCTGCCTCAAGAAGGCAACATCCATCATCAAAGATCCCCACCATCTGGGCTGCACCATCTTCTCGCAACTACCATCGGGCAGGAGGTACAGAAGCCTGAAGTCCCACACCACCAGGTTCAGGAACAGCTACTTCCCTTCAACCATTCGGTTCTTGAACCAACCAGCACGACCCTAATCACTGCCTCAGTACAGCAACACTGGGACCACTTTGCTCTACAATGGACTTTTTTTTGTTCTAATTGTGTTCTTTCTTGTAGAAACTGTGTATAATTTACAGTTCTTATGTTTTTTTTCTTGTACATGTTGTGTATCTGATGCTCTGTGCCTGTGATGCTGCAGCAAGTAAGTTTTTCATTGAACCTGTGCACACATGGACTTGTGCCAATGACAATAAACCCGACTTTGACTCCTTCCTCTCACCTTAATCCTGTGCCCTCCTGTTTTTAACACCCCGACCAGGGGAAAAGGACTCTGACTATCCACTCTATCTATGCCTCTCATAATCCTATACACATCCATCAGGAGTTCACATTCCACCATAGATGTTGGGGTAATTAAATTCAATACATTCTTGAATTAACATGTGAATTCATATTGGTGATCGGGACATGACTGCAGGATTTGTTGTTAAAAAACTAACAGGGTCACTTATATTGTGAAGAAAATCTGTCGTCTTACCTGGTCAGACTTTAATGAGACTCCAGGTTAGTTCTCTGACAAAAAGGGGCCAGGTCAGTTGAAGGGTAAATAGGGCCTTGTCAAACTTTTACATCCACTTAAAAAACAATTGCCTCTTTGCTCGAATATATTGTGCCTAATCAATATTAAAAGCAGCAGCTGATAAAAAGCAAAGCTGCAGTTGCTGAGAATCTGAAATATATCCAATTGTTGGGAACACTGAGCAGGTCAGGGCAGCATCTGTGGAGGGAAATAGATTTTGTGTTTCAGCTGAATGATCTGTCAGTAGAACTGGGTCATCGACCTGAAGCACAAACTCTGTTTCTCTCTCCACGGATGCTGCCTGATCCGCTGAGAGCTTCCACTTATACTAAAAGTAGCAAAATAGATGTTAAGCAACAACAGAGTTCCAGTCTAAATATTCGGAGTTGAGGAAGATCCTCAGTTCTGTGGGATTCGGATGGATCCCGGTGGCAGTCCTGTGGGGTCCCAGCCAAGCAGTTCCTGGGATCTCAGCACTTCAGATCCCGATAAAGAGCAGCAGCCACTGGGGGAGAAGTGACAAGTGTCAGTGGGTGCTGTGAGCTGGGACGGAGCTTCCGATCTCCCCTCCCCATCCTCGGAGAGTACATCACCCCCCCAACACCACCCCAAGGGCAAGTGGACAGACTGGTTCTGTGTCAGATGGTCACTCTTGTCCCAGGTGAGACTGCAGGTCCCCATCCTGAGTGGGTTTGGACACCGCTGTCCAGAGTGGGATGGTCACCCCTGTCCCAAGGGGATGGGCCCCCCTGCCCAGAGGGAGATGGTCATCTCTGTCCCAAGTGAGATGGTCACCCCGTCCCAAGGGGATGGGTCCCCCTGTCTGGAGGGGGATGGTCACCCCTGTCCCAAGGGTATCGGTCCCCCTCCCTAGAGGGAGATGGTCACCCCTAACCTAAGGGGATGGGTTCCCCTGCCCAGAGGGAGATGGTCACCCCTGTCCCAAGGGGATGGGTCCCCCTGTCTGGAGGGAGATGGTCACCCCTGTCCCAAGGGGATGGGCCCCCCTGTCCCGAGTGAGACGGGTTCCGTTGCTCTGGGACCCACCTCTTCCACACTCCTGCTCTCTCGACCCGCGCTCTTCAACCTCTCGAAAGTCTCTGAAACGAAAACCAAAGCACCAACGTCAACTGGGGTCAGTGCCCCAGGGCACGGAGGTGGGTGGGTGGTGCGGGGGGTGTGAGTGGGGCTGAGTGTGGGATGGAGGAAGGGTGAGGGGATGTGAAGGGGGGGTGAGAGAGGGGAGGAGGGTGTGGGAAGGCAGACAGATTGAGGGGGTGGCCGGTGAGGGGATGTACAGGGAATGTGAGGGGTAAGGATTGGGATGGAGGGGAGGGGGTAGGTGGTGCTGGGGGTGACAAAGGGTGGGAACAAGGAGGAGGGGAGGGTGGTGAGAAGATGTGTAGGTGATGGTCTGGGGGAGAAGGGGGTGGGCATAGCAGAGGGTCTAAGGAGAGGGAAGGGTGATGGGTGTTGGGTGAGGGTGGAGGGGTTGAGGATGAGAGAGGGAGGGGATGGGAGGACGGGAGTGGGTGAGATGGTGAGGGAGGGAGAGTGGGGGAGGGTGAGGGAGAGAATCTGAGGGGGTGAGGGACAGGGAGGGTGAGGGAGGGTAGGGGAGGTCGGAGAGCGAGGTGGGTGAGGTTGGGGTTGAAGGGGAGAGGGAAAGGGGAGGGTGCTAAGTAGGGGGTGTTGAGGGGAGGGGCAGGAGAAGGGAGAAGATGTTGAGGGAGGAGGAGGGGGAAGATGTTGAGTGAGGGGGAGAGTGTTGGGGAGGGAGTTGGGGAGGGAGTTGGGGGAGGGAGTTGGGGGAGGGAGTTGGGGGAGGGAGTTGGGGAGGGTGTTGGGGGAGGGTGTTGGGGAGGGTGTTGGGGAGGGGGAGGGGGAGGGGGTGTTGGGGGAGTGTTGGGGGACGGTGTTGGGGGAGTGTTGGGGGACGATGTTGGGGGAGGGGGAGGAGGGGTGTTGGGGGTGTTTGGGTGGGTGTTGGGTGGGTGTTGGGGGGATGTTGGGTGAGTGTTGGAGGGGTGTTGGGGGGGGTGTTGGGGTCAGTAGTCCGGGCTGTACTCACGGAAGAGTTTCTGCAGTTTGACGGCGCAGCCAACGAAGTTGCTGAAGTCGAGGCCGCCGCCCGTCTGGTGCCGGAGCCACAGTGCTCGGTGCAGCCGGGAGTTCAACCCGAACCCTGGGGGTGGGGGACACACCCGTCAGTCTGAGCCGGGGTGGGGGAGCGTCCCACCTCATGGGCTGTTCCCACCGCCCCCCCCCCCACACCTACCCTCACCCCCACCCCACCCCCCTTCACCCTCCCCCCCACCCTCCACCTCACCTAACCCCTAACCCCCACCCCTTCCAACCTCCCCCCCACCCTCCCACTCCTCCTCCCCCATCCCCATCCTAATCCCCTCCCCCACCATCCCCTTCACCCCCCTCAACCCCACTCCCACATCCCCTCCCCCACCTTCCCCCTCACTCCCACCCCACCCTCACCCCCACCCCACCATCCCCCTCACCCCCACATCCCCTCCCCCACCCACCCCTCCCCCTCACCCCACCCTCCTCCCTCCCTCACCCTCAATTCCCTCCAACCCAATCTCAGCCCCTCGCCCATTACTTTGCTTCAACCCTCCCCCCCTCCACCCCCGAGGTTGAGTGGGTGGGATTGAGGGTGCTCCAGGGAGGGAGGGAGGGAGGGAGGGGCCCTCCGTGCAGCCTCTCCCTCTGCCCTCCTCCCCCCTCTACTCACCTGCGCGGGACAGGGCGGGTCGAAGGTCACTGGAGCTCATGAGCCCAGAGTCTGCAGCCGCGTAGTGATCGAAGATCTCCTGTGGGCACAGTGGGGAACGTCACCCGGCTCCGGGGTCCTACACCCCCCTCCGCCCACCCTCACCCTCACCCCGATCCCCCTCCCTTCCACATTCCCACTTTCCCCCATCCCCTCCTATCCCCTCCCCATCCCTCTGACCCTCCCCATCCCTTTCCTCCTCCCCCTCATCCCCATCCCCTCCCCCTCATCCTCCTCCCACCCCATCCCTCTGACCCTCAACCCCCATCCCTCTCCCCTCAACCCTCTCATTCTCTTCACCCCACCTCTCTGCCTCCCTCTCCCCCTCCTCCCCCCTTCAACCCATCCCTCTCCCCCTCCTCCCCATTCCTCCCCCTCATTCCCCTCCTTCCACCTCCCTCTCCCTATCCCCCTCCCCCTCATCCCCCTCCCCATCCCTTCCTCTCTGCATTGCCTCACTCTCCCCATCAACCCACTCCTCCCCCTCACTGCTGCCCCAGTAGCACCCCTCCACATTTACCCCTTACTCACACCCCCCCCCCAGCTTTCATCCTCTCACATACTCCCTCACGTTCAAGCACTTTCACCCCTCCGACCAACGGGATGGTTCACCTGTAGCTTGTGGACCTGAGCCATGATTTGCTCGGCCTCCTGAGGCGTCAGCCACCCCTGCTCGCCAGGGTCCTGAGGTCAACGTCAAGGATCAATCTCATGCCTTCCCCACACCCTCGGGGAGACTCACGTCCACCTCACCATGCACTCTGACCACCCCCCCCCCCCCCCAACTCAGACAGGCTCAGGGAAGGATACATTCACAGCGAACACCAGACTACAGCAGGTCTCCAGTGACAGATGGAAACGTTTGGGAACGGCTACAGAGGGAGAGGGAGAGACGTCAATGGCAGAACCAAAGGTTAATGGATAATGTTAATAAATATTGATATTAGTTTATTATTGTCACTTGTACCGAGGTACAGTGAAAAACTTATCTTGCACACCGATCGTACAGGTCAATTCATTACACAGTGCAGTTACATTGAGTTAGTACAGAGTGCATTGAGGTAGTACAGGTAAAAACAATAACAGTACAGAGTAAAGTGTCACAGCTACAGAGAAAGTGCAGTGCAATAAGGTGCAAGGTCACAACAAGGTAGATCGTGAGGTCACAGTCCGTATCATTATGCTCGGCTCGGAGAGAGGATACAGAAACCATGGAAGCAAAATCGGAGCCAAACCTGTTCACAGAACAATGCAAAGAGGCAAAAAGTAATATTCATAAAAACATAAGAAACAGTCGGCTATTCGGCAACACAAAAAATTCTGCAGATGCTGGAATCTGGAGCAACACAGACAAAGTGCTGGAGGAACTCAGCAGGTCAGGCAGCATCCACGGAGGGAAATAAACAGTCGATGTTTTGGGTCGAGACCCTTCATCAGGACTGGAGATGAAGAGGACAGGAGCCAGAATAAGAAGGTGGGGGGGAGGGGGAGGAGCACACGCCGGCAGGTGACAGGTGAGTCCAGGTGAGAGGGGGGAAGGTAGGTGGGTGGGGGAGGGGGAGATGTAATAAGCTGAGAGGAGATATGTAGGTGAGGCCGAGGGCTGAAGGAATCCGGTAGGAGAGGGCAGAGGACCATGGATGGGGGAGAGGAGATGGGCAGGTGGGGGAAGGCAGCCACAGGAATAAGGGAAGACAAAGAAGTTGGAGGGGGGCGGGGGAAAGGGTGGGGTTACCAGAAGTTGGAGAAATCGATGTTGAGGCCATCAGGTTGGAGACTCCCAAGGCAGAACAAGAGGTGTTGTTCCTCCAACCTGCGTCTGGCCTCAACGTGGCAGTGGAGGTGGCCGTGGACAGACAGGTCAGTGTGGGAGTGGGATGTGGAATGCAAGTGGGTGGCTGGAAGGTGATAAATGGAGACACAAGAGCCCGCAGATGCTGGAATCCGAAAAGTAAGGAAGATGATGTGGAACTGGATAAGGGAGAGATAATACAGGAAGTTCCCGACTTACGAACGCCCGTACATACGAACCGACCTTCGTGGTCTTAACGACCTTCGGTTCGTAAGTGGGCCCGGCCCCCGATCCTACCACGGCGGCGGTACACCTTCTTTGGCCCAACCCCGGGCCAAGCGCGCACGTGCGGCTGGGGCCAAGTGCGCATGCGCGGACACTGTTCTGAGGTACATACAAAATCGGGTAACGAACAGTCTCATAAACGGAACTCGTTTGTAACCCGGGGACTTGCTGTACATTAGATTAGATTAGATTAGATTCTCTTTGCTTTCTTTTACCTTTTGGGAGAAGATACAGGAGCTTGAAAGCTCAGTGACCAGACTCAAGAACAGCTTCTTCCCCACTGCTGTCAGACTCCTGAACCAGTCACCTCTGTCACACCCCCTTCCCAGTGGTGTTGCTACGTTCCCGGACCCTTAACTCTCCCTCTCTCCGTTATCCCATTATTGTCACTTTGGCGTTTGTTTTTGCACTACTTCAGACTGCACTACAACCTTTGATCCATTCTGCTGTTCTGCACTCCTCGCTGTATTTATTACTATCATGTATACTGTGAGCTTCATTCAAACAAAGAATTTCATTGCAATCCACTGTAGATGACAATAGACTATTTTAATCTAATCTAATTGTTAAATTCAATGTTGAGACCACTGAGTTGCAGATTATCCAGGCAGAATATGAGGTGCCGTTCCTTTAGTTTGTGTTTGGCCTCACCCTGGCAGTGGAGGAGGCCGAGGACTGACTGTCGGTGCGGGAATGGGAGGGGGAGTTGAAATGGCCGGCGACCGGGAGGTCGGGATGGCAACTGAATCAGGATTATTATCACTGATTTATATGCTGTGAAATGTGTTGTTTTGCAGCAGCAGTGCAGTGCAGAGATATAAAATGACTATAAATTGCAAAAATAAATAAATAGTGAATGAAAAAGGAAGAGCGAGGTTTGTGGACAGAGGGCAGGGGTTCCACCAAGCGGTTGCTCAGTATACGCTTGGGTCTCACCGATGTGGAGGAGGCCACATCAGGAGCACCGAATGCAGTAGGCGAGGGTGGATGAGGTGCAGGTGAATGTCTGCCTCACCTGGAGGGGCTGTTTGGGTCCCTGGATGGAGGAGGTGTAGGGACATGTGTTACACCTCCTGTGGTTGCAGGAGAAAGTTGTCAGGAGACAGGGAAGGGTGGGTGGGGAGGGATGAGTGGATCAGGGAGACAAGGAGGGAGATTCAGCACATCACCAAACACTCTAACAAACCTGTACAGATGAACTGTAGAAAGTGTCCTGACTGGTTGCATCACGGCCTGGTACGGCAATTCCAACGCACAGGAACGCAAGAGGCTGCAGAGAGTAGTGGACGCAGGCTGGTCCACCATGGGCACAGCCCTCCCCACCACTGACAGCATCTACAGGAGGCACTGCCTAAAGAAGGCAGCATCTATCATCAAGGATCCCCACCATCCGGGCCATGCCCTCTTCTCGCTGCTACTGTCGGGCAGGAGGTACAGAAGCCTGAAGTCCCACACCACCAGGTTCAGGAACAACTACTTTCCTACAACCATCAGGCTCTTGAACCGACCTGCACAACCCTAACCCTACCTCAGCAACGGAACTTTACGGACCACCTCTTGCACTTCTGTGGACTCGTCTCTGATTCAATCTTTTTTGCACTAATGTTTTGTTTTACAGTCTTCACCTTTGTGTAATTTACGTTCTGTGTGTTATCTGTTCCTACGTGCCTGTGATGCTGCTGCAAGTTTTTCATTGTACCTGTACCTCACCGTACTTGTGTACAAGGCAATAAGCTGGATTTGTCTTGGACTTCTTCAAACTTGGCAGGACCTGTACTAACAAGTAGATACCACTTGGTTGTGCTGTTGGCAACACTCTAATATCTTTCTGATTAACCATCGACAGGACAGTAATCAGTAGGATTGCCTTTGCTCTGATTTTTGTGAGCGGGATATAGACAGGCAATCTTCCACACTGGTAGCTAGATGCCAGTGATGTACTGGAAGAGCTTGGCCAGGGGCACAGCTCAATCTGGAGCACGGATCCTCGTCACTGCGGCGGGACGGTATCTGTGTCCAGTCCTCTTTGCTGCTTCCTGTTATTTCATGTGGTGACAGAACTGGCTGGGTGAGTGTTCTGATGGTGGGGATCTCAGGTTGAAGCCAAGGTGGATCATCCACTCAGCATTTGGCGCTGACGCAGTTACAAATGTTCAGCGTTGTCTTTAGAATTGCTGCTGATGTGAATTACTTATATTGTCCAATAATACTCTCCACCCGCAATCTGATGCAGGTCTCGACTCACAGTGTTGACCATCCCTCTCCCTCCACAGATGTTGCCTGACCTGCTGCGTTCCTCCAGCAGTTTGTTTGTTGCTACAGACCCCAGCATCTGCAGTCTCGTGTCCCCACTGTTAACCCCCCAGGTTCTACTGCTTCAGTCCTTGTGTTTATTCCTTTGCCCCTGTGCTAGGTGTCAGTGTTTGAACAACTTATTCAGCACGAACCAATCTCTGTTGTAGCACGATCGCCAATTCCTTAAATGACTCCCCAGGGAAGTGATTGATCACTAAAAGAGTCCAACAGGATGGGTTGAGGGTTCCTTCTCTGAGGTATCAGTGGGAGAAGGTATCAACCCCCTTCGCTGAACTTTTGGTTGAAAGTGGTTGAAAATATTTTCAGCACCTTGGCGTCTGCACCATCCTATTCTAACTCACTCAGGCTATTGGTCAATGACTGGGTCACACACACACTATTGGTCAATGACTGGTTCACACACTCACACTATTGGATGCAGCAACACACACAAAATGCTGGAGGAACTCAGCAGGTCAGGCAGCATCTACAGAGGGAGATGAAAAGTTGATGTTTCAGATTGGATGCGGAGGCCCGTGGGGTGGAAGGTGAGGACGAGGGGAGACCTGTCCCTGTTATGTCAGTGGGGGGAGATGGGGTGAGGGTAGATGTGAGGGAAATGGAGGAGATGCATTGATAGCAGTGGAGGGGAAACCCTGTTTCCTGAAAAAAGAGGACATCTCGGATGTCCTGGAACGGGACGCCTCACCGTGGGAACAGATGCAGTGGAGGCGGAGGAACTGGGAGAAGGGAGCAGCATCCTTGCAAGTGACAGGGTGGGAAGAGGCGTGGTCAAGGTAACCGTGGGAGTCAGTGGGTTTGTAAAAGTTTTCGGTAGATAATCTGTCTCCAGAGATGGAGACAGAGAGGTGAAGAAAGAGGAGAGAGGTGTCGGAGACGGGCCAAGTGGATTTGAGGGCGGGGTGGAAGTTGGTGGAATAGATGATGAAATTGATGAGCTCTGCATGGTGCAGGAAGCAGCACCAATGCAGTCGTCAATGCATTGCAGGTTGTGTCACTCACTCACACCATTGGCAATAACTGCACCGTTTAATCACACTATTGGCTGAGGATCATGTCACTCACTCACACCATTGGCAATGACTGGACCATTTGATCACGCTATCGGCCGTGGATCGTGTCACTCACTTGCACTATTGGCCAATGGCCTGGTCACTTGATCACACTATTGGCTGGGAATGGCTTTACTGCCGTTAGCAGTTTTACTGTCCACCACCATTCACGACTGAACGTGGTAGAATGGAAAACTTTGAGGGGAGGGGTTGCTTGTGGGACCGTATATCTTTGTACTGTGATAGGTCCCAGTGTGTTGTGTCATGGGGAGAAGGGGCGTCAGTATCACTGAGGGACTCAGTACCCTGAGCAAGGGAAGTCTGCGATTACCTGAGAGGTGTTAATGTCTTGTGCCCATTGTCTGGACGTCTGTAGGTTGCATGTGTTACTGGAAACTGATAGGGCTAGTGGGGGGAGATTATCTCCACTCATCGTGGGTAGGGTGTGAAAATAAAGGAACCTCACCTCAACATTAGATCAGGGGACGACTTCTGCAGCTCACAGCAGGGTAGAAACTTGTAACTCTCATTCCAAATGGCAACTGTTAATTTTTAATTTGAGATTAATGGAGTTTAATTCAGATAAGTGCGAGGTGTTGCGTTTTGGAAAGTCATATCAAGGTAGGACTTTCACAGTGAACGGAAGGGCCCTGGGGAGTGTTGTAGAACAGGGGGACCTTGGAGTTCAGGTCCATGGTTTCCTGAAAGTGGCGTCGCAGGTAGACAGGGTGGTGAAGAAGGCTTTTGGCACACTGGCCTTCGTCAGTTAGGGCGCTGAGTATAGACGTTGGTGAGGTTATGTTGCAGCTGTACAGGATGCTGGTGAGGCTGGTCTTGGAGTATTGTGTTCAGTTTTGGTCGCCCTGCTATAGGAAAGATGTTATTGAATTCGAATGAGTGCAGAAAAGATTTACAAGGATGTTGCTGAGACTGGAGGGACTGAGTTATAGCGAGAGGTTGGGCAGATTCGGATTTTGTTCCTTGGAGTGTGGGAGACTGAGAGGTGATCTTATAGAGATGTGTGAGGGGCATAGATAGGGCAAATGCACCCAGTCCTTTTCCCAGGGTTGGGGAATCAAGAACGAGAGAGCATAAGTTCAAATTGAGAGGTGAGAGATTTAATAGGAACCTGAGGGTTTTTTTCACCCAGAGGATGGTCCGTATATGGAACGAATGGTTGAGGCAGGTACAATAACAAGTTTTAAAAGACAGTTGGACAGGTACATGGATGGGAAAGGTTGAGAAGGATACGGGTCAAATGCTGGCAAATGGGACTAGCTTGGATGGGCATCTGGTCGGCATGGACCTGTTGGGCCGAAGGGCCTGTTTCCATGCTGTATGACTCTATGGAAGGATTAGGAATGTGGGGAAAGGTTGTGTGCATGGAATTAGTTCAAAGATCAGTCAGGGTCTCCTGGAGGAGCATGTGTGAAGGTTTAGGTGGTCTCTTCTAGTTCTTATGTCCTTATGCATCATTGGCTGGGAAATTAGTCACTCACCTGTGCTATTGGCTAGGGAACAGATCACTTCCACTATTGGTCAGTAAGAGGGTCACATGCTCATACCTTTAGATGGGGAACTAATCCCTCACTTGCTCTATTGACCAATGACTGGGTCACAATCACACTATTGGTTGAGGATCATGTCATTCACTCACATTATTGGCCAAGGACTGGGTCAGGTGCTCACACTATTGCCTGGGGATTGTGTCACTCACACTATTGACCAATAACTGGGTCACAATCACACTATTGACTGGAGAACAGGTCACTGCCGTCACTTTTCAGTCTCACATACCTGAATTGAAGAACTCCATGAATTCTGGAGCACTCAGGGTGCTGCTCTGTAATAGGGAGAGAGAGAGGGAGGGAGAGATTGTTAACAACACCTATGACTAATAAGCAGGATAAACCTTAAAACTTTAGCTGGGCTCAGGGGAGACATTTTCTGTCCCTTCAGTAGGAACCGCAGTGAAGTACCAGGTGATACCTGGGCAAAGAAACACATGCCAACCCCTGGTGTGGCGCAGATCTGGGCAACACAGTGGTACAGCAATTAGAGCCGCTGCCTACCAGCTCCAGTGACCCGGGATTCTGACCTTGGCCGCTGTCTGTGTAGAGTTTGCACGTCCTCCCTCTGACCACGTGGGTTTCCCCCGGGTGCTCCGGTTTCCTCCCACATCCCAAACAGCTGGTCACTATAAATTGTCACCGCCCCCAAAATGAATCCAAGGGAAGGTAATGGGGCATGTGTGCGGGAGAACAGGTTGCAGGGACACAGGAACAGAAGGTGAGGGGGAGGGAGACTTGCCTCCGAGAGCTGGCAATGACTGGATGGGTCAAGTGGCCTCCTTTATGTTAACATCTGGGATGACCAGTCCTGCGCTCAGCACATTGATGCATCATGAAGACGGCGCAGCAGTGCCTCTACTTTCTTGGAAGTTAAAGGAGATTTGGCTTGTCACCAAATGCTGTAACAAACTTCTACAGATGTACTGTAGAAACTGTCCTGACTGGTTGCATCACGGCCTGGTACGACAGTTCCAACGCACAGGAACGCAAGAGGCTGCAGAGAGCAGTGGACACAGCCCGGACCATCATGGGCACAGCCCTCCCCGCCATCGACAGCATCTACAGGAGGTACTGCCTCAAGAAGGTGGCATCTATCATTGAGGAACCCCACCATCCGGGTCATGCCCTCTTCCACTGCTACCGTAGGGCAGGAGGTACAGAAACCTGAAGTCCCACACCACCAGGTTCAGGAACAGCTACTTTCCTACAACCACCAGGTTCTTGAACTGACCCGCACAACCCTAACCCTACCTCAGCAACGGAACACTACAGACCACCTCTTGCGCTGCCATGGACTTGTCTCTGATTGGTTTTATTTTGCACTAATGTCTTGTTTGGCAGACTTTTTCTCCACTCTGGTAAAATTTATGTATAATTCACAGCCTGTGTGTTGTCTGTACTTACGTGCCTGTGATGCTGCTGCAAGCAATGTTTTAATTGTACCTGTAGCTCACTGTCCTTGTGCATTATGACAATAAATGTGACTTGACTTGACATCTCTAATAACAGGTAATGGGGTTGGGTATTATAGCAGGATAACATGTACCGGTCCGTTGTCGTCCTTCAGAAGTTCTGGGGCACTCCGAATGGTGATGCCAGTGTCAGTCTCCACCCGATTAACCTGGAACAATTGGAGGAAGGATTAGATCTGGGGCCCATGTTGTCCCAGAATGGAAGGTGTCAGGCCAGCGTGAGGGACGGAAGAGACAACAGCAGCCTGGCCAAAGCTCTCTGCTCAAGACCGGTTGCCCCTCCGATATCTGGCAAGAGGGACGTCCAGTTCGGTGAAGGGCTTTTGGCTTGACCCTTCACCTCTGTGGCAACTGTCACAGAGCTCGGTACCAGCTACACACCCCGCCAGGCGTTGTTAGGTAACGTGTCTCCCTGGAAGCACAGACACCCTCTACCCCCACACCCCTATGCCCCACCCACCTCGACACCCCCCCTCGACGTCCCCCACCCCCTCGACACCCCCCCACCCACCCACCTCGACACCCTCCACCCCCCCAGCCGTGAGAGGCAGACCACAAAGAGTGTGGCCGCTTTTGCTTCAGAGAATGAAAGGCTTGCATTTCTATAGCGCCTTTTGCAGCTTCAGGGGGTCCCAAAGGGCTCTCCAGCCAATGAAGTGCAGTCACCGTCATAGCATGGGAAACACAGCAGGCAATTCATGCACAACAAGCTCCCACAATCAGCAATGTGATAAGCTGATGACCATGGGGACAATGATAAGCAGGTGAAAGCCAGTACTGGTGTAATGTTTCAATAGAACAATAATACCGTCCTTATTTCAGTATGGTCCATTGACAGGCTCAGCCTGAACTTCCCAAGTCTCTGGGGAGTGTAGAGGGAGCGTCACTCTCTAACTAACCCGTGCGGTCCCTGCCCTGGGAGTGTGTGACGGGACAGTGTAGAGGGACCGTCACTCTGTATCTAACCTCTGCTCCCCCTGCCTAGTGAGTGTGTGATGGGATAGTGTAAACATGCGCCTGTAACACTCAATCCTCACGGGCTGACACGTCACAAGTACCTCTGGTTTGAAGGTATTCACGGTGATGCCGTTCTCTCTGTGAAAGAGAAGACAACGATTACAACACCGATAACATGTAACAACACATAAAACCACATTCTAGTTACTGGTGTTCCCACAGAGAAAATGCCCAGAGATTGAAAAGTAGATTGACAACAATTTAAATCCAGAAGCACCAGACATTTTAACCCAGAAACACTGGGGGTCTGAACCCAGAAACACTGGGGGTTTGAACCCAGAAACACTGGGGGTCTGAACACAGAAACACTGGAGGTTTGAACCCAGTAATACTGGGGGTCTGAACCCAGAAACACTGGGGGTTTGAACCCAGAAACACTGGAGGTTTGAACCCAGTAACACTGGGTGTCTGAATCCAGAAACACTGGGGGTTTGAACCCAGTAACACTGGGGGTTTGAACCCAGACATGTTACAGACAGAATGCACCATGTACTCAGGTGGTGTGATAGCTTCAGGGTGTAGAATGCACCCAAGAAGTACAATACACCCTGATGACTGGTTACAGCCATGGACCATATTACCAGCAGAGGGGACTGTGACCTTTATTGATCAGGGGGTGTTTTGGTCAAATCAGTGCAACATGTTAATTCTGCCACACTCTACAGACGGCGAGGTTACATCCGTGAGTCTAACAGCGGCTGCAGTACCTGGACACGTTGTTCTTCTTCGCAAAGATGCGCAGGAAGAACTCCCCCTCCTGGTTCTTGTTGTAGGTGCTCGGCACAATGACGTACTGTCCTGGGGGGAGCTGCAGACGTCTCGACACAGCCCGGGTGTTGATGTAGGTGCCTGATTCGAACACCGGTCTGTGCTGACGGAAGAACGTACGGCCAAAGGGCGAGGTCCAGTCCTCGTACTTTGGGGAATAATTTTGGTGGTGTGAACGAACCTGTCAGTTATGGCTGGGCGTGCAATATACACATTACGTAGAGGTTGCACAGGCTTGGGCTCTTTTCTGTGGAAGCTGAGGGGAGACCTGATAGGAGTTTATGAAATTATGAGAGGCAGAGATAGGGTAGACAGGGTCTTTTCCCCAGGGTGGAAATGTTAAATACTGGAGGGAATTGTTTTAAGGTGAGAGGGGAAAGTTTAAGGAAGGTGTGTGGGGCAAGTTTTTTTTACACAGAGAGTAGTGGGTGCCTGGAATGCGCTGCCGGGGGTGGTGGTGGAGGCGGATAGAACCATAGATCACTACAACACAGTAAACAGGCCATTCGGCCCTTCTAGTCTGTGCCGAAACTTTATTCTGCTAGTCCCATTGACCTGCACCCAGTCCAGACCTCTCCCGCCCATGTATCTATCCAACTTATTCTTAAAACTTAAGAGTGAGCCCGCATTTACCACGTCAGATGGCAGCCCGTTCCACACTCCCACCACTCTTTGAGGGAAGAAGTTCCCCCTAATGTTCCCCCTTAAACCTTTCCCCTTTCACCCTAAAGCCATGTCCTCTTGTACTTATCTCTCCTAATCTAGGTGGAAAGAGCCAACTCGCATAAACTCTGTCTATACCCCTCATAATTTTGTAAACCTCTATCCAATCTCCCCTCATTCTTCTGCGCTCCAAGGAATAAAGTCCTAACCTGTTCAATCTTTGATACGACAGAGGTGTTTAAGAGGCTGTTAATAGACAGATGACTATGCAGGGAATAGAGGGATATGGATCACGTGCAGGCAAACGAGATTAGTTTCATTTGACATCAAGGTTGGCACAGATACTGTGAGCCTTGTTTCTGTGACGTACTATTCTACGTACAGGGCAGAAACAGGCCCTTCAGCCCATCGAGTTTACACTGACCATCAACCACCCATTTACACCAATCCCATTTTATTCTCCCCAAATTCCCACCAACCACCCCCCCCCCCCCCAAATTCTACCACTCACCTCCACACTAGGGGCAATTAGCCCACCAAGCTGCACACCTTTGGGATGTGGGAGGGAACCAGAGCATCCGGGGGGGGGGGGGGAGGTGGGGGTGCCAACGTGGTCACGGGGATAGTGTGCAAACTCCACACAGATAGCGTCTGAGGTCAGCATCGAACTTGGGTCACTGGAACGGTGAGGCAGCAACAATGTGCCGCCCTGCCTCGTTATTTAAGCACCTTCCCCATCTGCCAGCTCAGTGCTCCCAGGGAATAGCGAGAGGAGCCAAGGCTCAGCACTACCTGACTGCGGTCAGTTGGGGAGGTGACTCTGCCTGGTTTAGGCTGGATGTCAGGGGACGGAAGGAGATGGGTGGGGCAGTGCCTAAGCGCTGTGGGGTCACTTTATCCAGACCACTCTCTTACTGGGGAGGGTTCAGGACCCTAACCACCACTGCACGTGTAAGGTCAGCACTCCACCGGTGACTCAGCTCTTTGCTCCGCAATGGTTCCTGCATCAGGAGGCCTCCCTCGCATCAGAGACCAGAGCTGGACACTGTTCTCAAGGCGCAGGCTGACCTTTGACACTGCCAGTCTGTGGTTGGGGCCAGCCAACAGGGTTGGTTACGTGACTCACGGCGGCCCCTGGAACTTGCCCAGGATTCCCAGTGGAGGGGTTTCCCAGAACCTCCCTTTGTTGGAAGGTTCCTTCCCACATCCCAAAGGTGTGCAGGTTGGTGGGTTAGTTCTGTATTGTTTGTCCCAGAGATCTCCCATTATTAACGCACTGTCCCCTTTTCCGTCTGCCTCAGAGGGTAGGCAAGGCCTCAGTTTAACACCCGATCTGAAAGGTTGCCACGCAGGTCGATAGGGTTGTTAAAAAGGCGTATGGAAGTGTTGGCCTTAGTCAGGGTATTGAGTTCAAGAGCCACGAGGTAATGTTGCAGCTCTGTGGAACTCTGGTTAGACCACACTTGGAGTATTGTGGTCAGTTCTGGTCCCCTCATTATAGGAAGGATGTGGAAGCTTTAGAAAGGATGCAGAGGAGATGTTGCCTGGATTGGAGAGCATGTCTTATGAGGATAGGTTGAGTGAGCTGGGGCTTTTCTCTTTGGAGAGGAGGACGATGAGAGGTGACTTGATAGAGGTGTACAAGATGATAAGAGGCATAGATCGAGTGGACAGTCAGAGACTTTTTCCCAGGGCGACAATGGCTAACACGAGGGGGCATAATATTAAGGCGATTGGAGGGAGATATAAGGGGGATGTCAGAGGTAAGTTTTTTACACAGAGAGTGGCGGGTGCGTGGAACGCACTGCCGGCAGAGGTTGTGGAGACAGAGACGTTAGGGACATTTAGGAGACTCTTAGATAGACACATGAATGATAGAGAAATGGAGGCTATGTGGGAGGGAAGGGTTAGAGAGATCTTAGAGCAGGATAAAATGTCAGCACAACATTGTGGCCCAAAGGGCCTGTACAGTGCTGTAGTGTTCTATATTCTATGAAAGGCGACAGCTCTGACAGTGCAGCACTCCCTGCACTGGAAGCACAGCCTAGATATTTGTGCCCAGCTTCCTAGAGTGGGCCTTGAACCCACAACCTTCTGGTACAGAAGCAAGGACCCTGTCCATTGAACCATTCTCCAGTTGGGCATCTGTAGGGTCCATGGTGGTCCCAAAGGAGGATGAAAATTGGATAAAAGAATGGAACTTGCAAATCCCCAGATTATTACTTAATATTAACCTGTGAGAGAGTGGAAACAGGGACACGGTTTCAAACCAGGTAAATGCTGAATGTCCTGACAAGGGGTCATCAGTCCAAAGTATTAATCCTGTTTCTCTCTCCACAGGTGCTGCCTGACCTGCTGAGTGTTTCCAGCATCTGTTTTTGTTTCATTTCAGATTTCCAGCATCTGCAGTATTTTAGTTTTTTCTGACAAACTTAGGACTGAGCGATGTACGAAACGTGCAGGGCAGGGTGGGGAAGGAGAGGAAACCTGGAGGAATTAAAACAGCGACCCTCATCCGTAATTCTCCCAGGAACATGCGGAGAGGATGGACCAGAGCCAGCCAGGGTTGGAATCCCCGACGTTGGGATCTCGGGGTTCCAGCGTTATGGCTGGTGGGTGTCGAAACCTGTTTAACTGGGTGCCCAGCTGTTCAGCAGAGGGGGGAGGGTGCTGGGAGGACCGGTGAGGGAGGTGAGGCAGCTACTGAGGAGGATTTGATTAGCTGTAAATCTCACCAGGGGAGGCTAGGGGCAGGTGAACCGGGAGGCTGACTCAGGGGGGATATGTGGGGGGGCTGGAGGAGGGTGGGAGAGAGGGGAAGGTCCAGGTCCAATGATCTGATCGGGTTCAGGCTGGTGTCAGGGTCACAGGATACGTACCTGTTGTGGGACCTGAAAGAGAAAGACCACAGAGTTAGAACCTGATCTCTCTCTCTCACACACACACACACACACACACACACACACACACACACACACACACACACACACAGAGTCACACTTACACATGCGCACACAATCATACACGCACACAACCACACACACGCATGTGCGCACACACAATCATACACACACAATCACACACACACGCACATGCACACAATCATACAAACAATCATACATACATACACACTCAGTCACATGCAATCACACACACAATCACACACATGTGTACACGCACACACAATCGTACACACACGTTGACACTCAATCACACACAATCATACACAATCACACACACACTCAACCAGACACGTGCAATTGTACACACACTCAATCACACACGCACGGTGCGTGCACACACACACACACACACACACACACACACACACACACACACACACACACACACACACAATCTCCCCATCCTGAATCCCGCATTAGAGTCATAGAATCTCATAGCACAGAAACAGGCCCTTCAGCCCACCACATCTATGCTGGCCTTTGTACTTCTCTCTACCAGTCCCCCGTTATCCACATCTGGTCTCACCTAGTACTTGGAACATGGACTGGATCTTTGTGCCCGGGTGTCCAGAGTGGGACCTGAACCCACAACCTTCAGTCTCAGAGGGAAGAGCCCTGCCTAGTGAACCATATACGGAAGGGGCATCTGTGACTTCACAGGTGATCCCTTTTAAGAAGACACACAGGGATCTGCAAGTTCCATTCTGTTAACCAATTTTTAAAAATTTTGTAAATAAAATTTTAAAAATTTTTAAAAATTGGTTAACAGAATGGAACTTGCAGATCCCCGGGATATTACTAAATGTTGAGAGTGGGAAACAGTGAGACAGATTCAAATCAGCAACAGGCAAACGCTGGGAGTTCTGATGAGGGGGTCTTCAACCTGAATAGTTTCCCTCTCCACAGATGCTGCCTGACCTACTGAGTGTTTCCAGCATTCTCTGCTCTTATGTGATGAGAAGACTCCCCCAGAATCCTGATCGGAGACTCAGGGAATTTTTTACAGCACAGCAAGAGGTCACACAGCCCATCGATCAATGCCAGGCTGCAGATACTACCTCCCCTACGTCACAGGCACTTCCCCAATTCCATTGTTTAAAGAAATACTTTTATTGTTTAATCATTCACGGGTTGCGGGCTGACGTCCAAAGATGTCACCGCAGGTCAGGGTGGTGAGCTGTGGTCCAGAGTGGGAGTAACAGGGGTGAGGGGAGTGAGGGGAGGGGAAGGGATGGGAGTGTGGATTGCTGTGGTATCGCTGAGGGCATTAACAATGAACCCATTCCTGTGGAGACGCATTCAGGCTGCCCGGGGTAAGGAGGGCAAATTTATTTCCCCATGGGGCTTTTATTTTAGGTCAAAATTGTAATTTTAAGGCCCTGGTATGATCACTAGTTATTACATTTCACGTTTCTTTAATTAATTTAATTTCTTCAGCTGCTTTGATGGGGTTTGAACTCATGCCTCAGCCTCCTAGTGTTGTTCCAAGATTACAACCGTGGTATCCTGATGACTTCTGAATTCACTCATTTATCAGCCCTTGTTTTATTTTTGGTCTGTGATCATCGCCATTGTATCCTCCGTCAATTTGGTGAAACAAGACGGTAATTGTTTTTAAACTAGTCTGCCGTTACCCTGTTATCGCTGCTATATCATCTGCCTCCAATAATCATCAACACCTTAATGGCCCATTTCCCTTCCTTTGCAAGTTAATACGTGGATAAGGACATTTACCATTAACCGATATGTGACTCAGCTAGACACTTTCTAGAATTCAGCTGATGTGCACAGATATCCCTGTTACATCCTGTTAAATACGACAGCCCCTGGGGTTACATCCTGTTCTCTAAACAGGTCAACACAACATCTACATGTAGGTGTGTCTGCGACTACACTGTAGTGATTGTATATATGTATGCCTGTAGTTGCATACATTGTATGTTGTATCCCAGATTGTATGTGTGTGTGTGTGTGTGTGTGTGTGTGTGTGTGTGTGTGTGAGAGAGAGAGAGAGAGAGAAAGAGAGAGAGAGACACGATGTGTGAGTTACTCACTGCAAAGATGTAGAATGCAATGTGCAGGTACTGGGAGCCCTCCTTCTTGCGACCGTGTTTCTGCATCAACTGCACACTAATGGTGCAGGACGGCTTGCCCTCGTGCAGCTCCTCATCCTCTTCCAACAGCGTCAGTCTGTACTGGGGGTTCCTGGAGAACAGCTCTGGTGTGGGCAGTGGGAAAGGAAGCAGGAGAGAATGAGAGACACTCCAGTGAGTTCACAAGCTCAGATTCGGGGAAGTACCTGGCGTCCTGTTAAATGCTGGGCAGGGTCTACAGAGCCAGAACTCCCTGGGGTGCAGCCTTGACTACCCAAGCCTTGGCACTCCTTGGGCACACTTGTTGCTTCCTCACGCCCATCAATTGGGCAGAAGATACAAAAGCCTGAAAGCACGCACCACCAGGCTCAAGGACAGCTTCTATCCTGCTGCTTTTTTAATATTTTAAACGTTTATTAGCTAAAAGCACTACAAAAGGACATCCATTGTCAAAATACTACAATACAGAAAAGAGAAGTAAACAAACTAAGCATCTACATGACTACAGCAACAAAGCTAACTAACACCCACTGAACGCACACGCAACACTTCAGAGAAGAATCGTATTCTCACAGTCCACAACACACGCAATCCCTTGAGGGGCCCACCGAGCGCGGAACTCAACCAGGGTGCCTGCAGATACCGTGTGCTCCCTCTCCAAGGACACCTGCGTGTGGACGTAAGCCCAGAAGACGGGCAGGCAGGCTGACTGTCCAGAACCCTCGGCCGCCCACTGCCGGGACCCATGGATGGCCAGCTTGGCCAGGCCCAGGAGAAGACCCACCAAGAGATCCCCTCTATCCTGTTATAAGACTATTGAACAGTCCCCTAGTATAATAAGATGGACCCTTGACCTCACAATCTACCTTGTCATGACCTTGCACCTTATCATCTACCTGCACTGCATTTTCTCTGTAACTGTAACACTTTATTCTGCATTCTGTTATTGCTTTTCCCCTGTATTACCTCAATGCACAGATGTGATGAAATGATCTGTATGGATGGCATGCAAAACAAAGTTTTACACTGTACCTCGGTACAGGTGACAATAATAAACCAATGACCAATTTATTTTGCAGGGAGATGTGATGAGACGGGCAGTCGGGGATGTAAAGCCATGCCTGCCTGGATTACAGTAACCCGATGCCCACGCACAGGTCGATCCCACCCGGTGAGTGCGGGAAGGTTCAGTCCTCTGCCAGAGGACGAAATTCCCAGCTGTCTCCAGCTGTTCCACCCACCCCACCTCTATCAGGGCTGGTCGAGGAATGCAGCCACCATCACGTGAGCTGAAACTGGGAGAACATTCCAGACTGTAGCTTCTGGCACATAACAATCTGCTCCCGATCTCGCACCGACTTGTGTGGTGTGTTACACCACTGCCAACAGAGGCGGCAGGAGGCCCCTTGGACCCGCCTGCTTGCTGTGCATTGCTGATTGCTCATGGCTCAGTGCCCCTGTCCTCCGCTAACCTCTCACCAATCCGTTCCTTTGGGACACCCACCGCAGAGACCTGAGGCTGTCCTGTGGTAAATGAGTACCACTCCAGCTACCCAGTGCAGTGGGTCACCAGTTACCAGGTGCAGTGGGTCTCCAGCTGCCCAGTGCAGTGGGTCCCCAGTTGCCCAGTGCAGTGGCTTTGGGAGTGGCTCTTGCAGGGATAATGCCCGCCTCCAATCGAGGTGCCGGAGGACTTCAGTGGGGGCAGAGTTGGGATGGGGGCTTGACTTCTGCTCCAAGGTGGCAGATCCGGCTGACCCTTCACCCTGGCGCTGTGTGAGCACCAGATTGGCGGGATGGGATGTTGATCTAATCCCCCACCTGCCGTCTCCCTGTGGGGGTGGGGGGGGCAGCACTTTTTCCGAAGGAAGTTTCTCCCAGTGCTAAGCCCAACTTCGATCCCTCAACCAAATAACTGGCCGCGTGTCTCACCGTGAGATCTTGCTGTGCGCTGGAGCCGGCATGCCTCCAGAGTACGAAGATGCCAGGACCTCGGGAGCACTGGTCAGGCTATGAGCTCCTTCAGGGCGTCCTCGGATGTGAGGGAGCATTCCCATTCTCTCGACTTCACTGGAGCGTAGCCCACGGCAGCAGTCGGCAGTGAAGGTGGGCGGGTGCCGGTGTGGCGTCACCCACGGCAACAGGCGGCAGTGAGGGTGGGTGGGTGCCGGTGTGTGCCTGCCCTGGACTTGATGACTCTGCCTGATGCACCTTGGCCTTCATCCCCACATCCTCCTTTCCCAAAATGTTTATCCCCGGGGCTGATAAGTGTGGGACGTCCCACCCCTCCCAGCCCAACCCTTTCCCGCCCACACGTCCTGATCCAACTTGCCTGCTGCCCCTACTGTTTGCAACTGTGCTCATACTGAGAGTGCAGTGATGGTGTGGAGCTGTAGAGTCACACAGCACAGAAACAGGCCATTTGGCCCATCAAGTCCATGCTGACCATCAAACTGGACTATGACCTCACGATCTACCTTGTTGTGACCTCGCACCTTACTGCACTGCACTTTCTCTGTAGCTGTGACACTTTACTCTGTACTGTTATTGTTTTTACCTGCACTACCTCAATGCACTCTGTACTAACCCAATGTAACTGCACTGTGTAATGAATTGACCTGTACGATCGGTTTGCAAGACAGGAATAAACCAATACCAGTACATCAAGTCTCCTTAGGCAGCACCTTCCAAACCCACCACCTCGACCAGCTGGAAGGACAAGGGCTGCAAAAGCCTGGGGACCACCACCCCCTGGAATCTTTCTCTCCTAGCCACATGTGGAGATATATCGCCGTTCCTTCACCGTGGCTGGGTCACAATCCTGGAACTCCCTCCCTATCAGCACTGTGGGTGTACCCCCACCTCAGGGACTGCAGCCATTCAAGAAGGCAGCTCACCACCACCTTCTCTAGGGCAACTAGGGATAGGTAATTAAATGCTGGCTCAGCCTACAAAACCCACATCCCTTGAGTGAATAAAAGATAATTACCCATGCACACTAATCCTGTTTACCAGCAGTTAATCTGTAGCTTTCTGTGCCTCAGTGATTCAAGTGCTCGTTTAGATTCTTCTCAAATGTGAGAGTTTCTGTTTCCACCACCTCCTCGGGCAGGGCGTTCCAGATTCCAACTACTCTCTGGGTGAAGAAAATCTTCCCCTTATCTTAAATCTACGCTGTCTAGTTTTCAACCTCTGCTCGGGGGAAAAAGATTTCCAACTATCTACCCTCTCTGTGGCCACTGATCATTTTGTACACCTTATTCAAGATCCCCCCTCAGCCTCCTCTGCTCCGGGGAGAACAGACTCAGCCTCTCCAGTCTCTCCCCATAACTGAGACACTCCACCCCAGGCAATGTCCTGGGGAATCTCCTCTACACCCTCTCCAGTGCAGTCCCACCCTCCCTATAATGTGGTGACCAGAACTGTGCACAATACTCCAACTGTGGCCTGGCCAATGTCTTGTAAAGTCGTACTATCACCTCCATGGTCTCACATTCTGTGCCCGGGCTAATAAAGGCAAGCATCCTTCACCACCTTATCTCCCTGTGATCTCATCTTCAGGGATCCTTGAATCTATACACAATGTTCCTCTGTTCCTCAATACTCCCAAGTCCCTGCCATTCATTGTGTACCTCCTACCCTTACTATTCCAAAGTGTATCACCTCACATTTATCAGGATTAATTTCCATCTGCCAGCGCTCTGCAAATTGATTAATCTGATTCTGTAACCCAAGACTACTCCCCTCATATCAACAACACCTCCAGTTCTTGTGTTATCTGCAAATTTACTAATTTCCAAATCGTTACTGTGTATGACAATCAGCTCTGATCCCTGTGGTACACCACTGGTCACAGGCTTCCCATCACAAAAACAACCCTCCACCATCACCTCTGCCTCCTGTTGCCAAATTTTGGATCTAAATATGCCAACTTGAATCCCATGATGCAAATATGCCAACTTGAATCCCATGGGCTCTAAACTTTTGCTCCACTTTCCCATGTGGGACCTTATCAAAGGCCTCACTGAAGTCCATGGAGATTGTATTGACTGTAGTGACATCATCAACACATTTTGTTACCTCTTCAATAAATTCAATCAAATTGGTCAGGCAGGATGTCCCCCAACAAAGTCACACTGAGTATCGAGCCGACAAATAAACCAGGACATTCTCTTTTCTCCCCCCTTCCATTGGGCAGAAGATACAAAAGCTTGAAAACACATACCACCAGGCTCAAGGACAGCTCCAATCCCAATGTTATCAAACTATTGAATGGATCTCTTGCGATAAACTCTTGACCTCACAATCTACCTCATCATGGCCCTTGCACCTTATTGTCTACCTGCACTGCACTTTGTAACACTATATTCTGCATTCTGTTATTGCTTTTCCCTTGTACTACCTTGATGCACTGATGTGGTGAAATGATCTGTATGGACGGCATGCAAAGCAAAGTCTTTCACTGTATCTTGGTCCATGTGATAAGAATAAAGCAATTTACCAATTGGAATAATCCCTGCCTTACCAAGTGCAGATAATCCAGTCCTTTGGGACTTTTTCCCAATTAGTTCCCCACCACTGCCAGTGGTCCGAAGAGACCCCCAGCCCCCACACCCCATCCCCCTTGCCGTACCACTGCCGATGTTTCCACCGGCGCTGATTCCTGACATCCACATTCCCTCGTGGGTGGTGATTGCCCAGACGCAGTCCGTGCTGTGTGAGCAGAGAGGGTCATGATTGCACAGTTCCACCGAGGTGAAGTTTGCAACGAGAATGTCCGCTGGGATCCTGCGTGAGATGGGAATGAGGTTAGAGAGTCAGGGCACAGTGTTCCCACCTGGAAACATATTAAGCACGAGACACTCCTCAACTCAAGACACTCCCTTGTCACCAAAGTATTGGATCTGAGCATAAGATCATTGTCAGAAAGACTGGAAGCACTCAGCAGGCCAGGCAGCACCTGCAGAGAATCAGACAGCACAGAAACAGGGCCTTCAGCCTAACCGGTCCATGCCGACCAAGATGTTCATCTAAGCTAGCCCCATTTGCCTGCATTTGGCCCATATCCCTCTAAACCTTTCCCATCCATGTACCGGTCCAAGTGCTTTTTAAATGTTAACGTACCTGCCTCAACCACTTTCTTTTTTTTACCAAAATAAACTTTATTCATCATAAAGACAAGCTATATTCTACAATAAAACAGTGCAAACCTTTACATTCATGTATGGATCAACCATTAGTGTTACCTCTATTTTTAAACCCACAGCACCGATGCCACTCGTGTGGCTCCCTGGGGTGATACCTCAATCCCATATTCACACCACCTAAGGGGCTTCCTCGTCCGTCCCTGCCCCTCCCTCTCCAGTGGCAGAAGAACCCTATAATGTAGTCCTTCCCCACCGAGCCCTTGCATTGGCTGCACCCAGCTTCAATGCGTCCCTCAGCACATAGTCCTGCAGCCTGGAATGTGCCAGTCGGGAGCATTCCCCTATGGACATCTCGCAGTGCTGGGAGACCAACAAGTTTCGGGCAGACCAAAGGGCGTCTTTCACCAAGTTGATGACCTTCCAGCAGCAGTTGATGTCCGTCTCTGTGTGTGTCCCTGGGAACAGCCCAGAGACCAGAGAGTCCTCCGTTACACAACTGCTGGGGATGAACCGTGACAAGGACCCTTGCACCTTTCGCCGCACCCTCCTCGCAAACCCACAGCCCGCAAAGAGGTGGGCGACCATCTTGTCCCTGGCAGCTCGTTCCATATACGGACCACCCTCTGACTGAAAAAGTTGCCCCTCACGTTCCTATTAAATCTCTCCCCTCTCACTTTAAACCTAGGCTGTCTAGTTCTTGATTGCCTAACCTTGGGAAAAAGACTGTGTGTATTCACCTGATCAATGCCTCATGATTTTATGCACCTTTATAAGATCACTCATTCTTCTACGCTCCAATAAATAAAGTCCTAGCCTGCTCAACCTCTCTCTGTAACTCAATCTGTCAAATTCTGGCAACATCCTCATAAATCTCTTCTGCACTCTTTCCAGCTTAATGGTATCTTTCATATAGCAAGGTGACCAAAACTGGACACAATATTCCAAATGCAGCTTCACCAACATCTTGTTGAACTGCAACATAACATCCCAACTTCTATACTCAGTGCCCTGACTGATGAAGACCAGTGTGCCAAGGCCTTCTTCACCACCTTGTCTACCTGCGACGCCTCTTTCAGGAAACCATGTACTTGTGCCCCTAGGTCCCTCTGTTCCACAACACCCCCAGGGCCCTATAGTTCACTGTGAAAGTCCGACCCTGGTTTGTCTTCCCTAGTTGCAAACTAGAGAGATTGAGCAAGCTAGGACTTTATTTATTGGAGGGTAGAAGAATGAGGTCTTAGAAGAATGAGTGATCTTATAAAGGTGTATAAAATCATGAGGCATTGATCAGGTGAATACACATGGTCTACTTCCCAGGGTTGGTGAATCAAGAACTAGACAGCCTAGGTTTAAGATGAGAGGGGAGAGATTTAATAGGAATGTGAGGGGCAACTCTTTCACCCAGAGGGTGGTCCGTATATGGAAGGAGCTGCCAGAGAGGGAAACAGAGTTGATGCTTCAGGGCAGTGACTGATTCCTCAGGAACAGGAAAAGTTAGGAGTCAAGTCTGCTTTAAGCTGCAGAAGAAGAGAGGGTTGGAGAGATTAAAGGGGTTGTCAGGGATAGAGTGGGGATTAGGACAGACTCTACGGTCTGACACAGGCTGGTGAATTGCAGCTGCTCTGTCTGAAGGAGGTGTAAGTAGAAGAAGATGGGCATGAACACAGAGCAAGTCAAAAGACAATGCTGGAACTGAGAGATCCAGAAAATGGCGATCTCTGCAAATCTGTGCATCTATATAGCACCCTTGCTCTGACAGAAGCTCCCAAGACACCACGTAGGACACAGAGCAGTGAGGGTTTGCTCCTAGTTCCAAGCAGAGATGTCGAACTGTGCAGAGTTCCTCCCCTCCCTTTAATCCATTAACCCCTGAGACACAGCAGCAGGCCATTCTGCCTGCTCATCACCCTGCTAGCCCGCTGGCCAAGAGCTGGATATGTGTACAGGGGGCAGTAGCGCTGATGGAGGCTGTAATGGCAGCTGCCCGGGGTATAACCGGCCTTCAATAGTGGATCTCTTCAGTGTAGAAGTGGGTGAGGCCGTGCAGTTGGGTGAAAGGGAGAGGGTACCCCACACACACAGGGACCCACATTACTGAGGAGCCAGAGCACTGAGCGCTCCCCCCCTCTCAGTGGCAGGATTGAGGGTGACCTCGTCCAAGTCAACCACAGGTAACAGAGATAAACCTTGAGAAGAAGGGATGATTTCAGAAGGCACGATGGGTTCACACCTACGGCCTTTTATCTCAATGGTTTCTCTCCTCGCTGCCTTATCTTGTGGGGAGTTAGGACCCTCTATCAGAGAAAAATTGAGACCAACCAATAGAGGCAATTGTCCAGCAAAGATTCCTCCCCCACCTCCACTGAGAGTGACCCCACCTGTGATCCTGTTACCATAAGAAATAGGAGCAGGAGGAGGCCATCTGGCCCGTCAAGCCTGCTCCGCCATTCAGTAAGATCATGGCTGATCTGGCTGTGGACTCAGATCCACTTATCTGCCTTTTCCCCAGAACCCTTAATTCCCCCACTAAGCAAAAATCTATCTAACTGTGTCTTAAATATATTTAATGAGGGATCCTCTACTGCTTCCCTGGGCAGAGAATTCCACAGATTCACTACTCTCTGGGAAAAGCAGTTTCTCCTCATCGCCGTCCTAAATCTATTCCCCCGAATCTTGAGGCTATGTCCCCTGGTTCTAGTCTCACCTACCAGTGGAAACAAACTTCCTGCCTCTATCCTATCTACCCCTTTCATTATGTTACATGTTTTGATAAGATCCCCTCTCATTCTTCTGAATTCCAGCAAGTATTGTAAGGGAAAATGGGCACACACACAGTTAAAAGGGAGTACAGGAACAAGATGCAGACGTTTTTAAAACAATTACTGCCTGTGGTTAGTTGAACAATGACTGGTACAGACTAGAGCTCCTTCACGGTAGTGTAGCGGTTAGTGTAACATTTCACAGTGCCAGCGACCCAGGTTCAATTCCGGCCACTGTCTGTAAGGAGTTTGTACGTTCTCCCTGTGTCTGCGTGGGTTTCCTCCGGGTGCTCCGGTTTCCTCCCACATTCCAAAGACGTGGGGGTTAGTAGGTTAACATGGGTGTAATTGGGCAGCATGGGCTCGCTGGGCCAGAAGGGCCTGTTACCGTGCTGTATAGATAAAGTATTACTCCAGGTGCGGCCTCACCAGTACCCTGTACAGTTGCAGCATACCATCCCTGCTCTTAAATTCAATCCCACCAGCAATGAAGGCCAGCATTCTATTTGCCTTCTTGATAACCTGTTGCACCTGCAAACCAGCCTTTTGCGATTCAAGCCCCTTTACAAGACCACACCAGTGCCCCAGACAAGCCCCTTTCCCGCCTCTCCCGTTTCATACAAACAAAGCCCTCAAGCTGCTTGCTTGGAGAAATGGTTCGGAGTAAAGGTCCCACCAGAACTCGCCGTCCTCACTGATCTTCAGTTTTAGCCTGGTCTTCTCTTTCTCACTGACTTCCTTCCATGTGGAAGACCTATAAAAAGAAGGTGGAGGGGAGTGGGTCTGGGAGTTGGGAATCCAGAGCAGAATAACGAGCTGAGAGTCTGAGTCATACAATGCAGAAACAGGCCCTTCAGCCCACTATGTCCATGATAACCTTTGACTACCCATCGGTTCCAATCCCACTTTCCAGCATTTGGTCTGCAACCTTCTCTGCCCTAGTGATTCAAGTTCTCATCCAGATAACTCTTAACTGTTGTGAGAGTCTCTGCCTCCACCACCCCCTCAGGCAGTGCATTCCAGGTTCTGGCCACCCTCTTTTCTCCCTCTCAGCCTCCTCCGCGCCAAGGAAAACAGACCCAGCCTCTTCAGTCTCTCCTCATGACTGAAACCCTCCATCCCAGGCAACATCCTGGGGAATCTCCTCTGCACCTTCTCCAGTGCAATCATGTCCTTCCTATAGTGTGGTGACCAGAACTGTACACAGTTCTCCAGGTGTGGCATAACAGATTTGTTAAAATGTTGTACCATGAAGTCCCTGTTCTTATATTCTCTTCCCTGGCTGATGAAGGCCAATATTCCACACTGTAGTAGTTAGCGTAACGCTATTACAGCGCCAGTGACCCGGGTTCAATTCCGGCCGCTGTCTGTAAGGAGTTTGTACATTCTCCCCGTGTCTGCGTGGGTTTCCTCCGGGTGCTCCGGTTTCCTCCCACATTCCAAAGGCATACAGGTTAGGAGTTGCAGGCATGCTATGTTGGCACCAGAAGTGTGGCGACACTTGTGGGCTGCCCCCAGCATGTTCTCAGTAACGCAAAAAAGACTGTGTGTTTTGATGTACGGGACCAATAAATAAATATCCTTTTTTTGTTCTAATTGTGTTCTTTCTTGTAAAAATTGTGTTTATGTTTTTCTCGTGAATGCTGCTTATCTGATGCTATGTGCCTGTGATGCTGCTGCAAGTAAGTTTTTCATTGTACCTGCGCACACATGCACTTGTCCGTATGACAATAAACTCGACTTTGACTTCACCACCTTATCTCCTATGTTGGCACTTTCAGGATCTTTGAACGTGTACATCAAGGTTCCTCCATCCACAGGTTGTAATGTCAGACATTAGTGGGTACAAAGCTGGCACCAGACTAGAACTTCTGCCACAGTTGTGCTGCAGACTGGTGCAGCTAACAGAGCCATTGCCTCAGAGCACCAGAGTCCTCTGGCACTGTCTGTGTGGCGTTTTCATGTTCTCTCGGTGACAGCATGGGTTTCCCCCGGGTGCTCCGGTCTCCTCCTCCATCCCAACACATGAGGGTTGGTTGGTTAATTGGCCGCTGTAAATTACCCCCAGTATGTGGGTGAGGGGTAGAATCTGGGGTGGGGGAGTTGATGGGATGTGGGGAGAATAAAATGGGATTAACGTAGATGGGTGCTGGACGGTCAGCATTGATTCGGTGGGCCGAAGGTTCTGTTACCTCCATGAGTCTTGGAAGACAATGGCAAATCTGTTAAATCACATAGTCAGAAAACAAGGTCCTAAATATAAATCTCAAAATTACCGTCCCTGCACTGGGTATATTTAACACAACACCGTAGAGGGAGCTTTACTCTGGACCTATCTAATGCTGGCCCTACCCTACGTGTGATGGGAGAGCGTAGAGGGAGCTTTACTCTATTTTTAACCCATATTGTCCTTGCCCTTTTTTTTAACAAAATCAAGTTTATTACAAATGCCACAACGCTACAACAAATTACTACAAACTACAACAACAACTAAACTTCAGCAAATTAAAGTAGTACCATCCTGATCCAGGATGCAATTGGTTCCCTGCGATGCCCAATGGTCCTGGAACACCTCCATGGTGACCGTGGACACCACATGTTCTTTTTTCCAGGGATACCCAGGCAATGAAATTAACCCCGGAAGTTGGCTGAACAGTCGGCTTGAGCGGAGCCCTCTGCTGCCCATCTGTGTCCCACGAGTGGCCAGTTTGACAGGGCCCAGGAGCAAGGCAATCCGGACATTCTCCTCCCAAGCCGCCCCCCTCCGCACTGGGTGACCAAATATTACGAGGGTGGGGCTAAGATGTAACCAGGGGCGGCATAGTAGTGTAGCGGTTAGCGTAATGCTATTACGGCGCCAGCGACCTGGGTTCAATTCCGGCCGCTGTCTGTAAGGAGTTTGTACGTTCTCCCCGTGTCTGCGTGGGTTTCCTCCAGGTGCTCCGGTTTCCTCCCACATTCCAAAGACATACAGGTTAGGAAGTTGTGGGCGTGCTATGTTGGCGCCGGAAGCGTGGCGACACTTGCGGGCTGCCCCCAGAACACTCTATGCAAAGATGCACTTCACTGTGTGTTTCAATGTAAATGTCACTAATAAAGATATCTTAACTTATCTGAGAAGGCAAGGAGAAGCCTCTTCAGAGAGGTAAATGGGGGCTGCAACCCCACATGTACATGTCACACACGGTCTCTTCCAGCCTGCAGAAATGACAAGTGGCTGGGAGATCTGTGTGGCAACTTAAAAACTTGTTACAGGGCACCGCTCCACATAACACCCTCCACCCCAGGTCCCCAGCGTACAAGAGAAGATCCCCGCATAGAGGGACCTCCACTGTGGGGACCATCTTTGTTCCTGGAGTATTTAGCAGGATAGGGCAGAGGGAGCTTTACCCTAACCCATGTTGTCCTGGACCTTTTTGAAGGGACCCAGGTCTTCACTTCCCAGACTGGATGAGCACAAAATTCCCAAAAGGGAAGCTAAGGATTTTCCCTGTTACCTGTCACTCCAGGGTCCGTTGTACTCCTTCCAACCCCAAGGATTCCGCAGCCGGAAGAGTTTCACAGAGGAGTTGGGCATCCTCACCTGTAGATGGGGAAACAAGTGGGTGAGACTCTGCAGCAGAGTGGGCAGAGGACTGCGTTTGCCAGCATGCCTCACCAACAGCGCCCGACACCTCTATGTCCTGGCACACGCTCGCAGGGCGCACTGATGTAACGCGAGCAGGCAGCATATTGTTTGGCGGTGTGGCCCGCAGTTGTACAACCTCTCCGCGTCCCTGTGGCATGCAGGGAGAGGTGAGGACAATCAACATACAGTGAAGCTCCGATAATCCACTATCAACAATTCACAGATCCCGATATTTCAGCATCTGGCTCAGCAGATGATGTTTGCCGCACTCCCTTCCCATTCACCAGAACCTGATCTGGTAGGACGATTCATACGCACAGGAATGCAAGAAGCTGCAGAGAGTGGTGGACTCAGCCCAATACATCACGGGCACGTCCCTCCCCACCATCGGGAGTATCTACAGGAGGTGCTGCCTCAAGAAGGCAACATCCATCATCAAAGATCCCCACCATCCGGGTCATGCCATCTTCTTGCAGCTCCCATCGGGCAGGAGGTACAGAAGCCTGAAGTCCCACACCACCAGGTTCAGGAACAGCTACTTCCCTTCAACCATTCGGTTCTTGCACCAACCTGCACAACCCTAATCACTGCCTCAGTATAGCAACACTATGACCACTTTGCACTACAATGGACTTTGTTCCTTTTATTCTAATTGTGTTCTTTCTTGTATAATTTATGTTTTACTTGTGAATGTTGTATCTCTGATGCTCTGTGCCTGTGATGCTGCTGCAAGTAAGTTTTTCATTGCACCTGTGCACACATGGACTTGTGCATGTGACAATAAACTCGACTTTGAACTTAGCTGGTTAATTGGAAAACTTATTATCATACTGTGTAACATCTAAAAAAAAGTGAATTTAGAGATTGTTGAGGTGTTAAATGTAAATAACATTCAATGGTTTGGAAAACCCATGAGTCCGGCACCACAATGTCCTGATCATGCCGGATTATTGGAGTTTTACTTGGCGTAGTCCCCCCCAGTGCTGATTGGCCACGAATCGGACACTCACCTTGTCTGCGTCCACAATGGCGTAAGCGTGCAAGGCTAGCAAACCAAGACCTTGGTCCTTCTCAGTTTCCTTAGGGTTGTTGACCTGGAAAAGCCAAAGGGTTAAGTTTAGACCCAACACCAATCTCCTGGAGACAAAAGATATTTGGACAGGTACATGGATAGGCAAAGTTTAGAGGGATATGGGCCAAACGTGGGCAAATGGGACAAGCCTGTCTACACTTCTCGCTGCATCGGAAAAGCAGTCAGCATAATCAAAGACTCCTCCCACCCTGGACATTCTCTCTGCTCCCCCCTCCCATCGAGCACTTGAAAACACGCACCATCATTCTCAAGGACAGCTTCTACCCCGCTGTTATAAGACTCTTGAATGGGCCTCTTGTACAATAAAGACAGACTCTTGACCTCACAGTGTCCCTCATCATGGCCAATGTACCTTATTGTCTGCCTGCACTGCACTTTCTCTGTAGCTGTAACACTATATTCTGTTATTGCTTTTCCCTTGAACTACCTCGATGTACTGATGTGATGAAATGATCTGTATGGACGGCATGCAAAACAAAGTTTTTCACTGTATTCCGGTACATGTGACAATAGTAACCTAGTTAATTACCAATTAATATCTTCAATAGGTACACGGACCCTACAGGTTGGGTCAAAGGGTCTGATTCTGTGATGTACACTCCATGATTCCTGCAACTGAGGACTACATCCCAACACATCCTTCGATAATCCCATAAACCAAACAGCCGACAGTGGACAATATAACAAGGGCTACACAGCAGAGGGGCTGAGACAGGTGAGTGTTTCTCAAGAGCACTGAGTACAATTCCCCACAATCGCTCTCCCTTCTCTCCTCTGGTGCCAGCCCAGTTTCCCTTGCAGCCGTTCCCTCTCCCTCTCTCAGTCCCCAATTCCCCCAGCATCCCTTCTCGCTTCAGCTCACACTCTTCACTCAATTGGCCCTGAGGCGGCAGCCAATAGGGAGAGGCCTTTGGTTTCCGGCAGGCACGGTAGTGTAGCGGTTAGCGTAACGCTTTACGCCAGCGACCCGGGTTCAATTCCGGCCGCTGTCTGTAAGGAGATTGTACGTTCTCCCCGTGTCTGCGTGGGTTTCCTCCGGGTGCTCCGGTTTCCTCCCACGTTCCAAAGACGTACGGGTTAGGAAGTTGTGGGCACGCTATGTTGGCGCCAGAAGCGTGGCGACACTTGCGGGCTGCCCCCAGAACACTCTACGCAAAAAAGATGCATTTCACTGTGTGTTTCGACATACATGTGACTAATAAAGAGGGAGATAAAGCCACAAAGCTGCAGCATTCCGTCAACACTCAGAAGACAGTCCTCCCATCTCTTCTGGTCCTCCCATTTTTGCCCCTTTCCCATAGCCCCCTCCCCAGCGTCTCCCATCACTCATTCCCCTACCCCACCTGGTTCCATCCGCCTACCACCCTCACATTTCACCCACTGATTCCCCCTCCTCCCCTCTCTGGTTCCACCTGCCGTGCACCTCTCCCCTGACGGTTCCCATTATCGCCTTCCTTACCTATCAGATTCCAGCTCTCTGTGTTCCTGCTCATCAACCTCCTGCCTCTGTCTCCCAGCTCCACCCCTCCCCTCCTGGCTTGATCTGTCCGTTATCTTGCACCCTTCTTTGGTCCACCAATCACCTCTGGCCCCTGTCACACCACTCCTTCCTCTCCCCTTTATACCGGCCATCGCCCCTCTCCACTCTCAGTCCTGATGCAGGGCTTTGACCTGAAATGTTGACAATTCCTTTCCCGCCCCCGCCCCCACCCCCCACAGATGCTGCTCAACCCCTGCTGAGTTCCTCCAGCAGATTGTTGCTCACAGAGCAGTGTAGGCTAGGCACAGGGTAAAGCTCCCCCTGCATGGTCCTGTCACACATTCCCATAGCAGACAGTTTGGATTCGACACAGAATTAAGCCTCCACTTTGAGCACTCCTAGGGTGGTCAACTGGGAAACATGTTCTGGACTCTTGGTAGGTCAGTAGCCAGTGAATTTCTCGCACCTATCTGGGAGTCTACCTAAGTCCCGCTGAGATAACCCTTGAGTCTGCCTGCCGTTTCTGTGGCCTGGAGTCCGTGTTCCATGTATGTCTGAAATGGGAGCAGTTCGCAACCCCTGTTTGATGCTCCTCAAGTTCTGGCTGCACTTCAGCCCCACACTCCGGACCTTTGGGCACCGGGTGCGGAGGTGGGGGGTGGGTCAGTCAGGAGGACCTCCTTGATGGTCAGCCCCTGGGCCTGGTCGAAGTGACCACTCACAGGCAGCGGGCTGACGAGAGCTCCGTCTGAGCCGACTACCCGCCCCTCATTGGGTTACGTCCCTGACCAGGTATCCCTGGAGAGGGAGCAGGCAGTGAACAGCTCTCAGGAGGGCTCCAGGGAGAAGTGGGCCCCAGAGTAGCCAGAGTACATCCCGGATACTGAGAACAATAAACTAAGGGGTTTTTTTTTGCTTTAAAATAAAAAGTACGCAAAAAACCCCAAGCAAAATGGGGATAAAGGATAAAAAAACATTAGTCAGACACATTTTTGTCAGTGATGCTCCCACTACAATGAACCACCACCCTCTCTTTCTGTACCCTGAACTCTGACCCCAACCCATCACCATCTCCTCCAAGACCCCATCTCTGTGCCACCCCCTTTACCTCTCTCCCCTGAACCCCCACCCCACTTCCAGTCTCCCACGTTCACTCAACCTCATTTCCCTCTCCCCACCCCCAACTCTGGCCCCGTTTGCTCAGCCGGTCTCCCCGCCCCACCCCGTCCCCATAGCCCGCCGCAACAGGGCTGGGCAACGTTGCTCGGAAGTGGGGGGGGGGGGGGTGGGCAACGCCAACACTGGGAACTTTCGAGTCTGAGATCTTCCGAAGAGTCGATGGCCCCCATCCTGGGAGGTTGCCAGGCAACAGCAATGGAGGAGGACTGAAATTTCGGATGGAGCCCCATTGGTGAAAAGGAAGGTGCGGAAGATGGCTGCCTGTGGCCCGTACCATGATGGAGCAGGAGATCATGGTCTGTTTGTTGAGACCGTGCTTCACCAAGTGCCACAGCTCCTTGGGTTTGGTGGAATTCATCTCAATGGTGAAGGCGATACCTCCGGTGAAGTCCTCCATCGCCTCGGACACCATCCCACCTTGCAAACTGGAGTAGGAACCGTGCATCCTGCAGAAACAAGGTGGGGAACCCAACATTCCCTTAATACATAACGGCTGTTTCCATGGGTGTGGGATATGTGACACAGTGTTCCGGCGGTGATGGGGGGGTGCAGGGGGTTACTTGAGGGGGTGTTACGGTGAAGGGGACGCAAGAGGCTACAGATGCTGGAATCTGGAGCGACACACAAGGTCACCTGAAGTTGGAGAATTTGCTCCCCTGCTCCCCCTCTGTCCCCTTCTCCCTCCTCCTGATCTACCTGCTTCCTCCCACACCCACCCCAGCCCCCATCACCCTGTTCCTTTCCCCTCCTCCACCCACCCCACCCACACCCCCCCCCCACCGGGTCCCTTCCCCCCCCCCCCCCCCCCGGTCCCATCTGCCCTCCCCACCTCCCTCCCTCGGTTCCAGGCTCCACCTTCCCCTCCTATCAGATTCCATCATCTGCAGCCCCCCACCTCTCACCTCCCAGCCTCTGCCGCTGTCCCCACCCTCCCCTCCTCCATCCGCCCGTCACCCCTCCTCACCTGGATCCACCTATCGCCTGCCAGCTCCTGCCCCACCTCTTCCCCTCATCTCTTTACCTCCCTTATCTTCCAGTCCAGATGAAGGGTCTCGACCTGAAACGTCAACTGTCCACTTCCCTCCACAGATGCTGCCTGACCCGCTGAGTTCCTCCAGCATCCTGTTCGCTGTTAGAGTGAGGGGTGTGGGTGATACGAGGGAGTGTTACAGTGAGGGGTGTGGGTGATACGAGGGAGTGTTACAGTGAGGGGTGTGGGTGATACGAGGGAGTGTTACAGTGAGGGGTGTGGGTGATACGAGGGAGTGTTACAGTGAGGGGTGTGAAGTATATCTTGAATATCTCTAAATTCCATTCAGAATTCCCATTGAATTTGCTTTTATCACCTGTCAATGAGTGAAATCTCTGTTACATTTTTAACACTGTCACACCCATTCTGTTCTGCATCCTCTCATGGAGGTTTGTGACACTTATTTTTAGCCTTCTGGAGGATTATTGTTCCCTGGAATCAAACAAAAGATTGGTAAACATCAAACCGGTCTGTCTAGTTCCACAGCGATTGATGCAGACTGCACTTGGCTTCTAGTGTTTTGCCGTAGTTTTGGGCCTGTATGATGACCGGCCCTTTACCCAGAGACATTTTTGTTACCAACCCCCCCAACACCCCCCCCCCCCCGTCCCACCAAGTGCTCTCCACCCCTCCCAACTAGACACCCACAGAGGATGAACTCCCGAATGTCTGTCCTTGTTGGAGTTGGACCAATATTCCTGTGATGTCTCTTCTCAATACGGCTCTGTTGTGGCTTCTTTTGCACAGAGTGGGTTTGTAGCTCAGGCTGCTCATTCAGAACTTACAACCCCTCTCCCCACTCCCACCCCCACCAAACCCTCCCACTCCCCACTTCCTGCTCAGATCTCCTCCCCCCCCCAAAAAAAAGCCACAGATGCTGGAAATCTGAAATAAAAACAGAAAATGGGAAACACTCATCAGGTTCGGCAGCATCTGTGGAGAGAGAAAACAGTTCACGTTTCAGCACATCAACTCTACTGTAGGGTCTCCGGCCTGAAACGTTAAATGTTTTCCTCACTCCACAGATGCTGCCTGACCTGCTGAGGGTTTGCAGCATTTTCTGATTTTATCCCAAGGTTTTCGGTTGCCTGCTTGCTCCTTTCCATCCGCTCCGACGGTCCTGCTGCTGGTGTCTGACTGGGAGGTTGCTCCTTGGGTAGTGTGAGCTCAAGTGAAGCACACAGACTGAGTGAGCTTCGAACCAGTAATCCTGAGCCAAGGTGCCCAACAATACGTATTCCCACCACTTAACAGCTGTGGAGAGATACAACACGGAAACAGGCCCTTTGGCCCACTGAGTCTGTGCTGACCATCAACTACCCACTTACACTAATCCCACTTTAGTCTCTTCCATTCCAATCAACTCCACCCCATTTTCTACAATGGAGTAGTACTCACTGTATGGGTGCCTTGGCGGTGACAGTGTTAGCAGCACTGCATTACTAGAGGCATTGTTATAGCTGGGTAGGTTAGGGACCCTGGAAGAGTAGGTATCAGTGAAGTCCCCCTCCCACAGGGTCTTCGGTGACACCACATCCCACCAGGACCTCTCAGAAGAATGGGCAGCACGGTGGCACAGCGGGTAGAGCCGCTGCCTCGCAGCTCCAGAGACCCGGGTTCGATCCCGACCTCCGACGCTGTGTGTGTGTGGAGCTTGCACTTTTTCCCTGTGACCACGTCGGTTTCTCCCCGGGGTGATCCGGTTCCCTCCCACATCCCAAAGACGTGCAGGTCGGTGGGTTAATTGGCCGCTGCAAATTGTACCCTAGTGTGTGGGTGAGGGGTAGAATCTGGAAGCTGAAGGGAATGTGGGCAGAATAACATGGGATTGGAGTAAATGGGTCACCACGGAATCAGTGGGCTGAAGGGCGTGTTTCCGAACTGTATCTCTCTGTGACGTTCTGCACTCTCTAATCTAGACTGCTCTCTCCATGGGGGGGTGTTCAAGGTCAGGTTGACTCTCAACTTCTTTGGCACTGATTGGCTGTGGTGGATTGGCTGAGCCGCTTCATTTGCTGCTCACCGCTTTATGAGAGAGGTCGCCTGGGCATGGTGACGGGATGGTCATGGGCTCAGTGAGTGATCCCAACTGGGCTGCTGGGATCTGCAGCATCTCCATCCCGGGTACAGCCGTCACCAGCTGAGTCCTGTGCCCAGGAGGTCTCCCGCAATAACCCAGTACTTCCCACCCCCTCGATGCGCAGGTGGTCACGGATCCTGGGATGTTTCCTCGTGGGGAACACCATGTTTCCAGGAGTGCCCAAATCCAGAGAGATAGATCCTGGGGGACCGGGACTACCTGCTCACCGTTGCCTACTTTGTGTCCGGCCAGGATTACTTGGTTCATCATAGTCTTGGTCCAAACTTGGACCAAAGAGCTGAACTCCACAGGTAGGGTGAGAGTGACTGACAGTGTTTGATCATCTGTGGTAAAACTGGTCAATGAACCTCAAGAGGAAAACAGTTGGAGTCATCCTTCATATAAAGGAAAAGGCTTGAGGCCAATCATCTCCAGCCCAGGACATTCTGCAGGAGTTCCTCAGGGCAGTGTCCTAGGCCCAACCATCTTCACCTGTGGCTCTCCATCCCTCACCAGGCTCAAGGACAGCTTCTATCCCACTGCTCTGAGACTCTTGAATGGACCTCTTGTACGTTAAAGATGAATTCTCGTCCTCACAATCTACCTCATCATGACCCTTGTACGTTATGGTCTACCTGCACTGCACTTTGTCTGTAACTGTAACATTATATATAACACAGGTGGCACGGTAGGGTAGCAGTCAGCATAATGTTATTACAGCACCAGTGACCTGGGTTCAATTCCGGCTGCTGTCTGTAAGGAGTTTGTAAGTTCTCCCCGTGTCTGTGTGGGTTTCCTCCGGGTGCTCCGGTTTCCTCCCACATTCCAAAGAGTTACGGGTTAGTAGGTTATCGTAGGTGTAATTGGATGGTGCGGGCTCGTTGGGCCGGGAGGGTCTTTTACTGTGCTGTATAAATAACGTTTTAAAAAAATACTCTGCATTCTGTTATTGCTTTTCCCTTTGTACTACCTCAAAGTACTTATGTTTGGAAATGATCTGTATGGAGCACTTGCAAAACTACATTTTTCTGTATCTCAGTACATGTAACAATAATAAACCAATACCAATACCAATCATAAAGGTCACGGGATGTTCTCTGAAGATTGCACAATGTTCAATACCATTCAGCAGGTGAAGCAGCCCAGGCCTGTATGCAGCAAGATTCAGGAAGGCAACATCTATCATCAAAGATCCCCACCATCCGGGCCGTGCCATCTTCTCACAGCTCCCATCGGGCAGGAGGTACAGAAGCCTGAAGTCCCACACCACCAGGTTCAGGAACAGCTGCTTCCCTTCAACCATTCAGTTATTGAACCAACCTGCACAACCCTAATCACTACAGTTTAGCAACACGGTGACCACTTGGATCACTCTGCAGTAAAATGGACTTTGTTTTTTTTTGTAATAATTGTGTTCTTGTAAAAATTGTGTTTAATTTATGTTTTTCTCGTGAATGCTGCTTATCTGATGCTGTGTGCCTGTGATGCTGCTGCAAGTAAGTTTTTCATTGCACTTGTGCACATCTGACAATAAACTTGACCTTGACTTTGACTTGGTCAACATTTAAGCGCCGGTGGACAAGAGGCAGTTGATGGTGTAGTGTGCAATGCCTATCTGTAGCAAGGGGAAGAGGCAGCAGGAGAAAGGAGGAAGCTACCAGGGAGGTGTCTCCACAGCCTCAGCTCCCAGCTGAGCGGAGAGGAAGGTGTCGACCACTCTGGATATGAGGGATGAGTAGAAAGAGAGATCCTTCTGTGACAGCAAATGCACGACCCTCTCCTCACTCCAATCATTACCTACACCAGAGCCCAGCTGCAGTCAAGGAGAGGGGATCCCAGAGGGCGCTTAATGAACCCACACAGGCTACTTCCTCTGTCCACCAGATTAGAAGACACCAATAACTTGACCCCTTCTCCAATTACTGAAGAAACTTTCTCCAAGAGCTTCCATTGGCAAACTTTTCAAACTTATTTGTCTGTTGCTGGGTTGGGTGGGGATTCCCACATCTGGAGGAAACAGCTGGACCCACTTCCCACCCGCTCCAGTGGGTCTCCCGCCCACCACTCAATTCCCCCCTGCCCTACCACCAGCTTGCAGGACCTCACTCAGAGAAGTGCCAGGAAGCCGTTCTGTGAATCTCGACTCTCTCCCTCTCCCTGGGAGCCTCCCTCTGCAGCGGGGTAGCCACAGTCTGTGTGCTGCTGTTGCCAAGGGGAGTGTGCCTTTAAGGGCTAATGTTTGTCTTAGGCTGGTGAGATGTCCGAGCTGCGTTCAGTTGAGTGAGGTCCCACCAGGAATCATGCAGGTGCTGTTAGTCCTTGAGTCATACAGCACAGAAACAGGCCCTTCAGCCCACCGACTCCGTGCCAACCGTCAAACACCCACGTACACTCAGCCCATTTTATTCTCCCCACATTAGCAATAACTCCTCCCCCAGATTCTACCCCTCACCCACACACGAGGGGTCAATTTACAGTGGCCAATTAACCCACCGACCCCGCACATATTTGGGATGTGGGAGGAGACTGGAGCACCCGGGGGAAACCCACGCAGTCACAGGGAGAACGTGCAAACTCCACGCAGACAGCACCAGAGGTTAGGATCGAACCCGGGTCGCTGGAGCTGTGAGGCAGTGGGTCTACCCGTTGCGCCACCATTTTAGCTCGCTTCAGGGTGTAAACCACAATAACATTGTTTCAAACCAATTTTTAGCCAACTTCATTATTCTTTTCCCCTACTGACCCGACCGTAAGTTCAGGTGAAAGGGATGGAGGAAGTGTAGAGGGAGCTTTACTGTATCTAACCTGTACTGTCCCATCCCTGGGAGCGGTGATGGGAGATGGAACATTGTGTAAATGCATGTACCCCAACTGCCTGAAATAAGAAAGATTCTCTTGTCCAACGATTCCCTTGAGCTGGAAAGGTTTGAAATGTAAATGAGGATCTGTGGTAAAACCAGGTTAACGAGGCAGAAAGCAATTTGCTGTAAGATTGGCGTTAGGTGCTTACTTGGCATAGGCTTTCTCCAGCAGAGCGCTCCAGAGCTCATTCCCAGATGAGGAGCAGGTGAAGACCAGGTTTCCATTCAGAGTTGGGAGCCGATCATCGATGACCATCTCCACCCATCTCCCAAACTGCCAGAACTGGAGGGGCAGAAGGACGAGGGCATTAAATGCAGTCCTTGAAAACACATCCTTCCTACTGGGCTTGGCCTCATCCCCAGCCGTAGGATTGTTGCATTTGCAAGGGAGGCCATTCAGCCCATTGTGTATATAGTGCAATATCATAAATCTGCTCTTTCCCCATTGTCCAATGTTATTCTCTCCCTAGTGCTGATCCAATTGTCTTCAGCCAACCCTGACTAATCACCTCTGTAGATGGAGAGCTCCAGAGGGTCGCTACTCTCTGTGGCAAACCCTCTGCTTGCTTTCTCCCTCTGACTCCCTCAGACCACTCGGAGTTCTTTCCACAAGCACCGCACAATCCTTTCCTGAAGAAGTGTTCTCGGAGTGAGAGACACCTCGGCAGCTGGATCCTCTGGTGATCATCACCTCCCTGACCCGTGGATTCGGAGACTCCTGAGGCTCCAAACCTCCCCAAGGAGAAATGCCGAAGCCAACAGACAAATGTCCAAACCCACGTATACAAATGAGCATGTGTATGTACATGAACATGAACATGTACAATCATTCACACACACAAACATGCATGATCAAAGGTTCACATATACGTGAACATACAAATACATATAGCTAAAAGCATTGTGCTAACATATGAACAAGTACATGTGTGCACACATGTGCACGTGCACATACAACCTTGTGCACAAGCAAGCATGATTTATTCTCACATCCATGAACATACATGCAGTCACACACACGCATTCGAACGCACAGGAACGCAAGAAGCTGCAGAGAGTTGTGGACTCTGCTCAATACATCACGGGCACATCCCTCCCCACCATCGAGAGTATCTACAGGAGGCGCTGCCTCAAGAAGGCAACATCCATCATCAAAGATCCCCACCACCCGGGCCGTGCCACCTTCTCGCAGCTCCCATCGGGCAGGAGGTACAGAGGCCTGAAGTCCCACACCATCAGGTTCAGGAACAGCTACTTCCCTTCAATCATTTGGTTCTTGAACCAACCTGCACAACCCTAATCACTGCCTCAGTACAGCAACACTGGGACCACTTTGCACTGCAATGGACATTTTTTTGTTCTAATTGTGTTCTTTCTTGTAAAAATTGTGTGTAATTTATGTTTTTCTTGTGAATGCTGCTTATATGATGTGCCTGTGATGCTGCTGCAAGTGAGTTTTTCATTGCACCTGTGCACACATGGACTTGTGCAGATGACAATAAACTCAACTTTGATACTCACGTGGTCACACTCAGACACACACACACACACACACACACACACACGTGAGCACACAGGGACACATACAACTGTACAAACGGACACAGTCACATACATCACGTGGACACACACGCAGAGAGCTCTCTGGCCGTCTGCTCCATTGTCGTGTTTAACACCACTACATACCCGAAAGCGGAAGATGCCGGCGTAGAGATCCTGGAAACCCTGGTCGCTGGGAACCACGTAGGTGAAGAGATCAGCGTTGAGTGTCAGTGAGGACATGGCTGCCAGGAACCAGCAGTCACCTGCAGAGTGAGATGGACGAGAGGGGGAGAGAACAACATGGGTACAGCAAGTACCACAGAGCAGTCAGCCTCTGAACAGTGTGTGGGAAGCCCTGGTAATCTCATCAGTTGCATGTTTGAGTGCGTTCCATCATTCAGTTGGATCATGGCGGGTCCACACCACCATCTCCCCATCTTTCTTCCCTTAAAAACCTCAGTAACAAAACCTCTGGAATTCCAACTTGAAAGTCACAATGGGACCAATGGGCATGGATTTTTGGGGATCGGGTCATATTTCCATCACTTTGCTGCCTCCCAATGTCCTTTATTTCCCTTTTCCAAAGGAGGTTTATTCAGTGATTATAATATCACATTATTACAATCTTACAGTGCTCCATGTTTCACACTATTTACAGTTTCAAATCATAACATGGTCATCTCCATCCAGAACACACTTGTCCCCCATTGTACCCGTGGATACCACGTGCTCTTTCTCCAGGGACACACACGGGCACGGATGTAACCCTGGAAGAGGGGCAGAGAATCGGCTGGGACAGAACCCCCGACTGCCCGCCGCCTGGACCCGTGAATGCCACCTTGACTACTGTACAAGTGACCTCAGTACAAGTGACAATAATAAACCAATACCAATACCAGGCCCAGGAGAAAACTGACCAGGAGATCCCCTGAGCGACCCACGCCCCCTCCTCCGCACCAGGTAACCGAAGACCAGGAGCGTGGGGCTGAAGTGCAGACAGAACTTGAGGAGCAGCCCCTTCAGATACTCAAATCGAGGCTGCAACCTCTCCCACTCTGTACATACACGATACACTGTCTCCTCCCAGCCGCAGAAACGGCAGGCGGCTGGGTAGTCTGTAAACCGACTCAGGAATCTGTTACACGGCACTGCCCAATGCAACACTCTCCACCCGAGGTCCCCAATGTAAAGGGGGAGGACTCCCGCGTAAAAGGACCTCCACTGGGGACCTCCTTCATTGCCAGAAGACAAAATGGACTGCCACAGTGCGTCTGGACGGCAGACGAAGGCAAGGAAGTGTACAGTGCACAGGAGCAGCCCGTACAAGAACCACCTCAGCGCATTGCGAAGCAGCACAGTGGGTGTCTCTGCAGGGCAGCTCTTGTTGTGTGGGACCAGCTCCCGAGAAATATTTTGGGCCTTGGGTCTGATGAGTAATTTATAAGTTGATGAGTAAATTATACATGGTAGTGTAGCGGTTAGCATAACGCATTTACAGCGCCAGCGACCCGGGTTCAATTCCGGCCGCTGCCTGTAAGGAGTTTGTATATTCTCCCCGTGTCTGTGTGGGTTTCCTCCGGGTGCTCCGGTTTCCTCCCACATTCCAAAGACGTACGGCTTAGGAAGTTGTGGGCATGCTATGTTGGCGCCAGAAGCGTGGTGACACTTGCGGGCTGCCCCCAGAATACTCTACGCAAACAGATGTATTTCACTGTGTGTTTCGATGTACACTTGATGAATAAAGATATCTTATCTTATCTCTAATTCTGGCTGAGTAGGGGTTAGCACAGTCTGTATCACTCCACAATGCCAAGCCACCGCGACAGGATGGGGACCAGCCGCTCTCACAGCCAAAGCACAGCTCCCTGCCGGCGGAGGAGCGCTCTGACTGGGGGTGACTGTGTCCCAGACTCACAATAAAAGCTGGGCAGCTCCCGTGGAGCAGCCCGGCTGATGTTTGCCACTGGGAGACGCGTGTCCTTCTGAAGGACACATGTACATCAAAACACACAGTGAAATATATCTTTTGCGTAGAGTGTGCTGGGAGCAGCCCGCAAGTGTCCACATGCCCACAACTCCTAACCCGTATGTCTTTGGAATGTGGGAGGAAACCGGAGCACATGGAGGAAACCCACACAGACACGGGGAGAATGTATAAATTCCTTACAGACAGCGGGGGGTATTGAACCCGCGTCGCTGGCGCTGTAATAGCGTTACGCTAACCAAGGCTACCACGAAGTGCTGGGCTCTGACGTAAAGGAGGTCAAACTGGTTCTTTTACAGTTCAAGGAGGGCCCAGTGGCTCAATTAGTGCTGCCACTTCCAGGGACACAGGTTCGATCCCGACCTCGGATGCTCCCTCCTTGACCGTGTGGGTTTCCCCCTGGGTGTTCTGGTTTCCAATTGGCTGCTGTAAAGTACCCCTAGTGTACAGAGGGGAATTGATGGGCAGGTGTGAGAGGGGATAAATTGCAGGATTATGGGGAAATAAGGAGAGGGGGAGTGGAACTGATGGGATTGCGCGCCCCCCCCCCCTCTGGAGCCAGCATTGACCCAATGCACTGAATAGTCTCCTGAGTATATAAATGCAGCCCTCTGTCTCTCACTGTAGGCACTCTTTTGTACAGTGAGGCCATAACCTCAGCAAACACCTGTTGAGTGTTAAGGGAGTCTAAAACTAGAGGTCAGGGGTTTAAGGGGAGAGGGGACAGATTTAGAGGGGACGTGAGGGGCAAGGCTTTCACACAGAGGGTGATGGGTACGTGGAACGAGCTGTCAGAGGAAGTCGTAGAGGCGGGTACAATTACTGTTTACAAAAGAACATCTGGAGAGTTACATGGATAGGAAAGGTTTAGAGGGACGTGGGCCAAACGCAGGCAAATGGGACTGGCTCAGATAGGCATCTCGGTCAGCAGGGTTGTCGGGCCGAAGGGCCTGTTTCCGTGCTGTAGGACTCTACGACACAGACCGACCACGAAACAAGAAGTTCAAGTTCAAGTTATACTTATTGTCATTCACCCATATGCTGTAAAACATGAGGAGGAATGAAATGTTGCTTGCCCCAGACTCTCACAACAGAGGGCATACATAGAACAGAGGACATACAATAAACGCAGACGGAAAAATTGTGCAAGCACAAATAGTGCAAAAAATGGTATATACAGGATACAAAATTAGTACAAGGTTAGTGCAAAGAAAATACAAAACTCAGTGTATTGCACTGTGTATAAACCTGTTCAGCAACAGCCAAAGTTCTTACGCACCATTGTGCAAACCAGGACTTCTGACGCGGCATTTGTCTGAGACTGCCTCCAAGGTATTCGGGAGCCTGACAGCCTGGGGGAAAGAACTGTTGTACAGTCCAGCAGTTCTGGCCTGTATGCTCCAGAACTAAATCAGTATCAGAATCACAATTGTATGAGGTGGTTCAGCCATCGTGGTGAACATACGGGGTGTTCGCCAACCGCTGGAGGAACTCAGCGGGTCGAGCAGCATCTGAGGAGGCAGGGGAATGGTCGACGTTTCGGGTCGGCACCCTTCATCAGGACCAAAGGTGCTTGGGGGAATTTCAGGTCACCCACAACTCCTGTGTTCCTTTCCCATCCCTGCTGGTCAACACAGGGTCTCTCTCCCTTTACTCCCCTTTCCCATTTCCACCCGCCATCACCCATATACCTCTCCACCTGGGCATCTTCTCCCCTCTCCTACCCTCCCTACCCCCTTCCCCACCTGCTCCCGCAACCCATTCTTTCTCCACATCCTCACAATCTACCTCATTACGACCTTGCACCTTATTGTCTGCCTGCACTGCCCTTTCTCTGTAGTTGTTACACTTTATTCTGCATTCTGTTGTTGTTTTACCTTGTACTACCTCAAGGCACTGTGTAAGGAATATGTATGGGATCTGTATGAACAGGATCCAAGACAGGTTTTTCACTGTACCTCGGTACACGTGACAATAATAAACCAATTTACCGATTCACCTATCACTCACCTGTTTGACATCCCCACCCTTCTCCCACCTGGCTCCAGCTGCCCATCATCCCCCACCTCACCTGGTTCCACCTATCACCTACCAGCTCCTGCCTCACCCCCTCCCTCTCACCTCTTTACACTGACTACCTCCGCTTTCCACTCTCAGTCCTGACGAAGGGTCTCGGCCCGAGATGTCGACCGTCCCTCTCCCCCCACAAGTGCTGCTCGACCCACTGAGTTCCTCCAGCAGATTGTTTTTTTGTGCTCCAGATTCCAGCATCAGCAGTCTTGTGTCTCCTTGCATAACACTTCCACAGACCACATTGTTCCTGTATCTCTATTGCACAATCCCGCAGAGTTAAGTGTTGGCATCCCTGCATTAATTTTACAAGACTATGATTAAATTATCGAATATGAAGAAAACACAGTATGGAGAAGTAAACAACAGCTTGAAGCCAAAATGGGAAGGGGTTTTGGATTCAACGTTTGAAATGACAAACAGCTGTCTACTACTTGCAGGGCATAGCTCATTCGCTCCAAAGCAAACAGTTTAAAATATCACCACAAGACAAATCACAACAGGCTTCCAGCTGACTACCTCGGATCAGGACACATTAAAATTCATGTCTCAACATCCAGCAATTGCTCATTTCTGTGCTCAGTGGGATATGACTGATTGAGTGAAACTAGGAGACACCAGATGCTGGAATCTGGAGCAAAAAAAAACTGCCGGAGCAACTCAGCGCGTCAGGCAGCATCTGTGGAGGGAAACGGACAGTCGACGTTTCGGGTCGTGACTCTTACAGCACCAGCGACCCGGGTTCAATTCCGGCCGCTGTCTGTAAGGAGTTTGTACGTTCTCCCCGTGTCTGCGTGGGTTTCCTCCGGGTGCTCCGGTTGCCTCCCACATGCCAAAGACGTACAGGTTAGGAAGTTGTGGGCATGCTATGTTGGCGCCAGAAGCGTGGCGACACTTGCTGGCTGCCCCCAGAACACTCTACACAGAAGACGCATTTCACTGTGTGTTTTGATGCACATGTGATTAATAAAAGATATCTTAATCCGGACTCCTAGCTAGTTTTGTGGAAGCTAGTTTTGTTATTTCACAGAATGCCCTTTATACTGAATATCCAAATTGTGTTGGCAAACTTGTTAAGAGTTTTAGATCCAAATAACACCAACTTTCAGCACCTGTTAACACAAGTTCCAACTTCCAAAAGACACTAACAGGACAGAGGCTCACAAATCTCTCCCTCCAGCTCTGAACAGCCACCAGGCATCTCACACTGTCTGGCTATACTTTTTGTAACGTACTGTGCCAACATTATAGACGTCTGTGTAAAAGTGATTCTCTTGGACCGCACGCAGCTCTGAGTATCTGTAGTTCGGGCCGCTGTTGGCTTGTCAGGGAGTGACCTTAAGGAGTTTGGTCGGAGAAATCATCCACAACTTGTCCTTTATGTTAAGAGACTACAGTTGCAGTAGGAACTCAGCGGGTCAGGCAGCATCAGTGGACGAAAGTGAACAGTCGACACTTCGGGTCAAGACCCTTCATCTGGACTGGAAGGATGAAGGGATCTCGAGCTGAAACGTCGACTGTCCGTCACTTGTCCTCTCTCCTGCCAACACCCACTCCCTGTAACCAACACGACCTCGCTGATCTCCTCAGAGTTAATCCTCAGATTCCACTAACGTTTGTGTTAAGTTGAAAGGTTTGTGGTGTATCTTATTTCTCTCCCATTTGTGGAGTGACGCAGTGGCGCAGCGGGTAGAGCCGCTGTCTCACAGCTCCAGAGACCCGGGTTCAATCCCGACCTCCGGCGCTGTCTGTGTGGAGTTTGCACGTTCTCCCTGTGGCCGCGTGGGTTTCCTCCCACATCCCAAAGATGTGCGGGTTGATAGGTTATTTATCCGCTGTGAATTGCCCCTAGTAAGTAGATGAGGGGTAGAATCTGGGGAAAATAAAATGGGATTGGTGCAATGTGTGGTTGATGGTCGGTATGGACTTGATGGGCTGAAGGGCCTGGTTCCCATTCATCTCTCTCCATGCCTCTATCACTAAAATGGATAATAATCTGCTTGCTTCAACATTGCTATCCATGGGACCTTGCTGTGCACAAAATAGCGGCCATGTTCCTGACATTACAAGAGCAACTACACGGAGAAACCCATTGGGTGTAAAATGCTGAAAGGTGTGAAATGCACTACAGGTTTATTCTTCTCTCTCAACTGCCTTTCATCAGTATTTCTGCTTATTTCCCAGTTTGCACCCTATAGCCTGGGCTACGTAGATCCCAATCACTCCCAGCTTGCAGGTGGATCCCTGCACTGGCTACTTACCTCGGTGTTTGGAATTATTTGCCCAGGAAGATGTAGAGGCTCAGTCACCAAAGCAGCGTTCGATGGAGATTTGGATATTAAGGTAATCGAGGGATGTCAGGCTAGAGCAGGAGATGGTGCTGAGGGAATGCTGGAGGTATAAACAAAACCTGCAGACGCTGGAAATCTGAAATAAAACCAAAAAGTGCTGGAAACACTCAGCAGGTCAGGCAGCGTCTGTGGAGAGAGAAGTGGAGTTAACATTTCATGTCAACGACCCTTCATCAGGGTCGTCAATCTCCAACCTGAAACATTAACCCTATTTCTGACCTCTGGAGTGTTTCGAGCACTTTCTGTTGTTATTTCTGAGGGAGGGCAGTATCATCAGAGGGTCAGCTCTCAGTGGTAGGAAATATCCCACAACAATGACCCCTCATTCTGCACCCCACCCCTCCCCTGCTCACCCTCCCGCCTGAGTCTTGGTCAGTGTCCATCCCTCGAATAATATCACAAACACATGCTGTTTGTAGGATCTTGCAAAGTGCTGATCGGGCAGAAGGATTCTTGATTCACAACAGTGACAACCCTTCCAGACCACACCACTGGCTGTGAAGCAGTTTGAGATATTTTCAGGTTATAAATGGAGCTTCAGAAATAAATACTGTTCTCCCTAGTGATCGGAACAAAGAATCTTGGCATTGGAACGCTCTCATGGATACGTGGGACCAATAGTATAGAAAAAGTAATCTGCTCAAAGTTGTCCAACATTTCTACTTTCCAAGTTTAAGGACATCATAAGGAGCCATTTAAAAGGTCAATGTTCAACTGTATGGGTTTCGCTACAGTTAGAATCACACACACACACACACACACACACACACACACACACACACACACACACACACACACACACACACACACACACACACACAGTGTTATCCTTAACCCCTGGACAAATCCCAACATCTGGAGAGGAAACAGATGTGGCGCAATCCATGGATTGGTTGCATAAGGCTTATCTGGTAAATACAGTGGACTGATCCAAACCTCCCTGGGTTAGATACAGATTTCCATCAAACTTCATTGGGTTTGCAGACGGCACCAAAATAGGTGGTGCCATTGACAGTGAAGATGGTTTCCAGGATTTACAGATCAGCTGGGTAAGTGGGCCAAGGAAAGGCAAATGAAGTTTAATTCGGATAAGTGTGAGGTGTTGTGTTTCAGGAAGAAAAAATGAGGTAGGACTTTCACAGTGAACGGTAGGGCCCTGGGGGGTGTTGTAGAACAGAGGGACCTAGGGGCACAAGTACATAATTCCTTGAAAGTGGCATCGCAGGTAGACAGGGTGGTGAAGAAGGCTTTAGGCATGCTGGCCTTCATCGGTAGGGGCCTTAAGTATAGAAGTTGGGATGTTATGTTACAGTTGTACAAGACGTTAGTGAGGCCACATTTGGAATATTGTGTTCAGGTTTGGTCACCTTGCTATAGGAAAGATGCTATTAAGCTGGAAAGAGTGCAGGGGAGATTTATGAAGATGCTGCCAGGACTCAAAGGATTGAGTTATGGAGAGAGGTTGGGCAGGTTGGGACTTTTTCATTGAAGTGCAGGAGAATGAGAGGTGTATAAAGTCATGAGGGACGTAGATAGGGTGAATGAACTCAGTCTTGTTCCCAGGGTTGGGGAATCAAGAACTAGACGGCTTAGGTTTAAGGGGAGAGATGTAATAGGAATATGAAGGGCAACTTCTTCACCCGGGGGTGGTCCGTATATGGAATCAGCTGCCAGAGGAAGTGGTTGAGGGACATACATTAACAACATTTAAAAGGAATTTAGACAGGTAGCTGGGTAGGAAAGGTTCAGAGGGATATGGGCCAGATGCAGACAGGTGGGACTGGCTTACATGGCAGGCTTGGTTAGCATATACCTGTTGGGCCGAAGGGCCTATTTCCATGCTATAGAACTCTCTACAGTTGCTGCCTGACCTGTTCAGTGTTTTTGACAATGACCTTAGGTTCAGGTCCAATACTTAAGATAAGAAATCTTTATTAGTCACATGAACATCGAAACACACAGTGAAATACATCTTTTGCGTAGAGTGTTCTGGGGGTATCCCGCAAGTGTCGTCATGCTTCTGGTGCCAACATAGCATGCCCGCAACTTCCTAACCCGTACGCCTTTGGAATGTGGGAGGAAACCGGAGCACCTAGAGGAAACCCATGCAGACACGGGGAGAACGTACAAACTCCTTACAGACAGCGGCTGGAATTGAACCTTTACAGCTGGCGCTGTAATAGCTTTACGCTAATCGCTACACTACTGTGCCTGCTACCGTGTCTTGTGTTGAGGAACGTCTCATGCTTATGAATCTATGATTCTGCACATACATATGGCAAGGGCAGCATGGGTTAGACACAGACTAAAGCTCTCTCTGCACTGTTTCATCACACACTCCTGGGATAGGGGCATCTGGGTTAGATACATAACAAAGCTCCTCTATGCCGTCACCAGGTCTGAGAAGGGTCTCTGACCCAAGACATTGACTGGTTTCTCTTTCCACAGACCCTGCTGGACTGGCCAAGTTCTTCCAACACAACTGCTTTTGTTTCAGATTCCATCATATGCAGGTTTTTTTTGTCTTCCCTCTACGTTGAATCACTGCACACTCCCAAGGCAGGGACAGCACAGGTTGGGTACACGTCGCAGCTACCATCGGGCAGGAGGTACAGAAGCCTGAAGTCCCACACCACCAGGTTCAGGAACAGCTACTTCCCTTCAACCATTCAGTTCTTAAACCAACCAACACAACCCTAATCACTAGAATTTAGCAACACTGTGACCACTTTGATCACGTTGCACTAAAATGGACTTTTTTTGTGTTCTAATTATGTTCTTTCTTGTAAAAATTGTGTTTAATCTATCTTCTTTCTTGTGAATGCTGTTTATCTGATGCTATGTGCCTGTGATGCTGCTGCAAGTAAGTTTTTCATCGCACCTGTGCACACATGGACTTGTGCATGTGACAATTAACTCAACTCGACTGTCCAGCGACATGTTCTGAGGCAAAGATTTGATTTCGTGTTGGGTTTTGAGTTTTGAATTATTGTGTGATGGTGGGAAGCAAAGGGGAAGTCAGAGGACTCATTACTCTCTCCTGCCCTGCCCCGCGTCTCTCATTATCCTGCCCCCATCCTGAACACAAGGCAGTTCTGTCCATCCAGCCCTTGCTTCGGTTGTGCCCCTGTGTAACAGGATGCCTGCAGACAAACCAGAGATGAAGGAACTGTCATGATGTTGGGTTCCTTCACGTTCCCCTGAGCAGGGGCCATAGACAGGTGATCAGACACCTTGAACACTCACCTAGTTCCCTTTGCATGATATCGGTGGTGCTGAATGAGTTGACAAAAAATTTAGGATTTGTAAAGAGTTCCTGGAATAGAAACAAAGGGCGCACTTTAAGGAGAACTTTCTGTGTGAATGGTTCCCTGCAAATATCGGCAATCCACAAAGGATCCAAAGTATTCCAGAATCCTCAAGTAATTCATAGGTTCAATGGGACCCCCTGTAAACAATGACACACTCCCCAGGACCCTCTGTAAATAATGTCACACTCCCTGGGACCCCCTGTAAACACTGACACACTCCCCGGGACCCCTGTGAACATGGACACACTCTCTTGGACCCCTGCTAAATACTGTCACACTCCCCAGGATTCTCTGTAAATATTGACTACCTCCCTGGGACACCTTGTAAACACTGACACACTCCCCGGGACCCTCTGTAAATACTGACACACACCCTGGGACCCCCTGTAAAAACTGACACACTCTCTGGGACCCCCTGTAAAAACTGACACACTCCCTGGGAACCACTGTAAATATTGACTATCTCCCTGGGACCCCCTGTAAACACTGACACACTCCCCAGGACCCTCTGTAAATACTGACACACTCCCTGGGACCCCCCTGTAAAAACTGACACAGTCCGGGACTCCCTGTAAGTAATGACACACTCCCCAGGATCCTCAGTAAATACTGTTACACTCCCTTGGACCCCCGCTAAACACTGTCACATTCCTCAGGATCCTCTGCAAACACTGGCACTCTCCCTGCGACCCCTGTGAACACGGACACACTCACTGGGGATCCTCTGTTACCCACCTGCAGTGGAACCAGAGTTCCCTCACACTTAGCGGACATGAAGATCCCATTTTATCTACTGCCTTGAGCCAACACTTCCAGAGGGGGAGAATCCCGAGCTGGGGCGGGGGGGGGGGGGGTCGTGGTGGGAGGTGATAGGTGACCTCAGGTGAGGGGGGAGGTAGGAAGGTGGGGGCGAGGGTAAAAGGGGAAGGTACCTCCCTTCCCCCTCTCACCTGGACTCACCTCTCAGCTCGGCATCCCCTTCCTCCCCCCCCCACCCCCCTTATTCCGGCTTCTGCCCTCTGCCTTGTCCTGATGAAGGGTCCCGACCCGAAACGTCGACGGTTTATTTCGCCCCACAGACGCTGCCCGACCCGCTGAGGTCCTCCAGCATCTTGTGTGTTGCTCCAGGTTGCAGCACCTGCGGTCTCTGTTGTAACCCCCCGCCCCCGCGGTCCCGGTCCGGAGCCGGTCCGGAGCCGGTCCCCGGTACTCACTCCGGGTCGGAGCCACTCGATCCCGGGCTTGTCGATCTTGCCGAGAGACACTTCCTCAGCCGGGAAAGTGGGGTCTTCGAAGAGCCGGCCATCCCGCAGACACTGGCTGCGGATCCGCTCGAAGTTCTGCCTTCTGTAAATGAGCGGATTGTCCCGGGACCCGGGAGCGGCGACCGGGGCTGTGGGCGAGGGGTGGAGGGCGTCCGAGGAGCCGGAGTTCCCCATCGCACTGCCGGAAACCTGTGGCAGCACCTCCCTCTGAGGAACTCTCCTCCTCCCTCCCCCCGTCCCTCCCCCGCACTCTCCTCCTCCCTCCCTCCGTCCCTCCCCCGCACTCTCCTCCCTCCCCCGTCCCTCCCCCGCACTCTCCTCCCTCCCCCGTCCCTCCCCCGCACTCTCCTCCCTCCCCCGTCCCTCCCCCGCACTCTCCTCCCTCCCCCCGTCCCTCCCCTGCACTCTCCTCCCTCCCTCCCTCCGTCCTTCCCTCTATCCCTCCCCCACAATCTCCTCTTCCCTCCCTCCGGCCCTCCCCCACACCCTCCTACCTCCCTCCCTCCGTCCCTCCCTCCATCCCTCCCTCCCCCACACCCTCCTACCTCCCTCCTCCCTCCCTCCGTCCCTCCCTCCCCCACACCTACCTCCCTCCGTCCCTCCCTCCATCCCTCCCCCACACTCTCCTACCTCCCTCCGTCCCTCCCTCCCCCACACCCTCCTACCTCCCTCCGTCCCTCCCTCCCCCACACCCTCCTACCTCCCTCCGTCCCTCCCCCACACTCTCCTACCTCCCTCCGTCCCTCCCTCTGTACCTCCACCACAATCTCCTATATTTCTCCGTCCATCCCTCCCTCCGTCCCTCCCCTACACTCACCTTCCTCCATCCGTCCCTGCATCCCACCCTCACACTCTCCTCCCCTCCCTCCGTCCATTCCTCCCCTCACTCCCCACTCACTTCCCCCTCCCACACCCCCTCTCTCCCTCCTTTCAACCCAAACTCCCACCCTCTCACCTCCCTTCACCCTCCCTCGGGTTATCTCCTGTCCCCCTCATCCCTCCCTTACTGTCCTTCTCTCCCTCCCTCCCTCCTCCTTCCCTCCCCCTCCCCTCTCTCTCCCTCACTCCCTCCCTCCCCCTCTCTCTTCCACTCAGAATGAGGGAGGGAGTGAGAGTCCAGGTTGGAGGGGAGGGCAGAGTCAGACCACGAGGGGAGGCACACGGAGGGAGGGTGCGGAAGGGAGAACGAGGATTAGTGGGAGAGAGGGGGACCGAGAAAGTGAGTGGGGGGGGGTGTTCTGAGGGACGGAGTGAGGGGAGCGAACAAGAATTGAGGGAGGGGGGAGGAGTGAATGGGGAGGGAGAGGAGTGTGGGGAACAAAGGGAGGGGGCAAGGGTTGGGATGGAAACTGAGGAGGAGGTAGTGAAGGGGAGATGAGAGACCCGCCCCACCCTCTCCCCACTCCCTCCCCCTCCTCACCCCCTCCCCAGCCCCTCCCCAACCCCTCCCCCCTCCCCAGCCCTCCCCATCCCCACCCCCTCTCCCCACCCCATCCCCACCCCCTCCCCACTCTCCTCACCCCCTCCCCACCCCCTCCACTATCAGTATCAGACTCACTGACCCCTCACACCGTCTGTCCACTCCCTCCACCTCCTTCTCCCTCCCCACCCCTCCCCTCTCCTTACCTTTCTCCTCACCTCACCCCCCTCTCCCCACCCCCTCCACTCCACTCCCTACCCCTCCCCACCTCCTCCCCACCTCCCTCCCCTCTCCCCTCCTCCTCCCTCCCCTCTCCCCTCCTCCTCCCACCCCTCCCCCTCCCCCTTCCCGAAGTCCACAATCAATTCCTTGCTCTCGCTGACGTTGAGTGCGAGGTTGTTGTTGCGACACTACTCAACCAGCCGATCTATCCCACTCCTGTCCGCCTCCTCATCGCCATCTGAGATTCTGCCAACAACAGTGGTGTCATCAGCGAATTTGTCAATGGGGTTTGAGCTGCGCCTGGCCACACAGTCATAAGTGTAGTGAGAGTAGAGCAGTGGGCTAAGCTCGCAACCTTGAGGTGCGCCTGTGTTGATATTCAGCGAGGAGGAGATGTTATTACCGATCCGCACTGACGGTGGTCTCCCAATGAGGAAGTCAAGGATCCAGTTGCAGAGGGAGGTTCAGAGACCCAGGTTTTGAAGCTTGGTGATTAGTACTGAGGGGACGATGGTGTTGAACACCAAGCTGTAATTGATAAACAGCAGCCTGACGTATATTTTGTGGTTGTCTAGGTGCTCCAAAGCAGGAGCTGCACTACTGCTCAGGGAGTCCTTAGAGAGGACATCCTGGAGGGATCGACTAATGAGGCCATATGAGTAGATGTAGGAATAACTGAGGGGTGATCGCGTTCCTGGGGTCAAACTACAGGCCTCCCAATAGTCAGCAGGAACTAGAGGAACAGATGTGTAAGCAAGTTGCAGAAAGGTGGACGTGAAATAGGGTTAGAATGGTTGGGGATTTTACCTTTCCCTACACTGACTGGGAATGCCTTCGTGCACAGGGCTTAGATGGGGCAGAATTTGTTAAGTACGTTCAAGAAAGTTTTTGAAGACTTTATGTGGAGAATCCTTCTGGGGACAGAGCAGTACATGATCTAATCTTAGGAAATGAAAGCAGGCAGGTGGTGGTAGTGTGGGTGGGGGAGCACTTTGGGAATAGTGACCATAATGGACTCGTAATCGCTCTTGACCTCACTATTTACCTCGTCATGGCCCTTGCACCTTATTGTCTACCAGCACTGCACTTTGTCTGTAGCTGTGACACTTTATTCTGCATTCTGTTATTGTTTTCCCTTGTACTACCTCAATACACTGTGGTAATTAGCTGATCTGTATGGATGGCATGCAAAACAAAGTTTGTAACTGTACCTTGGCACACGCGACAGTAATAAACCAATTTACCAATGTAATTCTGTAGGTTTCAAGTAGTTATGGAAGGGAATAAGTTTGGTCCTCCTATTGAGGTCCTAAATTGGGGGAAAGCTGATTTGAACATTGTAAAGGATGTCAACGGGAGAGGAGGAGAAACAAAGGTACTGGATGGGTCGTGGTAGGCGCAGATCGACGGACTCGCCCAGCACTCCAAGTGACGGCTGGATTCTGCCAGCGGCTGCTTAGAATAAAAGATGATCGCGTGTGGTGTCAGACTCACGGTGGGAGCACCCTTCGGTCACAGCGAGTCGGGAATGAGGAACTGAGGACCTGGCACCGAGTTTGTTTCTGTTGTTGACTCGGGAAAGGGAGGGTGTGGTTGCTAATCCAGTGCTGGCTTTGAGCTGGTTGGTGTTCATGGTGAGCAGGGCATTGAGGGAAAGGTTACTGGGGGGAGGCGGGGCAGATCTTCGCCTTTATCTTCCCCACACTAATGGCACAGGTGCTGTAAAGAAGATAACTATGTAAATTGATGAGGGCAGGGCAGTAAATGTGGTTTATGTGGACTTTAGCATGGCTTTTGACATGGTAGTTTGGTCCAGAAGTTTAGGGAATGTGGGACCCAAGGTGTGTTGGCAAACTGGACCCAAAGTACATTTTGGAATTGGTTTGTTATTGTCACTGGTACCAAGGCACAGTGAAAAACTTGTGTCGACTACCGTTCGTACAGATCAATTCATTACACGGTGCATTGAGGTAGTACAAGGTAAAACAATAACAGAATGCAGAATAAAGTGTCACAGCTACAGAGAAAGTGCAATGTGGGCAGACAATAAGGTGCAAGGTCATAATCAAGGTAGATTTTGAGGTTTGCAGATGACATGTTAACTAGTGGAGTAGTAGATATTGGAGAAGGTAGTTAAAGGTTACAGTGGGACATGAATCAGTTCAAAGTTGGGCAGAGCGGTTACAGATGGAATTTAATCCAGACAAGTGTGAGGTTATGTGTTTTGGGACATCAAATACTAACAGGACATATACAGTAAACAGCAGGGGCGTCAGGAGTGTTGGTTTACAGAGGGACCTGTGGGTGCAGGTTCATAGCTCCCTGAAAGTGGTGACACAGGTGGATAGGGGAGCGAGAAACCTGTTCGGCAGGCTTGCCTTCAAAGGCTGCGGCATCGAGTGTGAGAGTTGGGATGTCATGTTGTAGCTGTACCAAGCACTGGTGGGGCCACACTTGGAGTGTTGTGCGCAGATCTGGCCACCTCACCATGGGAAGGATGTGGTAGCATTAGAGAAGGCACAGAGAGATTCACCAGGGTGTTACCCGGAATGGAGGGAGGGGAGAAAAGGGTGGGGGAGAATGTGGGGGGAAGTGGGGGCGGCGGAATGTGAGTGGATTTGACAATGGCAGGGATACTGGAGAAGGGTGGATGAGGAGGGAGTGAGGGCAGGTGGAGGGAAGGGATAGGTGGATGAGGGGAGTGGTGAAGGGAAACTGGAGGGAAAATAAATAACAGGCCCGTGTGTTGATTAGTTTTGCTGATTGAAATACAAGATTGTCAGATCTAACACCAAAAGTTGGACACAGAACAATGGGTGTTATCTCTGTGAGTGAGCTTAACTTGATAAGACCTGGGGAACCAGTCAAGAGATTTTATTATCTGACATTTTTGTCTGGAAGATTTTCATTTATTGCACTTGCAAAGTATACTCAGAAGGATGATTAACCGAGGCAGGGATGGAGGTGAGGAGGGACGTCGGTAGGTATTTGGCGTATCTTTCTGCTTTTGAGTGAAGAGTTGGGTGAGTGTTGCGGGGTGGGGAGGTGTTTGGCGGGTCGGGGGGATGAGGAGGGACTGCAATTCAACGATGTCAAGGCCTCACCAGCCCCTAAAACAAGCTACGTCAGTTCTGACGTGAAACATTACCTCTGTTTCTCTCTCCACAGATGCTGCCTGACCTGCTGAGTGATTCCAGAACGTGCAAACTCCACACGGACAGCACCGGAGGTCGGTACCGAACCCGGGTCTCCGGGGAGGTGAGGCAGCTGCACTACCTGCTGCGTGGATGTGCTGCCCTCAAGGACCCTGTGTCCGACACTGCCCTCCGACTGTTTGGAAATCAACACTGGGAACACAATGAACAACGTCTTGAAACAGTGTAGTAGGTGAAGCTCTGTTCACCAGAGGGGTGACGTGTGACTCGCCATTGGCAGGGGGTGGAGGGACACGGCAGGAGAGAGGGGTTGGGTAGGCTGGAGGGAGTAAATGAGAGGGCTGGGGCAGAGGAGGGAGACCAGGTTTAGAGAACAGAGAGGGAGGGGGGGGTATGGGATGGAGGGGAGGGGATGAGGTGGGAGAGAGGGTGAGAAGGGAGTGACTGGGGAGGGAGAGGAAGGGGAGGGGAGGGGGTGAGGAGGGAAGGGAAGGAGAGGGGTTGGTAGGGTGAGGGAGGGGAGGGGGTAGGGAGGGAGAGGGAGGGGAGGGGAGGGGGTGAGAAGGGAAGGAGAGGGGTTGGTAGGGTGAGGGAGGGGAGGGGGTAGGGAGGGAGAGGGAGGGGAGGGGAGGGGGTGAGGAGGGAAGGGAAGGAGGGGTTGGTAGGGTGAGGGAGGGGAGGGGGTAGGGAGGGAGAGGGAGGGGAGGGGAGGGGGTGAGGGAAGGGAAGGAGGGGTTGGTAGGGTGAGGGAGGGGAGGGGGTAGGGAGGGAGAGGGAGGGGTGGGGAGGGGGTGAGGAGGGAAGGGAAGGAGGGGTTGGTAGGGTGAGGGAGAGGAGGGGGTAGGGAGGGAGAGGGAGGGGAGGGGAGGGGGTGAGGAGGGAAGAGAAGGAGGGGTTGGTAGGGTGAGGGAGGGGAGGGGAGGGGTGAGGAGGGAGAAGGGGAATGGACAGTGAGATGGGTACTGAGTGAGGGAAGGGTTGGGGTATGATGAGGGGGGGTTAGAACTGTGTTGGATGAGCGGGGGCGGGGGTGAAACGGGTTGGAAGGGGAGCGAATGGGCATGAGGAGGGGGGGAGTAAGTGGACGGGGAAGAGGGAAAGGGGTCAGACAGAGGGAGAAGAGCAGGGGGAGGATCACGGAGGTCGGGAAAAAAGAGTCGGGGGTGGGAAGGGGGACAGAGGGAGGGGAAGGGATGGAGTGGCAGCAGGGGTGTGGGGGGGGGGAGGGAGGGAGGGAGGGAGAGGATGAATTTGGCCGGTGTGGGGTGGGCCAAGGCAGGAAAGGCAAACCTGAACCCATGTCCCTCTTGTAACAAGACCCCTTGGAATCAGTTCATTGGGTTTGGATCATGGCCTTGAAGCTCCTCCATCTGAGGTCACCATTTCATGATGTCTGTCTGCCTGAGTTCCCCCCCACCCCCCCTCCATCACCCTACCTCCCCTCACCTGTAGTTACCTGCACACTCAGCACCATCCCAACATCCTCTTCTTGGGTCAGCTGATACAATTTCACCAAAGCCTCAGGGAACATTGTGGGTACACATCTTAATGTCCCGGGGAGGGGTGGCGTCATCAAAAGCGACCCTGTTGGAAGGTTCGTGGATAAAGTGTGGAAAAGAGTTAACTTTTCTCTTAACCGCACTCTCCTGACTTTCACCAGGGGGTGTCTGCGTGTGTCCGCGCACATTTTCTCAGTGCAATGCCTTCCATCTATAACTGGTTACAGCTTCAGAAACCGTTCATGCCACCTTTCCTCTGCTGACATTGACAAGACTCTCCAATGCATCTGTTGCATTAGCTGCTCATTTGTCCTCAGTTCCTTCAAGTCCCACCCAGAGCAAGAGTAGGGTTCAATGTTCATCAGCTTCCCCCCCCCCCCATCAATTTCTACATCCAATGGATTGAACTCCCTCCCCCCTGTCCTCAGTCATCGCCTCCTTACCCCTCCGCAGACAGATCAGCTGCTTAACGCGCCTTCCCCACCCTCTCCCAGACAGCACCACCACCACTTGTGTCAGAAAGGCTCCCCTCGTCTCCACCCTATCACGGACACCCCCTTTGGTCTCTCCTCTACGACATAAAACATGTCAGGTTTCTAATTTACTTGAGTAAGACAATGACTCAGGCGGTCAGGGTAGTGAAGAAAGCATTTAGCATGCTTGCCTTCACTGTCCTGGGCATTGAGGCATTTGTTCTAATTGTGGTTCTTTCTTCTAAAAATTGTGTATAATTCATATTTATGTTTTTCTTGTGTATGCTGCTTATCCGATGCTATGTGCCCGTGATGCTGCTGCAAGTGTTTTTCATTGTACCTGTACACACATGTACTTGTGCACAGGACAATAAACTCGACTTTGACTTTGGGTATAAGAGTTGGGATGTCATGTTGTGGGTGTACAGAACATTGGTTAGACTGCACTTGGCGTGTTGTGTACGGTTCTGGCCGCCACACCACAGGAAGAATGTGGTAGCATTAGAGAGAGTGCAGCAAGATTCACCGGGGTGTTGCCTGGAATGGAGGGCTTTACTTACACGGAAAGATTCAATAGGCTGGGTTTATTCTCACTGGAACGTAGGAGGCTGTAGGACGACCTGGACACGAGAGGTTCTGCAGATGCTGGGATCTAGAGCAACACACACAACATGCTGGAGGAACATCAGGACTGGTGAAGGGTCTCGGCCCAAAATGTCGACTGTTTATTTCCCTCCACAGATGCTGCCTGAACTGCTGAGTTCCTCCAGCATTTTGTGTGCGTTGTAGGGTGACCCAATAGACGTTTATAAAATTATGAGAAATGGATGGATCAGAGTCTTTCCTTGGGGAGTCTACAACTGGAGGGCACAGGTTGAAGCTGAGAGGGGAGAAATTTAAAAGAGATCTGGGGGTAAGATTTTCACTCAGAGGTTGGTGGGTGTCTGGAACGAGCTGCCGGAGGAAGTGAGTTAACAGGCGCATCATGGTGGGCATGGATGAGGTGGCCTGCCTCTGTGTTGTATAGTTTGGTGACTCTATGACCTGACAGAAGTAGACTGTGAGCACAAGATTGTGGGTAAAACAACAGCTGACGTAGGAGTCTTTTAAAAGTGCGTTGGTAGGAGTTCAGGCCAGCGTGTTCTGGTGTTCATCCTCGGCCCGTGGAGCCTTCTTTCCACAACGGACCACTTGTTCGTCTGCAACTCATTGGTCTGTTTTTCCAGTTTGTAAGAATTGTACTTGTGTTTGGAAATCCTTTCTAGAATTATAATCCCTGTTAGAATTACTCTTTAGAATGAAACTTTACTCTGTACTGTTATTGCTTTTACCTGTACTACATCAATGCACTCTGTACTAACTCAATGTAACTGCACTGTGTAATGAATTGACCTGTATGATCGGTGTGCGAGACAAGTTTTTCACTGTACCTCGGTACAAGTGACAATAATAAACCAATATCAATACCAATACAAGTACAGTATCTCCTCCTTGGTTGTCGGATGGGGCTGATTCACCACTCAAAATAGTGATTATTGACGGCTAAACTCCTTCAGAAAAGAGACTGAAGTAGTTTAGTAAATTAGTCTTTGCATTGTAAGTTGATATTGTATAATCTCCCTAAAGTGAGGGTACTGATAGACACCTATAACTATAAGGCTTAAAGTCCTGGCTTAAGTTTAGAACTCTCATACAGGTACACTCTATATCACTACACTTAGCCACAGGTGAAGTGACAGAAGACGGGAGGATGGCCAATGTTATTGCTTTACTTAAGAAAGGCAGCAGGGATAAGCCAGGTAACGATAGGTCAGTGAGTCTTATGTCAGTGGGAGGGAAACTATTTGAGCAAATCCTAAGAGATAGGATTTATGTACATTTGGAAAGGCAGGTGCTGATCAGGGATTGTCACTAAGGACCCTAACCATCTGGAACATGCCCTCTTCTCGTTACTGCCATCGGGGAGGAGGTACAGGAGCTTGAAGACCCACACTCAACGATTCAGGAACAGCTTCTTCCCCTCCGCCATCAGATTTCTGAACAGTCCATGAACCCGTGAACACTAAATCATTATTCCTTTTGTTTTGCATTATTTATTTATTTTGTAATTTATAGTAACTTTATGTCTTGCACTGTAGTTAGCTTAATGTCTGTAGTCGGGAAAATGTTCGAAGCTATCATTAAGGAAGAAATAGTGAGACATCTGGATAGAAATGGTCCATCAGGCAGACACAGCACGGATTCAGGAGGGGCAGGTCCTGTTTGACAAACTTATTGGAGTTCTTTGAGGATATATTGTGCACAGTGGATAGAGGGGAACAGGTGGATGCTGTGTACTTGGATTTCCAGAAGGCATTCGATAAAGTGCCACGTAGAAGACTTATCCTTAAGATAAGGATGCATGGAGGTGGGGGTAATATATTAGCATGGATAGAGGATTGGTTAACCAACAGAAGGCAGAGAGTGGGAATAAATGGGTGTTTCTCTGGTTGGCAATCAGTGGTGAGCGGGGTGCCGCAGGGGTCGGTGATGGGCCCACAACTGTTCATGATATATATTAACAATTTGGAAGAGGGGACCGAGTGTAGCGAATCTAAGTTTGCTGATGACCCTAAATTGAGTGGAAAAGCAAATTGTGCAGAGGATGCGGAAAGTCTGCAGAGAGATATAGATAGTTTTAGTGAGTGGGCAATGGTCTGGCAGATGGAGTACGTGTTGGCAAATGTGAGGTCATCCACTTTGGAAGGAAAAATGGAAGATCAGACTATTATTTAAGTGGTGAAAGATTGCAGCATGCTGTTGTGCAGAGGGACTTGGGAGTGCTTGTGCATGAATTGCAAAAGGTTGGTTTACAGGTACAACAGGTTATCAAGAAGGCAAATGAAATGCTGGCCTTCATTGCTGGAGGGATTGAATTTATGAGCAGGGAGGTTATGCTGCAACTGTACGGCCGCACCTGGAGTACTGCGCGCAGTTCTGGTCTCCTTACTTGAGGAAAGATTTGTCTTTGGAGGAGGTGCAGAGGAGGTTCACCAGGTTGATTCCAGAGATGAGGGGGTTAGCCTGTGAGGAGAGATTGAGTCGCCTGGGACTATATTCACTGGAATTCAGAAGAATGAGAGGGGATCTTATAGAAACATGAAAAATTATGAAAGGGGTAGATAAGATAGAGGCAGGAAAGTTGTTTCCGTTGGTAGGTGAGACTAGAACCAGGGGACGTAGCCTCAAGATTTGGGGGAATAGATTTAGGATGGAGATGAGGAGAAACTGCTTTTCCAAGAGAGTAGTGAATCTGTGGAATTCTCTGCCCAGGGAAGCAGTGGAGGCTACCTCATTAAATATATTTAAGACACAGTTAGATAGATCTTTGCCTAGTAGGGGAATTAAGGGTTATGGGGAAAAGGCAGGTGGGTGGACCTGAGTCCACGGCCAGGTCAGGCATGATATGATTGAATGGCAGAGTGGGCTCGACAGGCCAGATGGCCTCCTCCTGCTCCTGTTTCTTATGTAAACCTCTTCTGCAATGGGTCTGTCGAATTCAGTAACATGGGAAGGTGAATACAAGAGTACTCACACACTGGTTAGTGCCAGTTACCAAGGCAAGTGTCTCCCCCATCTCCAGCTTTGAGGAAGGGCCAATCAGCAATCAGTGGCAGAAGAGGTTCACCAGGACGCTGCCTGGATTCGAGGCTACGAGCTATAAGGAGAGGTTGGACAAACTGGGTTGTTTTCTTTGGAGTGTCGGAAGCTGAGGGGAGAGCTGATAGAGGTTTACAAGATTGAGAGGCATAGATAGACAGTCAGACCCTTTTTCCCAGGGTGGAAATGTCAAGTACTAGAGGGCATGAATTTAAGGTGGGGGGGGGGGGTGAAGTTTAAAAGAGATGTGTGGGGCAAGTTGTTATAATACGGAGAGTGGTGGGTGCCTGGAATGTACTGCCGGGGTGCTGGTGGTGGAAGCAGATACAATAGTGGTGTTTAAGAAGCTGTTAGATAGATAGACACAAGAATATGCAGGGCGTGGAGGGAAATGGGTCATGTGTGGGTAGGGGAGATCAAGTTTAGTTCAACATTAAGTTCAGCACAGACATGGTGGGCTGAAGGGCCTGTTCCTGTGCTGTCCTATTCTATGTTCCAGTGGTGTCTTTCCCTGAACACCAGCGGCCTGGTAACGTTGTTGGAGCTGGCTTCAGTTACCCCGAGGATGAGTTCAGTTGAGCCATGTTGTTCCGCCAGCCATTCCTCTTTTCTCTTTGTTATTTCCTTCTGCGTTTGGACAGGACCCAAAAATTCTGCAAACAGCACAGTTTTATTGAAGTGTCGTTTATCATCCACTAGATATCCACCTGTAGTGGTACACTGGAACAAGCTGTACAGTTATAGTTCACGCCCTGCTTTGAGGTCAGGCATTCTGCGCCCGTTGTTATGTGTCTGTTACAGATTCCTGTATCCACACCTACAATGGACACCGCCCATGTAAATTCAACTCTGGGTGGTGGCACACAGCAGGCAGTAGGGGACCTGTTGTAAACATGACCAATTTTCCCATTGGCTCGTTGGGAGACTCCATTATAAATGCAGAGACAGGAATTTATAATGGCACTCTTAAAGCACCCGTTCATCTCACTCTCCCGCAGCACTGCCACTGGCCAAAAGGTGTAATTACAGCGTGACGTTTACATAGACATTTTCCTTTATAGAAATGGACATGGGAATTTATAATGGGATAAAGGAATTGCATGCAGATGTAAGATTTTTTATATATTATAGATTTTTGGTGCCTTGCTTCATACATGATAAGCACTCTTCTTTATAAATAGATACTCCCCAAAGCATAACTCCCCCCCCCCCCCACCCTAAACTGTTGACAGCCCCCAACACTCTAACAGCTGCTAGGATGGCCATGGCAGGCAAGATATTGGACTGTGAGAAGAATCACAGCTAAATCTGTCCTCGTGAGACATGCGCGCGCACACGCGCACACAGACACCCACACACACACACACACACACACAAAAGCTCTTCCAGACGGAACTCCCTGGCGGGCTCAAGGTGCCTGGATAACTGTCTCCTCTCGAGCCCGAGGTCAGTGACTGAATCCCCACAAGATTCTGTCAGCTGGGGGAGCATGGGGCAGTGCCAGCGACCTTCATGCGTGAACCTTAGGAAGAAAGGCAGCGGAAGCTGTCAGAGGGTGGGGCCACTTCACCGTTACCAAGCCCCCTCCTGTTAAGGCTAAATTTGATTCCATTTTGTTTTTACCCTGTGCTGAAACTTTGTCCTTGTTTGTAACCAAACCCCACCCTTGAATTTCCTGAACTCTATACCCTCCCTAATAATCTCCCACCCCACAAATCCTCTGTTCCCCAAACCCAACGAAATCCCACCTACAACTCTCTGTAGCCTAAATCTGTATTAACCCCCCACCCTACAAACCCCTGGCAGATTAAACTCTCTCCATTAATCCTTCCATCCGCAACCCCCCCCTTCCCTGAACCTCTCCATCAAAATCCGTACCCTACAATTCCCCATATCCTAACCCCCTCCGTCAAACCTCCCACCTCTCCCACCCTGTCTCCCCTAAATCCCACCCTCCGTTTACAACCACCCCCTCACTTGCCCACTGAGCCCTTTCCATTGAAACCCCACCATCCAACAACCCCCTAGTGCCCCAAACCCAGTCTAAAATCCCCACCATTCCCTCATAAATGGCATCCCCAATTTCCCCAGATCACACGAGGACACGTGGTATCGATGTGGCCAGGTTGCTTCCTTCAGAGACTTGGGCCTGAACCCACATTAAACCAGGTGTACTTCACGCGAAGGGGGAGGTCTTCAGTGCTTGGCATGGGGTGTATTTAAGTCTCCGAATTCACTGCGTCCAGTGTCGATGCTCTTACTGCTGGCAGGTTAAGACTTTCATTGATAAACATCGGTTGGATTGTTGGGTCCCAGACCTGGGTTCCAGCCACAGTTTCAGCTCTTCTCCTGTTATTCTGCTTTGGGTCTCGATCCCGGGAGCTTGGCTTGGATTCTGCAACAGGATGGAAGAGGGATTGATCAGAGATGGAGAACGTTCACCATGGAAACCTGACTCCCAGGGGTCGGAGGTCGGAGGAAGGGCCACCTTCAAATCCAATCAATGGAGCGTGCGAGGCCGGAGTGTGCAACAGTGTGCCGGTGGTCAACGTGACGCTGAGGGAGGTGAAGGGTCGGTGTTGATGTTGGGGGAAGAGGTCAGCTGGCAAAAGATCACGAGGTGAAGGGTCAGTGGGAGAGCAGTCCGTGTGAATGGAAAGTTGTTTAAAGGCCAGTGGGTGAGAGGTCAGTGGGAGAGGGGTCAGTGGGTGATGGGTCAGAGGCTGAGGGGTCAATGGGAGTGGGGTCAGTGGGTGAGAGGTCAGAGGGAGTGGGGTCAGTGGGTAAGGTCAGAGGGAGAGGGGTCAGTCGGAGTGGGATCAGAAGTTATGGGTCACCAGGTGAGGGGCCGGTGTCAATCCAGTGAATGGTCCTATTCTCAAGGCTGGTGCTGGTGAGGTTTTGCCACCTTCAGAGAGTGCCCTCGGTGCCACCTCTCCCAGGATAACTTGGCCTCAGGGTCATCCCACCCTGCTCCCCTGTTGTTTACATCCAATATTTAATCACTTTCTGGGAATCCAGTTTAGCGAAACTGCCCCTACCCCCAAACTCTCTCACACATCTGTATTGAAACACACACATACATCAGTACACACAGACACTCACACACAGACACTCACACACACACACACACACACACACACAGAGACACAGACACACACAGAGACACACACACACACACACACACACACACACACACACACACACACACACACAAATGCCAACACACTTGTTCTGCCAAGATCCTAATGTGATAACAAGGACAGAGTCTGCACCATTCCAGTGGTTACCCAGATGTGAGCCCACAGGAGCTGGATCTGAATGGCAGTACATCGGATGTCCCCTTCCCTCCCTCCCCCTCACCACCAGCCCTCTGACCAGAACCAACCGCAGCCGATGAAAACGTACTTTGCTGTCACGTCCTTGATCTGTCCTCTCAGGAGCCCCAGGTATTGGTTAATCTGCACCTGGTGGGAAGGAGAAGAAACCAGTGTGATGGCAGTTGATTGGTGGGTTCACAACACACAGCGAGAGTGCTGCCCACTCCGTAACCCTCTCAGTGGCAGGTGGCACCCGCAGCGATGACCGCTGTGGTCCACCTATCGAACTGGAACGAGGAACAAGGTTGGGTCTTGCTCGGAGAAGCTGGCAGAGGATGCCCAGAGACTGGGGTTAGTTGGGGGCTGGTGGTATGGGGTGGGCGTCTGCTGGTATTGACTGAGCTGTTTGCTGGTCATCAGTCCTCTACTGGAAGGGCAGGAGAACCAACATCAGCGTACCCTGGCAAAACTTGGGGTTCGAGATACTTCAGCTTCTCTGCCCACGACATCGACTGTCCACTTCCCTCTACAGATGCTGCCTGACCCGCTGGGTTCCTCCAGTCTCTGGTGTCCCCACATCCTCAGCACCGAGGCCCTCTCCTACAATGGGCAGTCCATATTGTTCACCTGCCCAACAGCAGACTCCTAAAACACTCTAATCCAAGCTCTGCATTAGGAGGAGATTACTACATGAGCAGCAGAAGTGATTCAAGGATGTGCTCAAAGCTTCCTTGAAGAAATGATTCCTGGCAGCCTCTGGTCTGTGGAGAAGGAGTTTGGGATCGTACTGAGGACCTCGAGGCCACTCCTCAGGAGCACACAGACTCAGTAATTGGTTTATTATTGTCAAATGTACCGAGATATTAGTGAAAAGCTTTTGTCTGCGTGATATCCAGACAGTGGTGGATATCTGATGTCCTGACCCAAGGTAGCCCGAAGCTATGGGGGTTTCCTGGGGGCTCCCCAAGGCCTTTCCTGCCAGTGGGGAGGACAGAAGATCTCACTGAAACTTAGGGCTGAGGAGTCTAGGACTGGGGGCGCAGTCTGAGGATAATGGGTGGGCCACTTGGGACTGAGATGAGGAGGAATTTCCTCAGGAAGAGGGCAATCCTTTGGAATTTTCTCCACCGGAGGGCTGTGGGGGACGGGTCATTAACACCAGATATCGGTCAGAGGACTCAAGGGATTAGGTCAGGATGGGAAAGAAGCCAAGGTAGAAGCTCCGCGGACCAGGCTCGAGGGGACAAATGGCCTACTCCTGCTCCCAGTTCTTGTGGAAAAGTTGCCCACGACGTCCACAGGCAGAGCGGCAACAGGTCCATTGGGAGATTTCTCGGGAGCCACTGGTGACCTGGGAAGGGGTGGGGTGGGGTTTCCTGGGTGTGCCCCACAGTCGTACACACCAGCCAGCAGAAGGCACTGAAGGGCAGTCAGCTCTGGATGGGAAGAGGATGCATACAGGAAGAGGCCACGTGGACGGCCACACCTGAGTTAGCTCAGAGGCGATCCGGTGTCTGGGGCAGGGAGCGGACGGGGTGTGGGGACAGGTGGGTCTGACACTAACCTTGTGTTTCCTGTATATCAGGGGAATGATGAAGGCACCAACCACCACTGAAAGAACAAGAGAGAGACAGATCAGGGCATGCAGATCGTTACCTGGGCAACACTAAAATAGGTACTATCAATGGTGAAGCAGTTTATCAAAAAATTACAGGGGGATCTTGATCGGCTGGGTAAATGGGTTGAGGAATGGCAAATGGAGTTTAATTCGGATAAGTGCGAGGTGTTGCATTTTGGAAAGTCAAATCAAGGTAGGACTTTCACAGTGAACAGTAGGACCCTGGGGAGTGTTGTAGAACAGAGGGACCTTGGAGTTCAGGTACATGGTTCCCTGAAAGTGGAGTCACAGGTAGACGGGGTGGTGAAGGCGGCTTTTGGCACGCTGGCCTTTATCAGTCAGACTTTGAGAACAGTAGCTGGGAGATCACGGTGCAGTTGTACAAGACGCTGGTGAGGCCGCGCTTGGAGTATAGTGTTCAGTTTTGGTTGCCCTGCTATAAGAAAGATGTTATTAAACTGGAAAGGGTTCAGAAAAGATTTACAAGAATGTTGCCAAGACTCGAGGGACTGAGTTATAGGGAGAGGTTGGGCAGGGTGGGACCTTTCTCCTTGGAGCGTAGGAGACTGAGGGGTGACCTTATAGAGGCGTATAAAATCATCAGGGGCATAGATAGGGTGAACGCACACAGTCCTTGTTCCAGGGTTGGGGAATCAAGAACTAGAGGACATAGGTTTAAGGTGAGGGGGGAAGGTTTAATAGGAACATGAGGGGCAAATTTTTCACACAGAGGGTGAATGAGGTGCCAGAGGAAGTGGTTGAGGCAGGTACAATAACAACTTTTGGACAGGTACATGGATAGGAAAGATTCAGAGGGATACGGGCCAAACACAGGCAAATGGGACTAGCTTGGATGGGCATCTTGGTCAGCATGGACCAGTTGGGCCGAAGGGCCTGTTTCCGCGCTGTGTGACTCTATGACTAGACCGATACACCAGGTCAGCTAATTGCACGGTTTGGGGCTGGACATTGGGCGTCTCCTTGCTGGTTGGATCAGCCAGCCCATAGCTGGATGGATTGAGCAGGCCATCCATGCAGGACCCACGCACTTTGACCCCTGAGCCTATCGAGGGTCCATGGCTCTCAGCCGATGGGTGCCGGGAGGCGGGGCACTGTGCTGTGACTCCAGTGCACAGAGGGCTCACTTCCAACCTTCCTGCCCCACTTCACCCTGTCAGAGGGTTGGTCGAGCTGTGGAGTCCCCCTGACCAATGGGGCAAGTAACAGCGGGCAACCTTGTGACAGGCAGCCACCAGCAGTCAATGGCATGGCACCCCGCCCCTTCCACTCCCGCCTCCCTGACAACACGCCCGTGCGTTGTGCCCGATCCCCTCAGTTAGCCAATCAGAGACGCAGAACCATCAGCAGCTGCGGGATCTGATTGGAGCAGGCCACAGGTGATGTCACGTGACACGTGGCGGTGACCTGGAGTTCCTGCCCAAGTCCCAAACGCTCAGCGGCCTCCAGAGACGTCAGGGCAAATCCGGAGCGTTCCCGGGAATGTCGAGTCGGCACAGTAGCAGCGATAGCTGCCCCTTACCCAGAATGGTGAGGGTGAGTCCATTGAACAGCGCCCCGATGTACGTCAGCAACCACAGCAGGACTCCGAACTGGAAGGGAGAGAGAGGGAGACGGATCAGAGACGGTCTTCACTACACCTCTGTCACACAGCCACAAGGGATGGGAGATCCTTGGCCCATTGTGCCAGTCCTGGCCCTTTGACAGAGGCACCCAGGGAACCCCACTCGCCCTGCTCTATCTCTGTGCCCATACACCCAACTCTCTCCTGAAAATTACTGCTGAATCTGCTTCCAGCAGGTAGCAAGTTCCAGAGCACAAACTACTTGCTGGTTTGTCTTCGTGGTTTGCAATTTATTCGTATTGGTATTGGTTTATTATTGTCACTTGTACCGAGGTACAGTGAAAAACTTGTCTTACAAACCGATTGTACAGGTCAATTCATTTAACAATTAACCAACACTGGCTAACAACTGACCAAATTTTTTATACCAGCATGCCACGAGGAATCAAGGGGCATTTTGTAGAAACTTTTAAAGGACAGCAAGAATATGCTGCAGGGCTTGTTCAGGCACGAACAAGATGTATGAGTCAGCTTTGTCCCCAGAAGTTCTGTGGTATGACTGTCCCCGAATTTTCAAGTCAACAGATGTGTTTAGTAGAGTCAGACTTGGAGGTGCTGATAAACTTAGGGTTCTCCCCCTGTCAGAACAACCTGTCGGTGAAAATTGAAGACCAATTAACCAGCAATTCATGAGTCTACGTGGACTTACTCGATCACAGATGATACCATCAACAGAGATGGGTTTGTGTCAATCAGTTGTGAGTGCATTATCCATTTTAGAGATGTGGTGTTTGGGGGTCACAGAGAGAGAAAGTTGCAAAGGACTGAAGAGCTGTAACACAGCTCCTTTGAGTCATCACTGGGGTGATTTGCATGCAGATTCAGTGTTAGAAAGAATTGTGTGCGTACTGATGCTACAGTGAAGAGTTAAAGCTTTGTAAGGTCATCAGGGTACAGAGAACATACCAGTACATGGTACCTTGTGGTATTTTATATCACTACAAGAAACTACAGAAGATATTGCATTCATAGTGCTCTATATTGTAATAGTTGTAGAGTTTACTTAGTTTTAACAAACTTTCAAAAGAGTCCTGGGTTTTGTTTTACTACTGGCCTTGACCATGGTACCCCACCAGATAGGTTTAGGCCCAAACTCAGAGATTTGGAAGAACTGCCTACAAATTTGACATCCAATGGCGACCCTGATAGGGGTAAACTGAGAATTATGGTGCTGGGGTTAGAACTCGTCATTGAAAGAGAACTGGACAACTGTCACTGTGACTGCAACTGAATCCGTCCAAGGTGCCGAGGAATGGGAAATGGATAAAGCCTGTGTAGTTTTAGTGGCTCAGTAGAGAACACAGCCCAGGAACATCAGGAGAAGGATAAAGTTTTGTGGGGAAAAAGATACAAGGCAACAGGGGAAGGATGTATTAATAGTGGGATTAATGAAGGAACCATTGGAGACAGGGCAGAGAGAGATGAGAGACCAGGTTCCGCTGGTCAGGAGCACGGACAGTTGAGGGATAACGTCGGAGTGGCACTTCATTGGCAGGAGTGGGAAGAATCTAACCATATATCTGGAGCACAGGGATTTAAGGCGACCTTCCGTGAGAGCAGTGAAGGGAAGCTGCAGAACGTGCTGAGCGTCCATCAGGCGAGGAAGTAATGGAACAGCTGCAGAACCTACAGGGAGGCATCGTCGGTGCCACAACAGGGCTGTGGAGGAGGGGAAGGCTTTGGACAGGTGTCAGAAAAGGCCGGTGGAAGGCAAAGGGAGCGCAGAGTGAGGAGGAACGCGTTTTGGGGGGGGCACCTGGCGGTGTCGACCTATGGTGAAGTTGCCAGTGGAGGCTCGATTGGATGGTTGCCATGTAGGGTTCCCACAAGCCTGAGCAGAGGAGGTGACTGCTCGTTGATGTGGATGGGGCAGCGCTGGCTGGTCTGCCTCAGGACCCTGCTGGGCATCCTGGCTACCAAGTGACGCTTTCAGGGAACTTGCAGGTGTGGAAGAGGCGGAGCGTTTGATATAAATGGCTCAGGGGAGGAGGAGCACCCAGAACCTTTGTGAACAGATTGTGGGCCATTTATAAGGAGGACAGTAAAACCGAATATCATTTAGCAGGAGATAATTTCCAATGGTTGCAGTAAGCCATAGGATATAGGAGCAGAATTAGGCCATTCGGCCCATCGTGTCTACTCCACCATTCAAAAATGGCCGATTCTTTTTTCAACCCCATTCTTCTGCCTTCTCCCTCAACCTTTAACCTCCTCACTAACCAAGAACCTACCAATCTCTGCCTTAAATACACCCAATGACTTGGCCTCCACAGCCCTCTGTGGATCCCACAGATTTACCACCCTCTGGATGAAGAAATTCCTCCTTATCTCAGTTCTGAAGGGACGTCCCTTTATTCTGAGTCTGTGCCCTCAGATCCGAGACTCTCCTACTGACGGAAACCTCCTCTCTACATCCACTCTATCCAGGCCTTTCAGTACTCAGTAGGTTTCAATGAGATCCCCCTTCATCCTTCTGAACTCCATCGATTACAGGCCCAGAGACATCAAACATTAACCCTTTCATTCCCAGGATCGTTCTTGTGAACCTCCTCTGGACCCTCTCCAGGGCCAGCACATCTTTCCTTAGATATGGGGCCCAAAATTGCTCACAATATTCCAAATGTAGTCTGACCAACACCTTATAAAGTTTCAGTAGTACATCCCTGCTTTTATGTTCTAGTCCAACCAGTTACCAGCCTTAGAGCTCCCACAGAGCCTATCTACACAGCCATGGGAGGATTTGACCTGGGAGACACAAGCTCCAGTGTTGAGGAGGGTGCTTACACTTCAGAGGGGGTTCAAGCAGGAATGGCCTCCACTGATAGCCCCATAGTCTTCAGTCAGTGCAGTTGAACCTCTTGAAAGACTGTCAGGAAGGAGAAAACAAACACACATCCCACTGATAACTGGAAACAGGAAAGCTTAGAAATGAAGGGTGCCCCGGGAGAAAGCATATGAACTGAGGCAAGACCAGACACATTTCCCAGCACCCTGCAGCAAACACGTTTCACAATCTGATTCCTGCTGCAGATCAGAGATTTGTAACAGAAAGTTTGGTGATGCGGAGGTGTCTGAGTATGTCAATTGTATTCTCAATAACTTAGTGCCTCTATTTTTTTAAGGCACTAAAGTAAAAGTCACCTTGAAGTATGAATATGTTTTACACTGGCCTGCTTGGGTAACCCTTGAGAGGAAGTCAGATCTAGTCTCTGCACTGATTTAAGGTGTGAGCTTTAAAATGTTGCATGAAGATTGGCAACTTTTGAATTACAAGAAAAGCGGGAGGGAGAGAAAGAGAAAGAGAGAAGGAGAGAGATAGAGAGAGACAGAGAGAGAAAACATGGTCGAGAACACTGTTAGGCTGTTAGGTGTCTGTAAAGTCTGTGTTGGGAGTAAATTTGAGTTAATCTTTTACTCTGCCTGAACCAACTATGTTGCAGGGAATGTGATGAGGAGAAGGCTGAGTAATATTTCAAGAGGCAGCGTCTCTTTCAGAAACTTTTACCCTTTCACATGCTATGAGTGTTAAAAGTTTTATTGCACCGTGGAAATTAACTTTTTAAATTTGCAAATATTCCTGAAGTCACCTAGAAGCATGATTGTGCTTTACATTGTTAACCCCTGACAGAGTCATATTTTATTTTTGAACAGTGTGGTTCCTGTTTGAAGCAGGCACTCAGACTCTTTTCCTCTTTCCCTTTATTTATAAGTGATTGTGTTTCAATAACATTTTTGATCTGAATTAATGCGGGAAGAAGCAAGGCGGTGGATTCCACAGTTGGCACGCACAAATCCAGTTATTGTTCCTGCTTCAAACAGGAAACAAACTGTTCAAAAGCAAAATATGACTCTCTCAGGGGTTAACCATGCAGAACAATGTAAGGCACAATCATGCTTCTAGAGACTTTGAGAACATTTACAAATTAACTAGTAATTTGTGAATTATGTGAGAATCTCTGATTCCATATGTGATATTCCTACATATTAAAAACTGGGAATTTTGAATCGGAATTTTGGGAAATAGGTTGTGACAATTGAGAGTAATCTCAAAGAATATTTTCCTTAACAAGATTAGTCCCGATGTTGCTCATGACTTTTGATGTTCCAACTGATTTTTACGTTGAATTTCAAAAGGTTATTTAAACAAGATAAAAGTTTAACAGATTAAAGACATTTCCATGCAGTTACAGCTCTCACCGCAGGTTGTGTACACCCTCTGCTGGAAAAAATTGAGCATGATTGAGCACTGAAGGCATTGGGATGTTCTGTAAGGGAGAAATGCTTGATCCACAACCTCTGCAAACCAAGGAAGTCAAGGTCTACAGCTGCAGGGGAACACCACCACCCGCAGGTCCCCTGCCAGGTCATACACCACCAGCCTGACGTGAAAGTAAATGCCATTCCTTCATTGTTGCTGGGTCCAAGTCCTGGAACTAACCCCCCAGCAGCACTGTAGGAGCACGTTCACCAGAAGGACTGCAGCTGTTTTAGAAGGTGGCTCGATACCACCTACTCAGGGGCAATTAGGGAGGGGCAGTAAATGCTGGTTTCACCAACATTGCCCTCACCCGGTAAAAGAATTTAAAAACCCCAGTTAGTCCCATTCTTCACCTCGTTCCCCATGTGAATTTTTACAGATGAACAGACCAATACCCACCAGTACTGTACCCCAGTGTTGCATAGTGACAGACCCATCCCCACCAGTACTGTACCCCAGTGTTGCATAGTGACAGACCCATCCCCACCAGTACTGTACCCCAGTGTTATACAGTGACAGAACCGTCCCCACTGGTACTGTACCACAGTGTTATACAGTGACAGACCTGTCCCCACCAGTACTGTACCCCAGGGTTATAGAGCGACAGACCCGTCCCTACTGGTACTGTACACCAGCGTTGTACAATGACAGACCTGTCCCCACCGGTACTGTACCCCGGTGCTATACAGTGACAGACCCATCCCCACCAGTACTGTACCCCGGTGTTATAGAGTGGCAGACCCGTCCCCACGAGTGCTGTAACCAGTGTTGTACAGTGACATGTCTGTAATGGCACACACATATGATTCTGAAAGGTCTCAGTGTGAGCGGTGTTGCAGCCTGTCCGTGTTACCTCATCACTGGAACGTTTACCAGTCCAGCAGCCTCCTCTCTCTCTCTCTCGATGTCGGCTGCCTCACCCCACTGCCTGATTCTGCCCTTTAAATCACCTGCCCAAATCCCCGCACTCTCACCTTCAGAGAGTCGAGCAGATCCTCGACCAGGATGAGCCGGCGGAGGTGGTTGATGGTGCTGGTTAGATAAGACATCAGTGTTTCTGAATATTTCCGTAACTGCTCCTGTGAGAGGCTGATGTCCAAATCAAGGTAGCTCCTGTGGAGAGAGAGGGTAAGAGAGATGGGTGAGAGGGGGGGCGAGGCGGCAGGGCAGGGCTGGTGTGTTGGGGGTAGAGATAGAGAGAGACGGAGAAAGAAAGAAAGGGAGAAAGAGGAAAAGAGAAAACAGGTGAAGGAAAGACAGAGTGAAGCAGAGAGAGGATGAAGGTGAGAGAGGGAGAAAAGGGTGAGGGAGAGTGAAAAACTGATAAGTGGAGAGGGAGGGAGAGGGAAGAGAGGAGGCATGAGGAGGGGTTGAGAGAAGGGGACAGAGGGGTGAGGAAAGAGCAAGAGAGACCTGAGAGATGGGGAGGTACAGGTGAAGAAGAGAGAGGCGAGCAGCTGCTTGCACGGGGCACTGGGGTGGACCCCAGTGAGTCTGGACAGCAATGGGAGCCAAACTCCCAGGACTGGGCAACCAAAAACCCACCTAATTCCAAATGCACCAGAGCCCTGGAGACTGAGCCCTGTCAGCTTCCATGATCCAATGTGAACATCTCTTAGAATATTCCAAATACCAGAAAATTGTCACCACATGAACTGGTCCAACGCCTGGGACTCAAAGCAGTTTCATTCTACGTTTGAAAAGGGTTAAGTTCTGAGCAGGGTTCGATGGAATTCTATCCTCATGCCCAATCTGTGGAAAATCAAGCAGGGATAGACTTGAGGCCGGAAGATGATTGGAACGAAATCCATTTCCTCCGGTGGCGGGAGTCAAGAACATGGGCCATATTTAAAATTGGAGCCCGGCACCCCAGGGTTTGAGTCCAGGAGCACTTTCCCACCTGAGGGGTGAGTAAAATGTTTCCTCATTTGATCCCAGGATGTGGATGTCACTGGTTGGAGCAACAGTCACAGCCCATTCCTAACTCCCCCTGACACCAGGAGATTACAAGGTCCTTGCCAGGAGTTTGCCAACCTGGTGTCACCTGTGGGCCAGACCAGGTAAGGAGAGCACAGTTTCACAGACTCTATGACAGCACAGTGGCGCAACACGTAGAGCTGCTGCCTCACGGCACCAGAGACCCAGGTTCGATCCTGACCTCCGGTGCTGTCTGTGTGGAGTTTGCACGTTCTCCCAGTGACCGTGTGAGTTTCCCCCGGGTGTTCCAGTTTCCTCCCACATCCCAAAGACGTGCAGATCGGTAGGTTAATTGGCCGCTGGGAATTGCCCTGAGTGTGTCAGTGAGGGGTAGAATGTGGGGGGAGCTGATGGGACTGTGGGGAGAATAAAGCAGGATGGTGAATGGGTGGTTGATGGTCAGCACAGACTTGGTGGGGCGAAGGGCCTTTTTTGGTCTTGAATGGCTGGTTCTCCGTGATTCTCTCTCTGACTGGTGAACCAGATAACAGTCCAGTAGCTTCATGCACCATTACTAACGCCATTGTTTTATTGAAGAGTTTATTTCTTATTGTATTTCAACTTGTGTGTCCGATCAATAGCCCAGGCCCCAGGAGAGAGGAGAGAGAGAGAGGGAAAAAGAGAGACAGAAAGCTGAGAGAAGAGACGATAAAGAGAGAGTTTCAACAGTAAGTTACTAATCCAGTATCTCAAGCACTAGGTTCCTCTCAGAGAGCTGTTGAGCCTGGGAGCAGGTCAATTGAAAACTCTGGATCGGATTCTTAGGCGAGAAGATGAGAGGGTGTGGAACCGTGAGGGACGAGGACGGAGCGGCTACGGTCTAACTCAGCGTCGGAGGGGTTGAATGATCTCCCAGGGCTGGTACTCACTGGAATGGATGGACCTCCTGTGTTTTGTAGATCAGGTGTAAGACAGACGTGTAGAGTCGGAGACTGATGGTGACGGACAGCGCAGAGAGGACCAGGTATGCCAGCACACTGATACTGCTGAACTGGGTGAGAGAGAACAGGGTGAGGATGACGGCACCGAATAGGGTGCCCGTCTTCTTCACATCCTCCCAGTACAGAAGGTCAATCACTGCAGGGGAAACGAGAGAGAGAGAAAAACACGAGTGAAAAGCCGCCGTTAGATCAATATCCCTCACAAACCGAAGCATTAACTCTGCTTCTCTCTCTGCAGCTGCTGTCTGACCTGCTGAGTATCTGCAGCATTCCCTGTTTATACTCCGCATTTTCCCCCATCCTACATTAGGACCCTCTTGTACGATAAAGATAAACTCTTGACACATCAATCTACCTCGTCATGGCCCTTGCACTTTATTTATCTGCCTGCACTGCACTTTCTCTGTAACTGTAACACTATATGTTATTGCTTTTCCCTTTGTACTACCTCGATGTACTTGTGTTTGGAATGATCTGTACAGATGGTATGCAAAAAAAGCTTTGCACTGTACATGTATCAATAATAAATTAATTACCAATTATATTAGAGCTCATGGCATGATGGACGCCTGGAATAAAATCTATGTTGTTATAAATTCACTCTTGGGGATGTACTGGTGAGACTGTCCCTTCAGAGTGCGAGGATGAGCTGTCTACTTGTACAGCTGCAGTCCTTCTGGGGGAAGGTGCTCCCACGGTGCTGTTGGGGAGGGAGTTCCAGGACCTAGACTCAGTGAAGATGAAGGACGGGCGATACGTTTCCACGGCAGGAGCGTGTGTGGTGGAGCTGGAGCCAGTTCCGTGTGCCGCTGTCCTATACGGCAGGGGCGTGGGTCTGGGAGGTGACCCACACTTGATGGACAAATGGAGAAGTGATCTCCGGACCCCAAAACATTCCCTGGATTTTTGCCAAGGATACAGCCAGGAATTCTACCAATCAGCAATGTGCTTGACACTTGCATTTCCATAGCATCTTTCACAACCACAGGATATCCCAAATGCTTTATTTTGTACTTATAATCACACAAGAGACCATTCGGCCCATCAGGTTCATGCCAGCTCCTGGGGTGGGGGTAATCCCATTAGTCCTGTTCCCTCTCTCCTAATTTCCCTGTAGCCCTACTACCTCAATGCACTGTGTAATGAATTGACCAGTACGATCGGTGTGCAAGACAAGTTTTTCACTGTACCTCGGTACAATTGACAATAATGAACCAATACCAAGTTACTCTCTCTCCCACCTGCCCATTAACTCCCCTTTGATTCATTTTGCCTTTAACCTAGACTAAATGTAAACTCACAGCAGCTAATTACCCCACCCACTTTGGGATGTGGGTGGAAACAGGGGTCACGGGGAGAACGTGCAAGCTCCACAGACAGCGCCGGAGCTCAGCATCAGACCCGGGTCACTGGCTCTCCGCACTGTGCTGACCCGCAGAAAACTGAAGGAAAATGCGGGTGCTTCCTTGAGCACAGCAAGGTCCCACCAATAGTAATGGACAACGATCTGATAGTCTGTTTAAGTGACGTTAGTCAAGGGCTAAATATTGGGCAGCACATCATCTTTACTCTGAAACCTTACTAGGGCGGGCAGTGTCTCGGTTTAATGTCCCCCCCAGAAGGCAGGACCTCTGAGAGAGCAGCACTCCCTCAACCTCTGGCTCCCAACTCAACAAACAGATCATCACAGCCACACGACCAAACCATCCCAGCAGCAGAACTGTCCCCAACCAATGGCAGATGGAGCAACCCCTTCCACTCAGCAACCCAGACCGTGACTCCCACAGGCTGTCCTCATGGATCTGGGATCCACTGAGCATTCCGTCAGTAGCTGTCAATCAGGATTTTGGGCTCATGAGGTGGGGTCTGAACCCCAGCGCCACATGAGAACTGGGGAGATCTGTGGACCCAAAGCGAGGAAAATACAAATTAGCTGTGGGACGTCACTTAGTCCCTTCAAACTGCTCTGCTGGTCCATAGGTTCATGATAGAGTCAGAGTCACAGAGCAATACAGCACAGAAACAGGCCCTTCAGCCCAACCAGTCCATGCTGACCATGGTGCCCACCCAACTAGTCCCAATTTCCTGCGTTCAGCCCATATCCCTCCAAGCCCCCCCTACATGTACCTATCCAAGTGCTTCTTAAATGATACTATTGTACCCGCCTCAACCACCTACCCCGGCAGCTCGTTCCATACATTCACCACCCTCTGGATGAAAAAGTTGCCCCTCAGGTACACTTTAAATCTTATTGGAATTGGTTTACTATTGTCACAGGTACCGAGATACAGTGAAAAACTTCTGTTTACGTGCTATCCAGACAGATCATTCCGTACATAAACACATTGAGGTAATAAAAAGAAAAACAGAATGCAGAATAGAGTGTTACGGTTACAGAGAAAGTGCAGTACAGGCAGACAAATAAAGTGCAACGGCCACAACGAGGTAGACTGGGAGATCAAGAGTTCATCTTTAGCGTATGAGAGGTCCGTTCAAGAGTCTGATAACAGAGGGATAGAAGCTGTCCTTGAGTGGCTGATCTGATTCTCAACTCCACGTTCCCTCCTACCCCGGAAACCTTTTAATTCCCTCTTACTTATCGAAAGATCGATCTTCCTCTACCTTAAAAATATTCAAAGGCTCTACTGTCACCAACTTTTGAGGAAGAAAGTTCCAGATCCTCAGAGAGAGAAAAGTCACCTCAGCTCAGTCTGAAGTGGGGACCTGTTTTTTAAAAGGTCGACCTCTGTTTCCAGATTCTCTCACAAGGGGAAGCGCCCTCTCCACACCCATCCGGACAAGACCCCTCAGGATCTTACCCGCTTTAGTCAAGGGATAGACGTCAGGAATTCACAATGTGAGCACAAGTCTGACAACCGGAGTCAGTTCCAGCCAGTCAACCTCGCTCCCAAGTTGTGGAAGAAACCGCAGCAAAGACCTGGGCCGAGGAAGTGAAGGGAAGTGAAGCCATCAGCAGGGGTTCAGGGGGTAACTTTCTTCCTAGGCTCTGGGTTTATATCCCAATTTAAGGACAGCTTCTACCCCACTGTGATGACTATTGAACTGTTCCCTTATACAATGAGATGGACTGTGACCTCACGATCTATCTTGTTGTGACCTTGCACCTTATTGCACTGCACTTTCTCTGTAGCTGTGAAACTTTACTCTGTACTGTTATTGTTTTTACCTGTACTACCTCAATGCACTCTGTACTAACTCAATGTAACTGCACAGTGTAATGAATTGACCTGTACGATCGGTTTGTAAGACAAGCTTTTCACTGTACCTCGGGTCAAGTGATAATAATAAACCAATACCAATACCAAAAGAAATCCAGGCCAGAATTTTGGAGCAGCACAGCAGGAGCATTGCACTCCCAGAGAAGCCATCTCCCTGACAAGATTTTCTCATATTTAAGAAAATAAGAAATAAGAGCAGGAGTAGGCCATTTGGCCGGTCGAGCCTGCTCCGCCATTCAATCATATCATGACTGGTCTGGCCGTGGACTCAGATCCACCTACCTGCCTTTTCCCCAGCACCCTTAATTCCCCTATTATGCAAAAATCTTTCTAATTGTGTCTTAAATATCACACTTACACTTACTTTCTCTTCTACTTATGAGATGGGAGGCCATTCATTCCATCAAGTCTATGTTAGCTCTCATCAATTCCATTCCCCTACCTACTTCCCCTGTTGCCCATTCTGTGATGGATATTCACAGAGGCCTACTGCTAACCTCAGCTTTTCAGAACGGCAGCGTGAACTGTCCAAAGGTCAACAAGTGGTTGAGCTAAAAGCCCCTTTGCAAAAACAGCAGAAATTGTTTGTTGTTTGTGAAGTTAAAACTTCGAACCAATATTCCCTGCTCAGCCCCTTAACATAAACAAGAGAACAATGGGGTCCACGTTTACTGAATTAAACCCTCCATCCCCCGGCCTGGACACGTGGTTGAAAAAACACCACACGCCAATGATGTCAACTAAGTGAAAAACAGTATAAATGTTAGAAAGCAGTCGGGGTAGTCGGGAATGACAGAGAAGGGGTTACAGAAAGAAGGCCTAGAATTCATTCCTCAGCATTAGTGTAGCGGTTAGTCTAACACTATTACGGCACCAGCGACATGGGTTCAATTCCCGCTGCTGCCTGTAAGGAGTTTGTACGTTCTCCCTGTGTCTGCGTGGGTTTCCTCCAGGTGCTCCGGTTTCCTCCCACATTCCAAAGATGTACGGGTTCGGAAGTTGTGGGCATGCTATGTTGGCGCCGGAAGTGTGGCGACACCTGCGGGCTGCCCCCAGTATTTCACTGTGTGTTTCGATGTATATGTGACCAATAAAGATATCTTATCTTTTGCGATGGACAAATGTTTGTCTGCAACTTGTTGGTATGACTTTTTAGCTTGTAAGAATTGTACATGTGTTTGGAAATCCTTTGCAAGTTACAAGTCATTGTTAAGAAGTACTTATTATAATTAAATGTGTCTCACTTAAAATAAACTGTTTAAACTGCTTCGTTAGCTGGAAGTATCTTCTCCTTGGTCGGGAGGGGGGAACCACCGCTTGAAATAGTGATCATTGACAGCTGGACCTTTCCGTAGAGACTAAAGTAGTGAAGTAAATTAGTCCTTGAAGTGTAGGTTGATACAGTATAATCTCCCTATGGTGAGGGTAAGTTTAGAGCTCTTGGACGGTACACTCAATATCGTCACAATTCTCTTTCCCATTGACTCCCTGCCCCAGGTTCCTCTACCACCCACCTACACTACGGACAATTTATAGGGAATAATTACTCTCCCAGCACATCTTTGGGAATGTGGGAGGAAATTGGAGCACCATACAGTCACAGGGAGAACGTGCAAACTCCACACAGACAGTGCCGGAGGTCAGGATCAAACCCGGGTCACTGGAGATCCCCTGTCCCCTCCACTCTCTCAGATGACCCAAAAGATCCCATTGCACTCTCCTGAGGTGATCTCCCCAGTGTCCTGTATCAATACAAAAAACAGGCTACCTTGGCACTAAAAGAGAAGAGAAACTGCTAGAGGAAGTGAGTCAGGAAGCCTCTGTGCAGGGGAATGGACAGGCAACATTCCAGGTCGAGATGAAGGGTCTTGACCCGAAACATCGACTGTCCATTTCCCTCCACAGATGCTGCCCGACCCACTGAGTTCCTCCAGCCGTTTGTTTTTTGCTCCAGATTTCAGCATCTGCAGTCTCCTGTGTCTCTACCTTGATGCTGCTGTGGGATAAGACCGGAAGATATAGGAACAGAATTAGGCCCATCGAGTCTGCTCTGCCATTCAATCATGGCTGGTTTTTTATTTCTTTTCTTTCCTCAACCGCAATCTCCTGCCTTCTCCACGTAACCCTTAACCCCCTCACCAATCGAGAACCTATCAATCTCTACCTCAAATACACCTGGCCTCCACAGCCCTTTGTGGCAACAGATTCATCGCCCTCTGGCTGAAGAAATTCCTCCTCACCTCAGATCTAAAGGCACGTCCCATTATTCCGAGGCTGTGCTCTCAGATCCTAGACTCTCCCACTAATGGAAACATCCTCTCCACGTCCATTCTACCCAGGCCTTTCATAATTCTTGGGATCTTGCTATTTACACATTGCCTGCCAGGTTCTACGTGGCCCTGGTTCAGAAGTTACTTCACTGGCTGGAAAGCACATTGTGGGGGGTGGGGGGGGGGGAGTCAAAGACAGAGGGAAACAGGCCCTTCAGCCCACTGAGTGTGTGCTGGCTATCATAGAACATAGAACAGTACAGCACAATACAGGCCCTTCGGCCCACAATGTTGTGCCAAACTTTAAACCTCGCCTAATAGCCCTCTATTTTAAATTCCTCCATATGCTTATCTAGTAATCTCTTGAATTTGACCAATGTACCTGCCTCCACCACCGCCCCAGGCAGCGCATTCCATGCCCCAACCACTCTCTGGGTAAAAAACCTTCTTGTGATATCTCCCTTGAACTTCCCACCCATTACTTTAAAGCCATGTCCTCTTGTATTGAGCACTGCTGCCCTGGGAAAGAGGTGCTGGCTGTCCACTCTAACTACTCCTCTTAATATTGTGTACACCTCTATCATGTCTCCCCTCATCCTTCTCTCCAAAGAGTAAAGCCCTAGCACCCTTAGTCTCTCCTCATAATGCATACTCTCTAAACCAGGCAGCATCCTGGTAAAGCTACACCAATCATACACCAATCCAGTCTTGTAGGAGGGTGTGAAAGGTGCTACAGAAATGCAATCACATCTCTCAGACTCCCAGAGTCCAGCACCTCCGAGTTCCCAGCACCCGGCATCACCAGGGGCAGCCGTCGTAATTCAACCCCTGCCACCTCCTGGGTCGGGGTCTGCGTTGAGGACGGTGTTTTGCATCATGAACATTCCCAGAGCTATGATTAGCCTGGTCACCGGAGCAACGGCAGGGACAGGGGGCTGCCGGCACGACAGCTGATCCAGATCGGGTTGCAAGGAGAGAGGGAAGGTTCCACCCAGGCCTGCATGGAGGGGGGAAAGTGCAGCAAGGGAGGTCGAGACAGAAAATGCACAAATGCAGGCGATTCACTCAACAGGAAGCCGGCGCAGGCGCAGCAAGGAAAATGCGACGCCCTGTCTGTGCCACGGGCTGGAAGGAGCCGGCCGTGAGCTCTCCGTGCGCCGGACAGGACTCGCGCCGGACAAACTGCTTTCTTTCCCACCCGACCACCCGCCGAACCCGGCCGCGCCGCCGCACTTTGATTCCCCGCTACCGCGCGCGGCAGGAGCCGTGAGGCAGAGCTGACCTTTCCACCCCATGTTCCCACACCCGCTCTTCCTCGGCCAGTGGTCACCGGGAGCAGCTCTTGAGGGCGGACGGTGTCTGCCACTGGCTGGGGCTGAGAGCCTGTGCCGAGACTGCCTCCCCAACCCCCCCCCCCCCCCCCCCACCCTCGCACTGGCAGGTTAACCCCTTGTGGTCCGTGACTCCTCTCAGTGCTGGCAGCCGAGGCAGGAATGTCTCGCCCTGCGCTGCATTTCTATGGCACCTTTCACAGCCGTAGGTGGTCTACAACGGAAAAAGGACAGGAAATGTCGGAAACACCCAGCAAGTCAGGCAGCATCCACGGAGAGAGAAACAGAGCTATCGCTTCAGGTTGGAGACTCTTTGTCACTGAGAATTCACAGATCATTCCAGATATCATCCTGGAACGTTACCTCCACTTCCCTCTCCACAGACGCTGCCTGACCCGCTGGTGTTTCCAGCATTTTTTGTTTTTATTTCAGGTTTCCCAGCACCTGCACATTTTGCTTTTTTTTATTTCCATCCACAATCGAAGAACTATTGAAGTATAATCATTATTGTAATGCCCCAGGTAAAATATGCACAGCACAATCCCACAAAGGGCAACACGGTAATAACCAAATGCGGCATCTTGATGCTAAATATTGGCCAGTCATCCAAGAAGAGACCCCCCTCCCAACCTCGCTCCTCGGAACATCGGCCATGAGACTGCTGAGGTTTAATGAGTCATTCTAAAGACGGCACCTCCAGCAGTGCAGCACTCCCTCTGTGTGAGGTCAGATCTTCCCCTCAGGTTCAAACACAAGGTGCTGCAAACATTCAGGATGCCAGGGGGCATCTGTAGAGGGAGAAACAAAATCAACGTCAGGTCAAAGACCCTTCATCTAAGTTCAAGCTGTAACTCTACTTCTCTCTCCACAGATGCTGCCTGGCCTGCTGAGTGTTTCCAGCCTTTTCTGTTTCTGTTTCACAGGCAGCCGGTGGGGTCATGCTTCATATTTATAATATGGTTGGAATTTTAATGCCCCACATTCATCATTGGTCTTACGGGGCTTCAAATGTACAAATCACTTAAGGACCACGGTTACAATCCAATCGCAATCAGCCTGCAGTTACCATGGTTACAATCCAACATCCATCAAGCTGCAGTTACCATGGTTACAGTTACCATGGTCACATCCCAATCTCCATCAGGCTGCAGTTACCATGGTTACAGTTACTATGGTCATAGCCCAATCTCCATCAGGCTGCAGTTACCATGGTTACAGTTACTATGGTCACAGCCCAATCTCCATCAGACTGCAGTTACCATGGCTACAGTTACCATGGTCATAGCCCAATCTCTATCAGGCTGCAGTTACCTGGTTACAGCTTAACTTCCAACATGACCTATGGTGACAGTCCAATCTTCTGGACTTTTCCCAGTCTGGAGTTATCGCAGAGTTATTGCGGAATTATTACTCAGGAACTCAGAGTGAAACAGACCTCAGTCTGCTTGTGTGACCTGTGACAAATGACTCTCCTCCTGACACCCCAAGTCCTTTCCATCATCCACAAGGCATGTCAGGAGTGTGATGAAACACCCTCTGCTTGCCTGGATGAGTTCAGCTCCAATAACTCTCAACAAGCTCAACACCACCCAGGACAAAGAAGCCCCTTTGATTGGCACCCCCTCCACCACTCTACGTGTTCACTGCAGTGACTGCAGTGTGCACCGTCTTCAAAATTCACCGCAGTTATCCACCCAGGTTACTCCCACAGCACCTCCCAAACTCTCCCACCAAAGCAGACAAGGGCAGCAGTCACATGGGAACACCACGCCCTGCAGATTCCCCTCCAATTCACGCACCATCCGGACGTGGAAATCGCGGAACTTCCGCCCAGCTGAGCAGTGGGAACGTCTCCACCAGAAGGACCGCAGCGGTCCGAGAAGGTGGCTCGTCACCACCTCTTCAAGGCCAATTAAATACTGGCCTTGCCAGTGACGTC